>NC_091111.1:3908676-4219411 GCF_024713975.1 Paralichthys olivaceus
CTGCTCCAATTCTGGATTTAATAATGCTTTACCGACAACAGGGAAAACTATGAAATATTTCAACCATAGAATATCTGATAAAAAATTATAAATATATAAACATAGGTAATTAAGCAGTTTGTTAACCTTCCACTAAAAACAAATATCTAAATTTGCTAGACTCGTTCTACATTGTTACTTATAATCTAACACATTTCAAAAGATGCTTCACACAGATGAAAACCACATTTGAAACTGACTAGAATTAAATAACAAGAAATACTGTCTCTTTGCACCAGCCCTGAACTTTGTTTGCCATCGTGTCAAAGCAAACATTGAAAAATTCCAGTATTCCTTCTCTAGTGTTTTGCCAACCGAGCTGCACCCTTCTTATTAATGAAGTCTGGCTTGTTTTCTGTCTGTGTCTTTACCAGTCTCATCTGCTGCCGTGTCGACTGACTCCACGTCCTCTCCTAAAGCGTCCAGCTCTTTGACAAAGTTGGAGGGGAACAGTCCTGACTTGCCGTTTACGTTACCGTTCCACCAGCCCTCTTCAACCTACAGAAATGGAGCAATAATATTACGTCAACAACAGTTATGTAATTTCTTCATCCCCAGCAACTTAATATGTGGTGATTCTTAGCTCCTGTGTTTATCTGTTTAACAATCAGACTCATTTAAATTCCACTATGCTCCCAATGCATGTTATTATGCACATATCCCACAATATTACTCTGTAAAACCTCTTCATTATCAACCTATTAGCATTAAATAAAAAAGCATGGTGATCAATGTTTTAGAAAATCTGTCTTCAACATTTAATCATATTGAAACATATTAGCACTTTTGACTTTCCACCTACACCCAAAGTGCTCTCTGCTGCTCAAACCTCTCACATGTTCTGACTTGCCGCAACCACAAATAACCTGTTAGGGTATCTTCAGTGGTTAGAAGCATAACATACAGTATGTGCAGTATTACAGTGAAGCTGGTTTAACCTGAACACTGAAAGGTCAGCAAATGAAAAAGCCGAAGCCAGCACAGATGTCACAGGAAAATGAATTCCAATTTACTTTTCAAAAGGAAACCATTAGATTAGACAGGGCACTTAATATACCCTGGTTAGGTTTCTTAGACAATAATGAACTTAAAAAGTCAGCAACGGTGATAAAGTACCTCTTCAATGATGTCTATGACGTCTCCAGTCTTCAGCTCCAGCTCGTCTTCATTCTGCGGCTGATAGTCAAACAGCGCCTTGCACTGTCTCTTCTTAGGCTCTGTGAAAACAAATGAGGCCCGAGAAATACCGGTGAGTCAACCAACCTGCTGTGTGGTCTCACACATTCACTCGTCTGTGTTCTTGTTTTCATCACACAGGGAGAGAGCTCGGCTGTTGTGTATGTGCATGTCAGTGGCCTCCCTCAGTATGTCAAAGGGGTGGGAACTAGGACAGGTGACATGCAAGCAAGGTACAAATCAAAAGGAGTGGGAGGGAGGACGGTTCCGCAGGGTGATCCTTTAGCAGGCAGCAGACACACCCTGCTGAGCAAACAGAGCTACCGATTATAGAAGCAAAAAAATACTATAAAGCAAATGCTATCAGACTGCTACCAGTTAGTCGCATTCTATGTGAAATACCAGGAGAGAGCGAGAATGTGTGCATGTGTGTCTGTCTATGTGTGTCTGTCTCTGTGTGTGTGTGTGTGTGTGTGTGTGTGTGTGTGTGTGTGTGTGTGTGTGTGTGTGTGTGTTCCCAGACTCCCACAATGACCAGCGTCACCAATGACTCCTTCTTCCACACTCCTGCTGACCTGCACTCACTTATAAACAATAATTTCAAACGTTGGACTGAATACTCTTAATAATTAAAAGTTTGTTGCACTTTGAAAGGGTGGACTTGCAGTATTATGCTATTGAAACCTTGTGAATGGGAATCAAATTGATTTGGGAAATCTGTGGCAATACCCAGCCCTAATCAGAATGTACTTAAAGTAACAAAAGTAAAAGTGCAGAATAGCAATAGGATTATAGGCACAGAAGAGGATTAAACCTGATGTCAGATGTGGACACAGTGGAGGACCTGATTAAAATAAGTCTTGAGGGAATTAGCGTGGAGGAGGTTGATGCCAAGGATGTGAGCACCAGTGCTTCTAGTGGTAAAACGTAGTCTGGAGTATGAAAACAATTTTTAAGAGTGTGCTGTGCTGCATCAGCCTGATTTTAGACAGTTAGATTACATGACTATTATATTTAATGTACAGGAGGCCATTTGCAGAGAGGAGACAGTACAGAGGGACAGCTGGTGCTTCAGGAGCCATCTGCCAGATGTTCAAAATGCAAATGTACAGGCATCAGAGCATAGACTGTAATACATCATAGCTTTTTTTCATTATATTGTAGTACTTAATTTTAAAAAAAAGTAAAAAGGTACAAATAGATTCTACTACAGAAATATGTTTTTCTAAAATAAAATAAAAACAGACGTCCTTCAGGGTGCTTCCTTCTGGCTGTACAACCATGACCGTCACAGTCAGAGTGAACGCAACATGCATGTGTCAGCGGTGACAGGACTCAGGGTGACTTCAAAAAAACTAGATGCTTTGTCAACAAACATTCTTTTTTGTTGTTGTTAAGGACAAGCCAGTGTATGTTTTGTGCATAAGATCACTGCTGAGTTTAATTAAGGGGAAAGGAAACATTCAACAGAATATTGTGACTGGGTGGTTATTCATATATCTGCAGCTAAATGATTAGCTGAATGCTAAATGAAAAAGTTATGCGCACCGGTGCATCCAATTTAAAAAGTTAGTTTGGAGCCCTGCTAAAGGGGAGAAGACGAAAATAAAAACTGCATTCATGAAGGAATCTTCAAACAAGACTGGACACGGTGGAGACCTGCACACAGAGTACATGTATATGTTTGCATGAGAGAATACATGAGCTCCCACGCAGCTGACACGGGGAAAGAAATACTACCTGGGGAGCAGTCTTTATCATGCCAAACGCAATATAAACAGAAAAAAGTGTACAATTTTTAAATACTTGTGTTTTCTTCATGTTCCAGTCAATAACAGTTAATTTAGTCTAATGTGCCCAGTTGTGGTAAGAAGTAGGAATGTCACACAAGTTGATGCTAAAATTCCGAAAACATGAAGGTGCTTGTATTTCCACGGGTCCATGTGATGTTGTGAGCACTGGAGACGTGATTCTTCAGTGTACAGTCTGAAGAGGGCAGTATAGTAAAGCTAAGTTCTGTAGTATAAATTGAAAAATGCAAGAGAAAGACAGCCGACACATTAACAACTACATAAGCACTCAGAAGAGTGCATGGTGTGTTCCAAAAAATGTTGCTCATGAACTAACTGAGTGAAAATGTGACCCTGAAACATTTCAACGGCCGCTATAAGAGTTATCAACTTAGCATAAGAAACACAGGAACATCCTTTATGAAAGGAAGGAGAAAACGCCATCCCACAATTCTTTGCGGCAGCAACATTAAAAGCAAAACAGTAGTTGTACCTAATTATCACAACGCATTTTGAACTAAATGAGAAAGCACCACTTACAAATCTAATGAGGCTCAAAGTGTGAGATTCAGTTTTTATCTTGATATTAACTGTTGCTGTTGCTTGCAAACAGCTGCCATCTGTAGCTGCTAAGCTCCACACACAATGTTCAAAAAGGCTAACATCTTGCTTAGCTAATAACGCTAGCCACCATTGCCATTCAGTAAAGAAAATATACACACAACCTGAATATAACCTTGACTTTTTACGCGAATATTTTCACAATATTGATCTGTCACCATGTAAGTCCATTTTAAATAATAAACTCTTTACGAAGGTGCGTGCGTGTGTGAGTGAAAACAACTTTGGCATCAAGCACCCTTGAATTTGAAGCATACTGGTTCCAAACACAACAAAAACAACTTAATCCAAACACAGAGATACAGCATCGTACTCTTTGACGCTGCTGGTGGCTGAGGCTGGAAGCCACCAGTGGGAATGCCGATAGTGCTCATCCTCTGGACCAGGTTGGCCACGTTCCCGGCGCTCTTCTCTCTCCTCAGAGGCTGAGAGGCCTCCTCTTTAGGCTCATTCTTTGTTTCCTTGGCCTCTTTAGATTCCTTCTTCAACTCCTAAATAAAAGACATACATATAAGTTCAATTTAGAAGGGAGCATTTTCTTTTTCACTTTGTCTTAGTTTTCAGTAAAATTCAAAGATCACACAAACAAGTTCACATTTCTGGTTTCCACTCTTCCATCTCTAATATACACATATAATTCTACATCTGCTCATACTTGTATACTATTTTTGCCAACACCTAAAAGTTCACTTCTTTATTTTTTTCAGCATTTATGTTGGTAGTTTAATTTATGCCCTGACCACTGACTGTAAACATGCTTTTGTAACCTGAAGCTATAATCCCAAATCCACAGATTCAGAATGTGTGGGTAAAAATACTGTGTCAGTAGATCATAACTGGAAAACTGCAAAATATAATCCCCAAAATTCCCTGTTTCATAGGACTGCAGTCACTAAACGCAGTGTGATGATCCAGATCCTTCTGGATGTGGCCTAAGAAACTGTTTTGCCACATTCACAAAAAACACAATGAATCTTAATTCTACATGAAAGAGCTTTTCCACCGACATGGAGGCAAACACCTGAGATACTAATGGTGTTTGTTGTCAGACGTTGGTTAGATGAAATGGGGAAATGTGAGACAAGGTAAATTATTTTCACATTACATGGGGAATTGAAATGTGTGGGGCAATTAGCGTTCTGATGAGCTACAGAGACACTAGTGTCCGCCTCAGTGCAGCATTGTTCTAACTACAGCCCACTCATGTTAAATCTAGCTGTCGCTAACGATCCTAATCATGTCACAGTCAGGCGGTGAACCAGCTGCTGCATTCTTGTAGCCTGGGAAACTCCCTGACAACAGAACGAAGTCCACATCACACCTTCACTAACTCCTGTCAGAATATAAAATGACATGTAACTGGCATGTACATTATATACAAAATGTAATATACGTTCATGCTGGGGTGTCAACATGAACATGCAACCATCCATGTATACTCTAATCCTTTGCAAGGTCAAAGAAAAATGAGAGAGTCTCCTATAGATTACCTGGACTGAAGCCGGGCGCCACTGTTTTATAATGATCTGGAAAAAGTTTTTGCACTTCCTATAATAACACAAATGATCTCTGTTGTAAGTGTTTGTGGGGTTGCTTCATTCTAGAGCTGTGTGCCAAGCCACAAAACCATTAAAAACACACCATCGAAAGACCGAGCTATGTCATAGTTGGACTGGCCATCGAGGGGATCATGAGAAACTCCTGCCAAGTTGGTGGCAGAGTAGGCTTTGAAAAGACATTTTCGTCCATCACAGGTGGAACTTGAAGTAAAACCTGTTTTATAATAATATAGCATAAAACATTAAAATACTAGAAGGCCACTCTGATAGCGCATACTCCAAGACTAATGCCCCATCTTGCCATGTGAAAGAAGGTGAAAAGAAACCTGCATCTGCCTGTATATCAAATCAACTCCAACATGTATCGGGTTCTTTCTTGTTTCATGCCTCACAGTATGTAATGGAAATTGGTCCAGTAGTTTTTTAATAATCCAGCTGATAGACAGAGAGATGCTGTGTGAGAGGTATAATTACACATAATGGACCGATCACCAGGCTAGACAGACATACAAAGGCAGACTGCAACACTAACACTTGAGCACAGACAGGTAACTTAGTCCAATTAAATAATCAATGTGTTTTTGGAAGCCTTCTTTAGTCTCCAGTCATGCCTCCTCTGAATGTTTATATCTGAAATCTAGCAGTCAACAAACAGGTTATACAACTATCAAAATAATACGTCAGGCTCAAAGTGTCCTCTCTAATATCACAGTCACTTGTATCAAGTAAATCCAAATAGACTGTACAATCCTCCTTTCACTTTTGGGGACAATAATAGCTTGAAGTTCCTTCCACTAACACCAGGGGACTCAAACTGTGTTTAGGCAGGGTACTAGCATATTAAAAACTGTATGGTCTTCAAACCACTCGCACTAAACCCAGGAGCAAAGTAGGATCTTTATAGGTATGCTTAAATATTATGGAATCAATAAACTATCAACTTGTGACCATCAGCCTATCCTACACTCCTAAGCACGCTCCTGTTTATCACTCAGTATAGACTGAAGTCTAAAGGTAACCAAGCATTTATTGTGACGAGTTAGAAGCCCCAGAAAGAGGCCCACCAAGTGGGTCTATCATTTGTAAATCACAAAATCAGTTATTAAATAAAGAGATGGTGTGTGTGTGTGTGTGTGTGTGTGTAAAAAATAAAGTGAAAGGGCCTCGAGAAAGTGTGATCACACATCAACATACACTCGATACAAACACATCTACTAACTGTTTTCCTCTCCAAAATGTTACACATCCAGAGTGTTCATACGAAAAGTGGAGCCTGTTGATGATGGATTCTTGAGGCTGTTGACGATTTAAGGAGTAGGACCTAAAGATAACAATATACCGTTACTTCAGTCTACCTGTGCTGCGGACAGTGATGTAAACAGTGGAGTTGGAGCGCGCTCTGCTGGACAAACTATTTCTATATTGTGTTGATTATGTATTTTAACAGTTTCTATACACCCTACACCCCACCTCATATACCACCCTGATATATCTGGGAAAGTTTAACAATGGCCAACGAAATCTAAATCTAAGACTGATAAATCGGTCAAGCTCGAGTGGACACTTGCACACCCAAAAAATACACAGACACACACAAAGATGCACACAAGCAGACCTGAAAACATTTTCAGCTCATCAACACATACTCCAAATTCTCCAAAACCCTCAAAGATGACTTATATAATGAATCAAATACCTGCAGAAATTTCTATCGATGATCTTTCACTGATGACAATAATTTAAATGTATTACTCCATCAATAAAATGATCTTAGGTCTCTTAATCCTGAAAGTTAAAGTCCTCACCATGTTTCATGTCCCCTGATCTTCTCAGCTACCAAAAAAAATGCAGTAGGAAGAATAAATACAACATCTCAGATGACTGCAGGGTTGTCGGGAACAAAGTTCAACAACCAGCAGGCTCCTTAGAGGATTAACTATCCAAGCTCAGTGACTGGGCCAGGCTACTTAGCAGATTACCTATCTCACTACGAAGGATTATAGGAAGGGGAAAACAGTAGAGATGAGAGAGGGAGAAGG
This sequence comes from Paralichthys olivaceus, assembly GCF_024713975.1. Classification (NCBI taxonomy): domain Eukaryota; kingdom Metazoa; phylum Chordata; class Actinopteri; order Pleuronectiformes; family Paralichthyidae; genus Paralichthys; species Paralichthys olivaceus. The sequence continues at coordinate 3,915,901 of NC_091111.1, forward strand.
AAAGGAGACTGTGCTGAAGTGACTCATTTCACAGTACATTAGAAGTGCAAACACCGTGTACAGAAAGGGAAGTAGAACAGTAGAACACTCAGGTGCCTCTAGAGCTAGATCAAGTCCTAACAACAGATGACTCAGTTCGCCTCTTCACAGATCCTGTGAGTCTACTGGATCTGTCTGAGAGACAGGTTGACAACTTGCTACACTCAATACAATAAAAGCTGGAAGTGTAAACATGTTATGGATCCCTCTAAAACCAAACACGGACAGACTCACAAACAGCTGAAAGTCTTTACTTTCCATGGAGGACAAGCATCTTGGCTGTCAGAGTGGAAGGTTAGGTGCTAAAGTAAATGTAAGTGTGTGCATCATCATACTGTTGATGACAATATTTTGATAATGAGTTATTTCTTTAGAAGCCATGATGAAGTATTTGTACAATTTTAAAACCTAGTTTTCTTTAACAAGCACTGACAGTGGATTCATTATTCATTACAAGCATCAAACTGCACAAGCCCATGCTTTTAGCTCTCTGTTATCAGTAGTTACAAGGCCAAGGGGGAAACACAGCACAGATGAAGAGCTGCCTACAACAATAAGATAACTACAGGGGCACTCAGAGAGAGCATACCTCTGCCAATGGTCCCCTTATGAAACCACATTTAAATTCATTAGATACAGAATTTTATATGGATCTGCACCAAATTGCACACACTCAGCCTGCTAAACATGACACTTTTTCCATCAAGATCAATGAATTATTCTCTGAAAAATTAACAAAATGTGGAAAAATGTGTCGAAAAACATTAAATAATAATTCCTGATTTAAATCTACACAAAAAATCCACCAAGTTCATGGTAAAAAGGGTATTTTGAGCACAACCTAACATTACATATAGCGTCAGGATTTCTGTATTCACATTATTAATCAAAAAAAAACATTTCCAGAAAATGTACCAAGGGAATATCTTAACTTGCAGACCAGCTCTGAGAAAGTTAACCCTTTTACAACTATGGTCGAATATGATCCATATGGCACAACAGAGGAGCGATTCTCACCTTCACAAAGTTGTCAGGGAAGAGCCCCCTTTTCCCGTTGAGGTCCCCCTCCATCCAGCCGTCCTCATCTATGTACCGCACGTTCTTGATGATGTCACCTATTCGCAGGGTCAGCTCGTCATCGTGGAGCGCTTCATACTCGTACTCCACAGCAACCTCTGCTCAGGACAAGGGTGAAGGAGGAAACCGCCAGAGAAAAAGAAAAGAAAGAGGATGGAACCGGGAAGGCAGAATGGTGCAGAGAAAGCCAGACAAGGAGAGAAACAAGAAAGGGTAAGGAGAAGGGAGAGGAAGACAGAGGAAGGCCATGGGGGGGAGAGATAAGATGAGGAAGTTCAGGAAAAGAAAGGGGAGATAAGAAAAACAATAACAGAGAATTTAACAAAACATAATATTTACATGGTGATAAAGAATATGTTAAATTGATATCTGAAACCACCTTAATATAGAAACAGTAATGTGATAAAACATCAAACATTTTCCTCCTTTATCTGTTAATGTGCTTTTATATTTCTGGCACTTAAAATGACGATGGGATCTTATGCTATATTCAAAAGTGTATAAGGTCTTTCAGTTTGAGAGCAGGACAAGTTATTTCACATTCAGCTTTTGCCATTCTCTTAGTAAAACCCTGCACTTGCACTCAAACATACCCAGCCTGTGCATAGAATTGCTCTGCTTGTCGGTGGCTTCATGGAGCATGAGTCCAGCAGATCGCTGGTCAACACGGAGAGGCAAAAACAAGGATGTCAAGTTTATTACTTTATGGGAACACTGTTGCTATAGGGAATATAAAAACAAAATAAATGCTGCCCTGTTTCTTTTCCCCCTGTGTTTTATGGGAAAAGCACAAACAGCAAAAGTGAAACAAGGGTGGGACAATTTTGTTCGTCAACACTGCACCTGGTATTTTATTTGTCAAGGAATTGTGAAAGAGAAGAAAAAAAAAATCCAAGAGCAGACGTTTCATGTGCGCAACGAAGCAGCGTCGAAGAAAAGAGCTGAAGCTGGAAGAAGGAACACAGCACCAGCAGGGTCAATTTGAGTATGAGCGCAAGGTTTTCAGACAGAGCATTTCAAACTCTGAACATGAATCCAATAACTTCTGGCAATAAGTCCTGCTTAAAACGTTAAGACCACACTTGTGATAAAGATAGGAAAGTGTTTGGCCCTGGCAACACATGTCTGATTACAATAAGACAAAGAGCAGTAGTAATAACAGAATAATAACTTTATTTGTGTAGCACTTATCTAAACAAGGTTACAAAGTGCTTCACACAGAAGTCCATGGCATAATGAAGAATGGATTATGATAAAGGTATTGTGTTTAATTCAATTTAAGAGCCAAATCATAACATAATAAGGTAAAGACCTTAGGTTTATAGACAAACCCAACAGTTTGAGTGAGAGAAGGAGATAAACAGGCTGCTTCAAGTGCAGCAGGTTAAACAGCCTCTAAAAATAAGCGGGCTGCAGAGGACAAACTGGTATTGAGGTATTTTATTCATCGGCGTGACCATTTAACACAGAGTGACTCTGCTGGCATGGCTGGCTGCACACCAAGCACAGCCATAACACAAAAAAAAAGATGCAGGTAACAATGCAACACACACACATGCACTTCACTCAGAGTCATTCAGCACTTCACTAGACTGCTCAGGCAGTACAAGACTAACTGCTGTATGACGTGGCTCAGTTTTGACTGCTGGAACATGTGTTTGTGTATTCATCTGTCCAAGCCTCTGACTTCATCAACCTTGGCCTAAAGACAGCAGCCTGAGCCAACGTCCAATGAGCTTTCACCTACACATTACACCGTCAACGCATAAGATCGAGGAGAGGACAAGAGCAATGCAGTTCAAGGGCAGACAGAAAGATAGCGCCTGCTTGGCCGCCAGCTCCACTCATACTGCTGACTATTCATAATTAATTAGCTAAAGTTTTGAGATAAATCCATCTATTATCTTTACCGCTTTTCGTTTAAAGGTCCAGTGTGTAAGATTTAGGTGAAAGGAAACTACTGACAGAAATCTAACGTAGAATAATTCTCATGATGTTTTCACTAGTTCATTTAATCTAAATTGTATGAATTATAGTTTTCTTTACCCCAGAAAAGGCCCTTTATATTTAAATACTTTATATTTTCATTGAGGGGACCCTCTCTACGGAGGCCGCCATGTTTTTTACATAAGTCCAGACTGGACAAACTAAACACCTTTTGAGTTTTTGACAATTAAAGGCTAACACAGGTTCTTTTTCATGTTTGGAAGGAGAGGGTGAAGTGAGGGGTGTTCAGCTGCAACATTCAATATCACCACTAGATATCACAAAATTCTACACACTGTACCTTTAAGGGTCGCAGGGGGAGATGACAGCAAACATTGGGCGAGACGGGGGATACACCCTAAACAGGTCACCAGCGTATCACAGGACTGACCTAGAAATGCTTCCTGAGGCTAACCACATCTTGAGGTGCTATAAAAGACAGCACAAGACCAACCATACAGCATGTTGACATGTTGTCATTTCTGAATAGGGTTGGTGATTGTGCATTGAACATGCATCAGCACTGGAGTGACTACATTAGACAGATGTAGTGCTGAGGTCTGTCTGCCTGCTGAGGATGGTTAAATCCTCATGGATGTTGGCCACTTAAGTTGTTTAATAGCAAAGGGGTTCACCCTCCCACAGTTCTGCTGGTTTACACTGCAAATACTTGCATGTGGTGACATCATAGCGGGCTCTATTAAACTGTGATACGTGGGTTTTCTGACATTTAACAGATTAGTTGATTAGACAATCACCAGAAAGTTGGAGCCTCACTCTCAACAGAGTGCAGTAAGACAACCTGAAAAAGTAACACTTTTACTACTTTATCTACTGTAATCAATGTTATTTTAGTCATTGAACAGACAACTCCAAAATATTAACATGTTCCTCTACTTAAGGGCTGTAAACAAAAATATCTCTTCAGTTTCAGTATCTGCTGGGGTTTTTTCATTTAATCCATTAATTTTAACAAAGAGTTTTAAGTTTACAATGATATAAAAAGAGACAAAAAAAACTACAGGGAATGTTTGGTAGCTATTTTGCTTGAAAATTAGTAAAAACTATGAATAAATGATCAAAACAGCTGACAATTCTATTCTGTTAACTGACCAATGGCTTATTGTTTCAGCTTTATTCATTCCCAGAGTATTTTGAAAGAGCTTGCTGTATTCCACAATGTTTGGCACTTGAGTCCTTACAATATTGTAAGAGCTCCCTCCTCATGGATGATCTCAGAGCAGTTTGAAGGAACACATAATAACTTGCCAACCAGTCATTGGCAGTCGGCTGAACAGGTCTTTTTATTTTGCAGCTGCAAAACTGAAACTGCAGCAGATTCTAATAGTGAGTTATGATCACAGGGAGTCCAACATGGTCATAAGAACCATCCTGTATATAAATGGTGCTGGACAGGATAATTAAATTCTTAAGCTCTGGTTTAATGGAGACCAGGGAGACATTATGGATCAGGTAGTGAAAACTATTTACAGCCAGGAGGGTGAGCAGCACTCCTCTTCTTTTACTCATTATGTTATGAGTCCAGCTGCTGTCCAGTGGTTCTTAATAACCCTGAACTCCCTCTGCACCAATTTCTGGCCCATCAGCACTCACATCAACCACTGATAAGACTATAGATGTAATCAGCTCTGAGCACTGCAGTCTAACCAACAATCCAGAAAAATAACAGACATGCCAAGCAACACAGAAAATAAACAACTGAGGAGAGGCCCAAGACAGTAATTTGGGCCTATCTGCCCATATAACCACAGGAAGAGATACGGTCTGCTCACCCGTTAACAAAACAAGAGGCAGCACTGACAAGCAGAGTCAAACTCAGCTGAGCTAAGGCAGTACACAGGGCCGTGCTCATCTTCCAGATGATTGGACGTGAAGCAGAGGGACTTTTGTGCAACCACACAGATTACAGTGTCTCAGCGACGATACGAACACGCCCCGCCTGAGGACCACAGGCCAGCCAAATCACTACCAATTAAATCACTTCCACAAACACTGATCTACACTTTCGTCCACACTATAGTCTAGATTTTCCCACTCAACTCAATCTTTAAAATACCAGATGATAATGTGTTCCTTAAATTATTGTTATTATGGTCTTGAGGAGAGGGGAAACCAACACATAACAGGAAACTGCTCTCGGTAATTTTCTTCATATTTGTTATTTTAAACTGTTTTGTAAAGTGTTTATGTGAAGTGTTAAAAAAATGATTTTAATTTATACAGCTCAAGGGTAAATACAGTATACACATTGTTTTTAGTAAAACTCAACAGGATTCTTTTTCATTTGAAATTTAGGTCTAACCTACACAAGCACTTAATTTCTAAAAAAAAACTATTTTGATAATTTGATGCTGCCACCAACATTGTTTGACTTCTACAGAAACCCCCCACAGATGGAGGAAGTGATATTTCTGAAATGTGTTTATGCCTCATCATCTGTAACAGTAGAATCAGAAAACATCAGCAGGGCTGTGCGGTACAACCATTTGTCATGAGATGATACAAAAACATCCTTCATTTCTTATTATTCTCTCATTATCATTTATTTCTTTGTGTCACAAATAACTATTGACAACAATGTGTTTCATCATTTGGACAATACTCAACAGAAAATCAATCTACTCATAAAAATCGATTCATCTTTTTGTCTTTTCTCTCTTTCAAGCTTGTTACATGTACATACTTTATGCGTAAATGTTTTCTGTCCCCTGTGATAGAGAACCAAATGTGTTTGGTTTTGACCAGTTGGTCTGACAAAACAAGACATCTGATCATTTCTCTCTGTTTACTTTCATGTTATAGACAAATTACTGAATAACTGGCGCAATAACAAAATAAGCACATAACAGATTAAAAAGAAGTTTGCAGCAGCCTCATTGCAGTGCTGTTGCAGGGGTATATGTGTATATTGAGGCATCCATAATAATGTTCTGTTCCTGAAACCTCTGAAGGACTGACTTGACTTTGTTGTATTAGAGTATTTGGTTTCTCCAATCAGGGGGTCAGAATACGTGGTGATTATGGATGTGATTGTGTGAGGGTAAGAAAAGATGATCTCCTTTTACTTCTGTAGAAGTCAAGGCTTTTTATCACAACTAAGGCCTCTGGTCCTGAATGAGTGCAGTCAGTGATAGGTGTTGGCCTGTGAAATATTGGCAGGACAAAGTCCTCTTGGTTTGTTCCTTAAAGGAAATGCCTTTCTAAATGCATTAAAACAGCCAACACAGTCAGCATACAGGTGGTTTGTGTGTGTGCACATGAGTGTGTAGTGGGAGCATACTTCCTGGCAGCGGTTTGCTGCAGTCAGGCGGCAGCAGGGGATTTCTGGCCTAAATAGTTCTATTGACTTGTGAAGTGAACCAAAGGGCAAAAAAAAAAGAAATTCTTGAGAAATTTAAGTGAGATGACGACGACAACAACAATAGAGTAAGCTGAACTACAACTATCCATGATCACACCACATATGAGCCTTCAATCAGGAATGAACCTCTGGTTTTGGCCGAGGTTGGAGGATTACTTTGTTCATCCAGTCCTGGCATCTGTCCCAGGAAAAGCTATGATATTTATACTGGCTTATTATTAAGATTTCCAACCAAAGACGGTATATACTGCCAGTTATTTTGAATACCCATAAAGCTTACACTCACAGCAAGTTGGTAAGAGGCTAAAAGAATGCTAAAGCCACCAGTGTTCAGTGCCTGAGCAGGAAGATTGCATGCATGTCTCCCCTGGCTAGCTTTGTGTTAACAGAGCATGGTGGATATGGGTCAGCAGGTCTGCTACTCATTCAACTGTGTCATGTCAGACTATACAGCAGAACAAAATGATGCTTGTATCCTGTTACTGGTATCAAACATATCAGGGAACTCAAAAGGAATCAGTCACATGAAATTAATTACATAACAACTTTGGTTCCAGTCCAGTGTGAACACGTTATTGAAGGATATAAACAGCTTTTACAAACTGCATCACAGGGCCCAGCAGCAGCAGCCAGAGCCACTCTGTGGGAGATGTTGTGTCATCCTGGCATAAATGCAGAAATGGGTCAAAAGGCTAAGAGCTATAGCCAAAAGCGCATCCGCTAAATGGTGGGCTGTCAAGCAGAGGAGAGTAGTGCAACAGCCAGAAGACTGTCCAAGAAAGACATGAATATACATAACCAAGACATGGAGGGGGGGCCAAGTTTCCTGCGCTGTCTCCCCTGGAGGCTTCTGGCAACAGTGTCAGGAGTTATAATCTCCACTCCTAAGATTTTGCATAATTTTCTTAATGTCATTGAATATGTCTCTGGATTAATCATGTAAAATGATTAGCATAATACCGCATGCATGAGGTATCTGACACTACTAAAATAGTTACATACAAAACCCTTCCACCGAGTTCTGTGGAAATCCATTCAGTTATTTTGTGTAATCTTACAAACAAATACACAAACCGACTAACGAATGGAAAGGGCTGAAAACATAACCTCCTTCGCACAGACCAACATGAATTCATGACAGTTGATGTCAGGACTTGACTTAATATAATTTGCATGGCTTGTGCCTGCGCTGCCACTTGAAATGTTGAGCTTCTGCTTTCGTTGTGAACCAGTCCTGGTTTCACAACTGAAATTTGATGCATATTAAGATCCAACTGTTTAAAAAAAGCAAAAAAGGATCTCAAATAAGTGGTGAAACATCAAATCCAGTTCCCTGTGACTTGCTGCTGCTAGACAAAGAAAATCGACATTATGCATACACAGACACATAATCGAGACATGCGTAATAACCCTCTCCAGAAACTCTCTGCTTGATATTTTGTATGAGATATGAACTGAGATATGTGGCAAAAAACATTTCCATTGACGAGGCTTAACACTGTTCTGCTGAATGATAGAGAGATAACGAACTGAGTCTGGCTCCAACAATACAGAGAGAATGTCTGTAGAAAATGTACCGCATCTTTACACTAACACAAACCACACTTCCTTCCCGATTATTTAAAAGAGATACCTGATGTGTGAGTGATTGTGACAGAGAGATGTAGCAAAAGGGGAAATAAACACACTCACTCACTCACAAACCCACTCACACCCACACACACACATCCCCACGGACACTTTTCTTTTTAACAGTGTGGCATGACACCTAGACTCTGGGTAATGGTAGCAGAGGATTCCTGTCATATTTGCTGCAGTGGAGACACATGGGCAAGTGAGGGGAAGAGTGGGATGATCAAAAGCTAAAGGCGTCATTCCACAGCACTTTGGGCAGAAACATGCTCACTGCGATCCTGTACGCACCGCTTCCTCTGCAGATGTACACTCTGTCCACAACTTACTGCCAAGTCGTGATAGCATTCCAACAGAAACATTTAGTCCTAAACGCTTGTATCTCAACTGAAATCTTTAAATATCAAGAACATGCCAACACCATGTCATTTTCCTACATCATACAGCGGTAAGATACTCTATTGACCTGAATTCAAATGACTATAAAGGATCACGGTGTAGGATTTAACTTTATCCGGGTAAGGTTGCAGATTGCCACCAACTGAATACCCCTCCCTTCACCTTCCACTTCAGAACTTGCAGGAGAGGATAAGGTGGCCTTGAAATATCATAAAAATGCAAAAAGGTGATCTAGCAAGTGTTTGATTTCTCCATTCTGGGCTACAGTAGAAATGTCTTTTTAAAGTGGAAACCTGAAGTGGTCCCAGACCCTTTACTTTCAAAATTATAGAGAAATGGGTGGAATCAACCAACTTAATGAATGTAAGTTGAGTGAGTAGAGTTGACTCATCTCATCAAATGAAGCTTTAAAAAGAGGGGAAAAAAAGCATTTAGGCAATCTTTAGCATGAATAGTCAGATTTATAGTTTGAACAAAACAGACATTCAGTCAACTTGCTTTGTGTGGTTACATGAAAAGTTGATTCTTTTCATAATAAAGAGTAAATGCTCACCATGTTGAAGGTCAGAATTGAATTCAGTTCCTACAATAAGTCACTAGCCTCAGGCGTTAAACTGACTGTACTGGCTGACCTGCAACAGCAGCTGCAGCTCTGAGTTATGTCGGTCTATCTAACACATATCATGAGAACTGTTCATCTTGTCAGCATCACACTTGGTGTGTTCAATATAAATTAGCTTTGTATAAACAGCCGACCACCCTGTGTCACAGCAACAACGACTGATTGAACAGTTCTGGGTTCTGTGAACTGGGTCGAGCATCACAGAACTTTGAATCAACAGGTGAACAGCTCTTCAGGGTTCTGCAGACTGAGACACACACAGGGTCCTTACGTTCCATGTCTCAATGACTGCAGGTCACATTGACAGATTCAGAAAGAAAGCTGCAATCTGCATTACCACAGGCCGAGAAAACAACCCATCCAAACAGGCAGGTTTGGAACCGACACTTCCCTCTGAGAAAATATAAGAAAGCCTGTCCATGTGACGCTTCAAAGTTACATTTACTGAATTTGTTTTCAGTTAACACAGTTAGCTTCGCATTTACTCTTCAAAACAAATTACTTAACTTCCTAGAAACAACATATGTTCCTTTAACTCATATATTTAAGGCAGCAGGGGAATTTACATTCCTAAGTGTAACAAACCTTACAGTTTATCACTGTCTGCATGCTTTGTTGTGGTTGTCTGAGCGAGCTATTGCCTCTCCAGCATACCTCCATCATGCCTGGTCTTGCTTCAAGAGTGTGGCTCTTATCAGATACAATTGATCTTTCTCCCCTCAGAGTCAATACACTACACTTACTTACTAAATACTGCTATGAGCAGTAATGGCGCTGACAATGTCAGTCTCTCTGCAGATAGTTCATTGTTTTTGTCAGTTATTTATTTCTGTATTATCTTTGCTATCAAGTTTAGAGACCCCTCAAAGTAAAGTGATCACACTTCCTGTCTGTGTCAGCAAAGAACTTCCATGGTTATTGATTTCCTCTCCACACACACTGCTTCCAGGTAAAGAGTTTGCACAATATGGCTCTTATATAAGCCAGTGACAGACAGGAGGATGTTACAGGGGAGGGAGGGAGGGCGAGAGAGGAAGGAAGGAAGAGAAAGGAGGGGGGGGTACCCAAGGCCACGCAGGCGAGCTGACTGCCAGGCAGACTGTCTAAATCAGTGTGCTCTCTGTGCTTCTCTCAGTCACAATCAGAGCAGAGGAAACCCATAACTGCATTCCTTCACACTGCTCAGAGAGGTGGCTGATACGAAGGGCATAGTGCTGTGGGGAGAAATGAAGTCAGTCGGGAAGAGAGAAGTCAGTCGGGAAGAGAGATGTTGCTGCTCTAAAGCCTGAATTCTCCTGCTCACCTTTATTCAGTGTGAAGATAATAGCCAAGCTTGTGTGCTTACCAACGCCCTGACAAACATTACACATACCTGGAAGCTACATTCACACAACTAGACAATCAGTGTTATTATAATAAGTTATTAAACCTGCCTTGATTAATAAATAATAAAACCAAGAGCTTTATGTGGAAACAGAAACAGCTGTGACTATCCTTTTATACATTATAGAAGCACACTTAGCACCACTGACTGAAAACACTAACCAACAGGCAGTCCATGTGCATAAACAAAGGCAGACAAATAAAGTGTCAACTACTTTGATTCATTGTTTAAATCACAATAAAGCACAAATAGGCAGATTCATTGATAACAGAGCCTGACCAATACTAGAATTGTGATGCTGTGACTGCTTTGTAGTTTTGCGTCTGTCGCGTGTTAGGAACGCCCACTCACGTGCAGTGAATCCTCTGGGGAATCTCCTGCTGTGTTCTCACATGGGCTATTTCAGATATTATTTGGCAAGACAAACCCTGGAGAAAGGCCACAGCAACTAGGTTTGCACAATTAGACAAATATATTGTTAATTGGCGATTGGCCCATCATCAGTTGTTTTGTGTTTGCGGGGGCAATTGTTTGGGCAATTGTTTGGGCAATTCGTCATTTTATTTTACTGATATAATGGTCGGTCTCCTCAATAATTCATTCTATGAATGCACTCACCAACTGGCACTTATTATAGTGAATTATATATATTCATTTATTCATCCTGACGCTGCTCGCTCACTTTTCCTTCTCTCTCAGGCACATGCTTGACACGCCTCCTCAGCTGACGTTAATGACCTGCAAAAATGTTGATTTATTTGATAACATAAAAACAGAATAAGCTGGCCCTCTCTCACACTCCTAAAAACAAATGTAACCAGTGCAATGAAGAGATCCGATCGCAAGTGAAGACAGCTCCACCATAATTGCATTCGCTGATACTGGCATGCTCCCCTGCGTATCTGTGGTTGTTGGGCCGATGGTGGCCAATTGTTATGCTATGAGAGTTTTAGCATATTGCCCGACCCAAACAGAAACTGACTCACACATTTGCACCCACACATATAGTCCCTCTGGATAATTTTCAGTTCCGTGCATGTCTGAAAGCAGCTGTGGAGGCACCGTCACTGCACAACATCAAACGTCTGTAGGCCTACTGCAGTTTCTTCTGACTCATCGGCCAACATATCTGCAATAAGATAATGTCTGACAATACATAAATCTATTCTTATACTTCTATACTGTCAATAATCACTAGTTGCAGCCCAAGCATGTTTGCCACTTGCACTAAAGCAGTGGAGAGAAGAATGACACTAAGCTCTGCCTCTTGTTCTCTTTCAATCACCATCCAGGGAAAAGTCAAGAGCATCTCTTTGTTTAAATGAGCTTTAAAATAATCTTTTTAAATGATCTTATAGGTTGGCAATGATAATTACACCAGAGTTCCTGCAGCACTAAAAAAAGATTTGTACAGGCCAGTAACTATGATCTCCCGTTTATTAACTGTTCCGTTTTAAAAAGACTTCTGCTCTGTAAATATGCACCTAATTACATGAAATGCAATAACAGATATCTCTTTAAATGTTGTTTTTAGTTAATGAACATTTGATCACCAGAACCAGGCTACTTCAGCAGACCTTCATCTGTGAGGTGGGAAATCAACATGTACCACATTCTAGTAAATATTGATTGAGGCCAGTGAAGTTAATGTTCAATCGGACATCATAGCACAAGGTTGCCCTTTGTTTCTGTGATTTTGTGGAACGCTACAGTGAAGTTAGCATGGGTGTCATGGTGGCACAAGAAGTTGTTGATGTCCCCACTTCAAACTTCCTCTCTTTTTCTTCTGTATTCTCACTTTTTCTTTTTAATACCCACAAACAAAATAAAGGCACAGAGGCAGGGACCACGCCAGGCACCACAACGCCAGTTTGTAGATTATACTTTATCAACCTGCAGCAGGCTGCATGTAAGTCTACACTGAGCTGAGGGGAAAGCAAACAGAATGCGAGGGGCTCTCACACACAGCCTGGACGTGTTCAAACACAGCTGGGGTAACCTCAACACTGAGCTACGTGAGGAGACACATACCAAAGACAACACAACACACGTTACACACTTGTATGAACCTGGTGTTCGACAAATGGACTCTGGTGAAGAAGCCCGACTTTTGTGCATAGAGAGTGATTGTCATTTTAATGAGCTCTAATCAGTTTTCCTCCAGGGTTGGTATTTTAAGAACACCTCAGCTTGTTGTCAGATAATCCTCTGCGCTGCTTTGTTGGTGCAATTTAATATTAACAGCACTGGTATATTGGTATTCCAGACCAAGTTCAAGCACCAGTTTGAAAAGAGAACAGTTTTATTTGCAGCAGCTCCTCTTCCCACTGTCTGCAGCTTTACACCTCCGAGGGCCGAGCGCAGCTGTCAAAACCAGTTTTGCAACATAGCAAGTTTCTTGAACAAGTCGTACAACACCCGACCACACAACCCACAGACTGCACATCGAGCGAGAAACAGTGGGCAAGATGTCATCATACAGTAACAGGAGGTCTGCGCTTGCTATATCTATCCACAGATCAAAGTGCTTCCTCTTCATGATCACAACCAGCATGACAGCAAACCTCCTACACCCCCCCCCCCCCCCCCCCCCCGCTGACTCATGTTAGGTTATCAACCGTCAGGTTTGACACTGACATGAACTGAATCTGTGATGCTGCCATTCCATCACTTGGACAATCAGATTAATGGTGGGTCACAGGTCAGGATCAGACGTGTGGTTCACCCTGGTCCAGTGTTAAGTGAGGGCAAGCAAGGCATGTCTGGGTGTGGGAACTTGCAGTGAATCGTCAGAGTCATGGAAAGAATGTAAGTCATGACACGATGAGCTTAACAACAATATCTGTATCTGACATGAGCATCACAAAAGGGGGGGGGTGGGAGTGGATCCAAACCACCAGGAGAAGTTCAGGTCAGGAGTTTCCTGTCCTGTGGAGTTATTTCAGTAAAAAGAACCAACAGGCAGCTGCGAGATGACCGTGTTCAGCTCCAGGCTCCTCCGGGTCTCTGAGTGTTTCTGCAGAGGCCGTGTTGACATCAGCTCTGCGGTGGCTCGTGTTCACATTAGCTAGAAACGCAGCCAGATCCAGGGATGGAGGCGGCGTTATCCAGTTAACCAGGCGGCTAGCTCGCTAGGCTACACGGCTAGCCTGCTGCTAACTTCAACACCTTGCTGTCAGAAAGCGCCGAGCACGGTTCCGAGGCGCGGACCCTCGGTTTTACCGCCTCGCACGGCTCCGTCTGGTTTGTTTGAGTTGAGCAGGAAACACAGGGGGGGAGGCAGGCGGAGGATAGAGACAACACAAGCGCCACATCATGGAAAACTTACCCATTCCTGCCCTTCGCACCGCCTCGCAATCAGACGCTGGGAATATCGTGTCCAGCCGCTCCGCTGCTAGCAAGCGACTAGCCAGGTAGCTGCGTCCAAACGCCCGCAAGGTGAGTTTGTATCGATTCGCTGGAGATAACGACGTCAAACGAGCCGTGGATCCATTCGTCCTTGTCCCAGCAGCAGCAGCAGCAGCAGCTCCGCCCGCCTCCTGACTTCTCTCTCAGGGCTGCCTCAAGATTACTGTGCAGGAAGTTGAGCAGGAGTCTCCACCTTTCTTGGACCCGGGCTCCTCCGCCGCCTGCTGCCGCCTCACAAACGCCGGAGACACGCAGGAAACTTCGCGATGCTTCAGGCCGGACAGTCCCGCGAGAGGAATGTTGATCCCCCTGTTTGATTATTGGCCCAGTCAGCAGGTACAGTGTGTGTGTGTGTGTGTGTGTGTGTGTGTGTGTGTGTGTGTGTGTGTGTGTGTGTGTGTGTGTGTGTGATGCACTCACTCCAGCTGCCCCCAACTTTACTGACACTTACTGATTCTTTTTTTCATTGGTTATTAACCTTTGGAGTTGTATTGAAATTGAATCAGCTCCACATAATAACCGATAACACACGTTTGTTATTATTTGTGCACTTTATATGTTATTATAACAGTTGAATCTGTGCACAGAATGGGACAATGTGCTTTTCAAATACAAGGAGAATGCAAAAGCCAATCAATAAACCAATCAATCTTTGTTTGTAAAGCCCATATTCACAAATCACAATTTGTGTCATATGGCTTAAAGGTACAGTGTGAAGAATTTAGTGATATCTAGTGGTGAAGTTGCATGTTGCAGCTGAACACCCCTCACCTCACCCTCTCCTTCCAAACATGAAAAAGAACCTGTGGTAGCTTCAGTTGTCATAAAAACTCAAAAGGTGTTTAGTTTGTCCAGTCTGGGCTACTGCAAAACCATGGCAGCCTCCATAGAGAGGGTCCCCTTGATGTAAATATAAAGTATTTAAATATAAAGGACCCATTTTAGGGTAAAGAAAACAACAATTTATACAATTTTGATGAAACACTCACACATTATTTCATATTCAATTTGTGCCAATAGATCCCTTTCATCTAAATCGTACACACTGGAACTTGAAACACTTTTTCTAATCTTTTCTAAACACATAAGGAACTGTTTGAATGAACTAAATAAAGGATGACATTCAAAATCTTTACAACATTTCTGTGAGTTGTTTTTGTATCAACTCAAATGAATGCAATATTATATTATATTAGATCGTATTTTTTATCAGTGGGACTATTGGACTCATTCACCCGCTCTTCTCTCTTGGTCTTTCTCTCTCTTTTGTCTTCAATCTTTCTAAAATTAAATCTTGCTTGAGGCACTGAGTTTTGGAAATGTCTAAAATGGTATGGCACATAAAGAACAATAGGCTCAAGATGCCGTGAGAAATAGTCGTACCACACCCCAAACATCGTGAGTGTGGGGAAGGAAATGAACATATACACACGTATGAACAATAATGATTTAAAGAAAAAAACAGATACTATCACACATTTTAATTTCAATCAAATACAAATAACTAAATTACCTTCAAACAATATGTGTCATAAAGTTATAATGACATCTTTATGAACTCATTATTAAGACTGCAACATGTTAAAACGTGCCCCAGTGTTTATTTAATTCAATAGTTTCTGGTTTCATGTGAGAGAACTTTAAGTTTTAAAACCCTGAAAACAAAAACTGTACTCTAAATCCTTCATGCCATTCAAAGCCGAGCCACAGGTCAACGAGTCTGTCCGCAGTGGGCACAGTGCCTGCTGTCGATTGCACCACAGAATGAATTGACAAAAAAAAAGGAAGTAGTTGAGGCCAATTTTATTTTGACAAGCGTCATTTAAGTAACAATGTCAACAAAGAAATGTGAACACAAATTCTATGCAAACAGTTTGACCGCATATGAACACACAAACACACACACACACACAGAGGGAGAGAAGGAGCTTGTTTGAATGTATGAATGACACAGTGGGAAAAAAGGCCATCCAAGTGCATTATGGGAACCACAGCTGTTGCCATTTGCTCTCATTGAGCCAAACATCTGGGAAATTCTGCTTTTGTCGTCTGTATACATTCACGCTCTTATTCCTCAGGCTCTGACATGAATAAACACTCACATTTAATCAATAATATATTTCCAAACACTGGAGATAACAGAAACATATAACAGAAATAGCTGCTGAGCTCACCAATAGACAGACTGGATAGAGTTATGGCCCACAACATGTCTCAGACGTTTCCTGAAGTGAGCTCTGGAATAAAGTGGAGGACAGCAGTCAGTTGAACAAACAGGAAAAACATGAAAATCAATGTTTTGGAAGAAACCAGAAAGACATTTTTATTATTTTTAATATATTTTATTAATTCCACGATTCTGTGTAGTTTGATGCTATTGCAATTGTAAAGGAAATAGAAACATGCTCTTTTAAATACCCACATATACTTTTTAAAAGGAATTATTCTGTTAGTGTAAACTTAATTCATGGACAGCATCCTCTTAAATCCACATTTACATATTTTTGATTATTCATTTGTTAGTGTACATTTTATTCTTGGGTAATTGCTCATTTTGTTTTGTTTTTTTCTAATAGGTTTCCCAAAAACATGTGTGTAAGTAGTGTGCGGTCTGCAAATTATACATCTCCAATTCAATAATTGACTGCATATTGCTCAGCATATATAAAGAGATATTAATGCAAACAATCCATTGATAATTACTGATTTTGCATTAAGCTTCTTCAGTTCTTCCAGAAGTGTTTATTTTCTTTATATTTGGATCCAGATACTCAGTTCTTTCCTGTCTGTGTCTCTACAACAAAGCTGCTCAGTGTCAGACACCTTTTCACAGATAAACATGCGATTGTCAGTCACTGGAAACAAAACTGATGTATAGTCTCATGCATGTATGTTGCATCAGAAACTTTCTGACTGGACGTTCCTCATTGATCAGTTGCATCATCAGCTGTATGATAAAGGCTCAGTCACTGAAAACCCACAACCTGTTGCTCAATACAACTTGTGTAGTGCAGAGCCACCTAGTGGGTAACATCTGAAACTGCAGTCATTTTTCTCATCTGCATTTTTATACATCAGTTCATACATCAGAACTTAACAAATAAAACTGTTCCCTAGCTCACACCGATAGGTTGAGCTTTAATGTTATTTGAAACCTGCAGTCTATTTTAAATTGTAGGAATTAATGAAAAAGAAAAAAACATAGTCAGTTAGATCAGTCATTTCAACCATGCTATTAAAGATGAATCCATGTCAGCGGGTGTAAAGCATGTGACAAAACACAACATCCAGCATTACTAATGTATATACAAACACTTCATGGACGGTCTATAAGACAGGACAGGTTCTGGTCCTATAATAACTCGTTATCATGTATTTGCCAACAACTACAACACTGGGTCCTTAAATTAAATGGAGGCAGGTACATAACCAGATGGTGAATGAGTATAATTGTATACATTTAATCATTTAAATGTGCATGTGCTTATTGTGTGAGGTCCAAGCACTTACACACTTTATACTTTTTACATACAAATAATCCAATATAAAGTACAAGTACAAACGTATACGTGTGTGTGTGTGTGTGTGTGTACACGCATGTGTGGGTTAGTGATATGTTTATGAGCAGCAAAAACTGGCAACTAGTGATTGTAATATTTGTGAAGTAAAGTTCACTTTCGCAGTACTGGCAGTAATCAAGTTTGTCCAGCAGAGGTCAGGCTAGCCCTAGTATATGATTAGCAATTTGAAACAAATGACTTTTCTCTCACAGTTGTAATGATAATAATAATACTACTTATTATTGTAGCAATCATAAAAATAAATAAATAAATAATAACAATAATTGAATGCATCATAATGAAGCCATGTTACTGTTGTTTTTGCAAACATTTGATTCATCGTGCTCATTAGTATTACCAGTAATAGAAATAACCAAATATAACATTATGGTGTCACAGTTAGCATGAGCAGCTAGCTTCTGCTTTCTACCTCGTTCCAATTGTTGGTTTGTTGGTTGCCCAAGATAGAGTCCATTAAATTAACATTCCGAGGGCAGTTTTTACATTTTAAGAAATAATGAATGGAAACAAATCCGATTTATTTGGAGTGGCTGACTGGTGCAGATCCAAATTAAAAACTGAGCCTAAATGTGGTTTAACTCTGGGACTGTTGGCTGAATTCCATTCTGCTGCTTCGGTGTCAGGGTCCTGCTGTTGTGCACACGGGCTCACTAATACACTGACATGACTTAGAAATAGAAAAGAGCCATTGTAAAGGTAACTGCTGCTTGTTAGCCGTCCCTTCAAAAACATTTTCATACAAAATCTTGGTGTCCCTAACTTCTGACATGCACAAACCTGAAAAGGTCGCCCTTTACATTAGGAAGCACAAGTTGTTCTTGGGGCAGCCCTGTGACATACATCTTTACAAGTACGTTGCCACGGTTAATATTTCAAACAACATTGGGTTACCTTCTCAACCCCTGTAAATCAAGTCTTTTTCCCAGGCCCCTGCTTGAAAATTGCATGCCCAAAATTAGTAAATCTCTCTAACTCTATGTAATCTATATGATTAATCTTGGTATTTATACAAAGGAAACACGTGTGATTTCTGCAGACCTAGTTTGTTCAACACACTGTGGTGCAGCTGATAAATTCTGGAGTCCATCCCTGGTGGATGTGAAGTGTCTCCTCTTTAGGCCTCCTGTTGGACATTTGGTTTGGAGTTTCTGTTACCAGGAGACTCCACGTGGCAGCTGCTGCTGAAGCCTCAAAATTACAAGCATCACTCCATCTGATGAATTGTGGGTTGTCTGAGGAGGGGGGTCTTCGAAACGACTTGGTTCACACACCAACCTCTATAGGGAACCTTCTTTATAGACACCCCTGAAAGGCGGTGGCATCTGTAACAACAGCAGAAGTAGACAAGATACACAAATGAAAGTGGGTGATGGATATCTTAAATATATTTGGATTATTAAATAGTTTTAATATGTCTTCATGCTGGCGACACCCAGTGATTGGACGCTTTATGTTTACAGGTTGTTGGTATGTCCATCCATGTCAATCTTGTGAACACAATATCCCAAGAAAGCTTCAGGGAAACATCTTCAAATTCTGCACAAACCTTCAAATAAACTCAGGGATGAATTGGGTAGATGTTGGTGGACAAAGGTCAAAGTTCAAGGTTGCTGTGACCCTATAAAACATGTTTGCTTTGCGAATGCAACATCTCAGGAACGCCATGAGAAATGTCTTCAGTACAAACGTTAAGTCGGACTAAAAGATGAAGTGATTATTTGTTGGGGGTCAAAGAACAAGGTCACGATGAGCTCAGGTTGTTGTGAATATATCAAGAACACCCATAGAGAATTTCATTACATCTGGCAGAAACTTTCCTTTAGACTTTAGCTGATTTAGATATGGGTGGTCCAGGTTGCTGTGGCCTAACAAAGATAAAAATGTGGCCTCCTAAACATGTGACTGTGAAGTCATCCAGGTCATGGTATCTTCAGAAGTCGTACAAATGTATGTAAGTAACTGGACTTGCCTTTGTTGCTCCTTCAGTTCTGTACTGATTCGATTTTGGCCGTCGAAGGTCAAAGGTCATGGTGACCCCACAAAACTGTAGAAGCCTGTAGAATATTTCCTTTGGGGAAATTTCCACAAATCTTTACTAGTCGTCACTTGGACTCAAACGTGAACCGATTCTGATTTCAGTGGTCAAAGGTCGAAGTGTCAATATGTCAGGAACACATGGAGGCTCTGAAACTGCATTTGTTACCAGAGGCATACAACCACAGGGTAATACTTCTGGAGATACAGCGTGAATGAGACAAGTTATCATACATTGTATCACTCTTTCCTTATCTCTATTATCTAGCCTTTCTTTTACCAGTGTCTTGATGAAAACTATGAAAATAATAGACCCCACTGCTTATAACCCAGACTTATCCTTTAAAAGCAAGAGCAACAGCAGTGATTAAAATGTCTGCCCAGTTGCATGTTTGTGTGAATGGTGTGCTGCTGTTTGTGGTATGTTGACGCTGGCTTAGAGGATTTGAGCTTTGTGTTTGTGTGTTTGTGTCCGATTAAAGAGGGAATCGTAAAAACACACCAGGAGTGTGCGTCAACACGCTCATGCGTGGAAGCATACGCTCTTCCTTTGCTCACTTTTTCATGTTTGCACACACACAGACTAATCCTCTTCCCCTGTTTTTACACGAGCTCTTTAGAAAGCGACTGCAGCGAGTGTAACTGCAGGATGTGCGTGCATAGCCCTGGAGCGACACAGGACGCTTCACCCACCGAACGTCAGCTCAGCTCTGCAGCATCATCGTGCTCCTCTGACGGCCTGGACATGTGCAGAGTATCTTTAGCATCCTGCGCCCTGGTGACGCTCTCCCTTCACCTTCCCCTCACCTTCCTAGGTCACACCTCTCTACACCGAAGCCACCTCATTCTTAGCTTTTCATGGATTGTCACTTATTCAACCGACTGAGTCACTGACCCACTTATGCTCTTCCCCCACTAGCAAAAGCAACGCAGCATGTTTCATCCCTTTATCTCTTCCCCCTCTCCCTCCCTTTCTCTATATCCACGCCACGTGCAGGGCAGATGGTGCTCTGCTCCTTCTTCTGCTGCTGCTATTTGCAGTAATGGCTGAGGTGGCGATCAGGCCAGCTTGTGCGTACACAGACTGTTTACCAACGCCCCGCCTGATGGGCCGGATCGCCGCTCGCGTTGTGTCTGGGTATCTCGACACCTGGTCGGTAACCAGACAGTTGACAGCTTGACTGCTCAGAACAGATGACTGAGTTTCTGGCTCCAGCTTCCATGTTTGCTCCACTGACACATATGGGACAGTGACTCACACATTTGGTGCCAATGAAAAAACAGTCCAGCAGAAACTTGAGTTGACAGGCACAGGTGGTTGTTATTGTGTCATGGATCATCACTTAAAACTGTAAACACCACAGATGCTGTTTGGTTTTATCTTTTCCATTCTTTTCTGTTTGGTTACTTGTACACAACAAAACTATACCTTGTTTGGTTTGGGAAAAATGATCATTGTTGAAATAGTAAAAAAGAAGATTAAAATCATAAAAAAGAGAAATTAAAATGTTCTGCTACTTATTATTTTTCATGAAATATGTTATTTTTTGCACATTTTACTCATTCTTTGGTTTGTTAAAAAAGAGCAACTTGGTTAGGTTTAGGCAACAATACATTTTAAATAATGGATGCAATGGATTTAACCAAATAGACAACTGCACAATGTATCCCATTGCAATCTGTTGCATTAGTTGGACATGTTGTCTTGGAACATGACTGCAAACCACAGCTCCTTGTTTCCCTTGTTTTTTAGCAATCTGAGCAAACGAAGTTAGTATTAGTCCCATTTAAACCTTTTAATGGATAGACCTACTGAGACAGTGAATTAAGAGAGCATTAGAGGAGCTGACGGGATGTTATCTGACTTCTGCTAGTGGTTGGACACTCCACTCAAACTGTGGAAGACCTTCAAACGTAAACCACTGTCTTATCTGCCTATGCTTTAAAACCAAAACAAAATGGACAGAGACAAGCTGTTCCTCCATTTAATGCTAAGTTGACTAAACTGGCTAACTAAATGTCATGTTGAAAGCACATATACTCAATATTCTATCATATTCTCATCTAGAAAGAGAATTAAGGGCATTTCCCAAAATTCTTAAACTAGTGCTTTATGGGAAAGAGTGTCATCAAAAAGAAACTGATTTTGGTTGTTAGTCAAACACAAGACAGAATAGACTTTAATCTCTGATGTTAAAAAGCCAACAACCCCCTCCAACCTCTTTTAAACCACCTTAACATTGTCATGCTTGTTATGCTTTTCCTGCTCACCCAGAAACAAGCCCCCAGGCACATATTCCATTTTTAGAGTTAACTAATCTGTTTATTGATTTTCAGATTCAGTGTTTTGGTTCAGTCGTACTCTCATCAACCCCGTTTTCTGCGTACCACATCACATGGCAGACGGACTACATTAGAAACTATAGTGGTGAAGATAGTGAAGCATTCAGAGATAAAAATACAGACATTTCTGTCAGCAGTGACTCAATGGTTCTCTGTTATTGTGGTACTGCTTGTTGTGCTGCCCTCAAGTGGTCAAATATATCA
Source organism: Paralichthys olivaceus (assembly GCF_024713975.1). Classification (NCBI taxonomy): domain Eukaryota; kingdom Metazoa; phylum Chordata; class Actinopteri; order Pleuronectiformes; family Paralichthyidae; genus Paralichthys; species Paralichthys olivaceus. Next base: position 3,937,992 of record NC_091111.1, read on the forward strand.
ACTAATGCAGTTTTACAGCATGTGTAAAATTGCCATCATAGCATTTCTGCCCCCTTTTAGTTGGAGTTTGGAAATTCAGGTTCTAATGACTAGTGGTTCAAAATTGGCCAGTTTGCCAGTTCAAGTCGAATCAAAAATCCTGATGTCTTTTTCACATTCAATAGCATTGAAATGTCAACAGTAGCACATGAGATTACAGTAGTTCAAAGGGCAGTTCAGTGCATCTGTGTTTTTATCCCTCCCAGGGAGGTTGGCAGGCTGTTTGTGAAGCTATAATTTAGAGCAAGGGATCAAAAAGGCTGATTCAGACTGTACGTTGAGCTCCATTACTGAGAACAGCAAAGTGCATTGAGAATGCTGTGATGCTGACACTTGTGTGACACGGGTTAAAATCGGAGAATTACACAAATGAAAGCTGAATCTGATTTATTTTGAGGATGACTTGCTTGCATCAAACATAATCATCAATGCAAATGGCTCAGATAGAGAAAGAAACTCTAACAAGCATAAATACAGTTTGATTTCCGTTTACACAAGGTGAGATGACACACAGAGCATGAAAACTGTAAGTGTGCAGGGGAGAAAAATAAATCTGAGGCTTGTTCATGACATCTTACCCTACATCTTTTAACCCTCATGTTCTACTTGGAGAGAACCCTGGAGAACACAGGCCGTCTTAAGTCCTGGGTCATCCTTAATGTTCTTGAGACATTCCTGAAGTTGAACTAAGTGATGGGATTCATCAGAATTCACAGATATGTAACAATGGAAGTGTACATGGTGCATCTGATGATGTTGCCTATAAGGGAACATATTTAAGGTGAAGAGTATAAGGACACAACCTTGTGGAACTCCATGACTAACTTGCATGGAGGAGTACTTGTTTATCTATCTGTCTGTCTGTCTATCTGTCTGTCTGCATATGGAAATATACAACTCTCTAGTCTTGATGACCACTCAAAGTGCTTTACAGTACAGTACTTTACAGTTTGCCATTCACCCATTCACACACACATTCATACAGTGCATCTATTAGCAGCACTTTTTTCTATGAGGAGCCATTCAGGGTTCAACATCTTACCCAAGGACACCTCGGCATGCCGATGGGGAAGACTGGGATCGAACCACCGACCTTCATTGGAGGATGACCGCTGTACCGCTCATCCACACCTGCCATATCTATCCATCCATCCAAATATCTATTGATCTATCTATCCACATATCTATCCATCCATCCATCCTTCTGCCTATCCGTCTATTTATACACCCGCATATCTATCTAACCATCCATCCACATATCTATCTATCTGTCTATCCACATATCTATCTATCTATCTGCATATCCATCTATCTGTCTATCCATCTATCTATCCGCATATCTATCCTTCCATCCTTCCATCCATCCATATAGGCCTATGCATTCATCTAAAAATCCTGATAATAAGAAGAATTACACTAAACCCTTTTGTCTTTGTTATTTGGACAAAAATAAAACACAAGTGGCAAACCCTGAAATGTCTCTCTCTCTCTATATATATGTATATGTATATATATATATATATATGTATATATATGTATACATGCAACCAGGGTCCTACACACGTGCGTCGCTCTTCCTGGCGCCGCCATTGGCTGCGTCACTTCACCAGCTCCCCCACCCCCCCCCCCCCCACCCCCCCATTCTGCCCTACGTCACCGCGGCGGTGAGCTCCGCAGAGCCGCACACAGACAGAGGGAGGAAGCCGCGCTGCGCCGAGAGAAGCCCGCACAGATCAGCACAGGACCGGGGAGAGGCGGTGGCCCCACAGTGGCCCTCATCCGTCAGCGCTATGGCACACACCGCGGCGCTCCGCGTCAACCAGGCCCTCATGAGGGACTACCTGAGGCCGAAACCCGCGCACCTGGAGCCGCAGACCGGTGTGAGACACTGCGGTAGAGCCTGACGCTGCATCAGCTGCTCTCCTCCAGCGAGAGGAGGAGGAGGTGGAGGAAGGAGGAGGAAGGAGGAGGATGAGAAACATCTAGTGATGAGAAAGTGTTTCTCCAGCAGACAACAAGCAAGGTCCGCAGCATCCTCGTCTCTTCCAGCAGGACCATGTCTGCCATGTGTGTGTCGGTGGTGGTGAGTAGCTCGCATCACATTTCATTCACCCGGCTCTTCGTCTTTATTCTCATCCAGCAGGTTTTCCCTCTTTTAAAGGGCCAGTGCCTGTTTTTCTCGTCCTCCCCCGTCCCAGACTGAAGTTTTAATCAACTATCTTAAAAAAATGTTTCCAAGTCCGAGTGTAGAATAAACCCCAGACAGGCAGATTCATTTATTCTCCTCTCGATTTAACATCTCATTGGGATAATTCATTCCTCTGTGGGTGAGCAGCACAAAAGAGTCTCCAGTGGAAGGATGGAGAAAGAGATGCACTCAGCAGCCTATTGTTTACCCTGTGAACAACTGGGAATGTCAGTCAATGCAGATTCTTATCTGGACACTGTATCACAACAAACACAGGGTTTGATTTCACAAGTGAACAAGCAAGTGGAAGAACATAATTAAGATGCATTTAGTTTAGTTGGATAAATGAGAAATCAAATCCTGAGGCACATGTTTCTTTTTGTTAATGGAAAAGACAGATTTCCGTATTATTATGTCAGATGTTTATGCATTGTTTTATTTTTCTATATTATTTTATCATCATTAAGTGTGGATGATGGATGGAGGTTTTCATGCCAGTGTAGTCACTATGCTCTGTGCTGACATGCAGATCATAGAGGTGTCAGTAGCTGCTGGAGATCAAGGTCTCACCATCCTCGGTGAGTCAGATGGACTCAGGCACAAAGCCTGTCCCTTTGTCTCCTCACAAAGCAGGAAGAGCTATAGTCGAGTGTGACTTAAGTAAACAGAGGGGGAAGTCTGCCTGTTGACGCCCAATCAGGATGCTCAGTGTCGTGCGTCAAATTCACTTGAAGGACCTTTTAGTGGAGTTTTAATGGTTTGCTTTGTTTTTGGCATTAAGACAAAATAATGGAATGAAAAAGTGGATGTCTTCAAAATGGATTTGAATTTGTTGTCAAACTGTCGCTGCATCAACAAAACATTTCCTCAGGGTGATTACTGTGCAGAGAGCTTTGGCATGTGCAGATTCATTTCACTTTAATTTATAACAAGGTTGTTGTGTTTACGACACACATACGTTGTTAGTGCAACTCTGAATGCAAATATATGTTGTGTGAACACATCTGCCTTTGTAAACACCCAATAGAGTATATAGTCAAATGGTATGCATCTGTTTTTGGACAATATGAGCGTCCTAAATCGTGCTTCCAGACCCAAACCGTAGGAGTCCCAAAAGAACACAGGTTTACAGATCAGGTTCTGGTCATGTGTTTGTGTAAAACTTTGAGCTTTGACAGTTTTATTTTAATGTATGTACAGTTTTTGCTTTAAAAATTTTGAATACAACAAAACTTGCTTTAATGTGAGATACACTCACTTTACAAATACACGTCCTCCTGGTGCTCCCTGCCTCAGTCATTAACCTCTACACAAATAACCATCGCTGCCTATTGTTATTGATAAATTCAGCGCGACTGAATCCAAACAGTCTCTCTCTGTGAGCTGAAATGAGGAAGAGACAAAGACATACAGCAACAGGTGCCACTGTGCTGCCAGGCATGTGGGTGGACATGTGTGTGTATTTGTGTAGGGGGGTGGGGAAAAGTGCAAATAAGAGTGCATGTGTGTATTTTGTGAGGTCTGCAAGTCTATGCATGTCTGTGTGTGTGTTTATAGTAAGCCCTAGTTTAATTGGATAGTAATTACGGTTTACCGTCTTCTGCAACACACACACACAAACATCCCACCCACAACCAAATGTTTGTATACACACACCCCTTTATGTAACACATGTGTTTCAACACACACACACACACAGAGCCATCTCATACTCCTGTTAGGCATCAGTCCACTTCCTGCTCCGTGGTTAAGTTTGTTGCTAAGCATTGATCACATGTCTTGTCACAGGATGAGTTCAGTTTGTGTTGCCATGTCGGTCATAAGTCCTTCAGACAGACAGCTGTGTCTGGTTGTTGACAGGTTATATGTGGTGGCATGCAGCCTGTCTTGCCACGTGCATGTTAACCACTTATTTTAGGATGTTGCTAAGAAATGTAAAAACAATCTAAAGTGCTTCTGCTAGTTATAGCAAGTTTCATTTGCCCTTTGTGTGGCAATCACTGCTGATCGCTCCGGGCCTAAACTTTAGTGCTGAGCACAGAATAATTTATCAAACTAATTACTTTTGTATAAACCGTAATCATATAATCAAATTTATAAAATATAGCAGCAGGTTAACAGCAGCAAATACTTTGTAAACAACTCCAATAAAACGGTTCAGATATCTTCTTGTATAAGAGAAAAGAAAAAAGCAGCCATCTCTTTGTTAGTGGAAGGGCTTTTATGGGAAATGTGGTTTAATTTCACAGAACAACAACAGCACTAATAGAACCCAAGCTGCAATCACTCTGGCTGGGTGTTAAAGCACAATACAAAACCACTATAAAGGGACATTCCAGCTCTTTAATATTGCACTTAATCCAAATCAAAGATATTCTGAGGGTTAAGTCTGGATTCTACATTTCCCATAATGCAACTCCAGGTTTCTCAGCCTGCCACGTTCAGTTACAGTGGTTGCTGCTCATTCACCCACCTCAGCTCTAACCAGGCTTTGGTCAAAATATTTTCAACACTTGAAAAAGTGTGAGTGATGTCAAATATATTTTTGTACGATCTAAACAAAATGCTCACAGACAAAAACAAGGAGGTTCAGGCATTGCTGTTTGTGGCCTATAAGTTCTATCGGTGCTGTGTCTCTGGACCGACCTGCTCGCTGCTGCTGGAGGTAGAATTACAGGCTATTTTGCCCAGAGTCACAGAGTTGACTGGGGTGAGGTGTTTGTTTCATTGAATGTGTGTGTGTGTGTGTTGTGGGTGGGTGTGCTCAGCAACAAGAACCTGCCCTGCAGTGGTGCAGTGGTGCCACTCTGTTGCCTGTGTGTAAACAAGAGCTGTCTGACCACCCAAGGACTCCACCATCAGATCTTTTCCTTTACCCTGTGATCTGCTTCTTTACTCCGTCACAGTGATCAACATACACACACACACACACACACACACACACTGAAAGATGAAATCCACTAAATGAAATCCTCATCATTCATAGATGTATCGTTATTGATTTTGTAAATTACTCAGAAATTCAAGGTTCAGTTGGTACCACTAACAACATAGGGGTTGTATAATGATCCATTAGCAATGTGTAAATTAGTTACTTAACAGCATCTATAGCTGCATCCATTCAACAGGATGCACATTGATCAATATAAAGTAGAAGTAGCAAATAAGGCACATTTGTCTATTTAAAGAATGATTAAAATTAGAGCAGCAGAGGGCAAGACATCTTCCTTTTTCGCAGTTTTGTAATGTTTTAAAATATATTACTATGTGCCATTTCATTTTCTACAATGCAACATAATATTGTGTCTCCGCCCAAGTGGATGCAGGCGTGTACGCAACCCACTGGTGCTACGGAGTTCGATAGTTTTGTAGCAGAGACCACAAAGGTTCAGCACAAGTTAACATCTGTTAGCATCTCTGTGAACAATAACAGGTATGGTGCGATTAAACAAGTACACGTCAAGCAAATTACTTTCAAGGCCCACTTTAGATAAACACTGCCTGTATTGCAAGGACATTATAGCTGCAAACGATGTTAATACATAATATATAATACAAATTAGCAGTTCAGTTCTCTCTCATGAAGATTGTATCATCACAAATGTACATATATATAAATATATATATATATATATATTTATATTGGATTGAGACTAATAAGAAAAGATCACCCACAAGCTCTCAGAGGAGAACAACCTTTCGGGCTCAGTTGTTTGGGGGTTTGATTTATGATGACAATTCTGTCTGAGCTGGCTAGCTTGACCTGCTGAGAAAACATAGATGGTTCTGTAAGAATTCAATTTTTGATGTATGGACACACAACAGACAGCTACTAAGTAGAAAACAATAGAATACCTGAATTCACCTCACATTCAAGAAAGTACACAGACAAAACAGTATCACAGGGGTGCTACAGTGGTACATTTATTCAAAGACAGATTTTTTTGTCCCTCAAGCAACATATATGTCCTGAGATGTCCATGTGTTTCAAACTCTGGACCCCTAGTTTGCTGTCTCCAAACCCAATCTTAATCTAGAAGGCATCATACAAACACTGATCTGCATTTGTAAAAAAACACAACACACCTAGTACCATGTGTCTGCTAGGGGGGCGGTTGTTCTCATCCCTGTTGCTGCACCAATGTCTCCTAGTCACCGGTTCAGGCTGCACAGTGGCTGGTAGAACTCGGTTTTATGGGCAGTGCGGCAAGATTCAGAGACAATGCTGGCATAATAAAGAGGAAAGCTGGCAGCACTTACACCGAAATGGACTCATGCATTGCTGATCTGAAATGGCTCTGCGGTGGCTCCAGACAGTGTCTGTTATCCAAAGGCAAATAGGAAATGCAGTGACACAGTGAGGATTGTGTATTTGTGTTTGCTTGCATTGCCACTGAAAGACACACACTCTGACCAGCTGTGAGCGTCTGTTTTCTTTCCATTATCTTACCGCACTGCTTCCCTGACATGCCGAATAGCAGCCGTTGCAGTAATTATCTTCATTGGCTTAAAACCTTAGCTGCAGACAGAGACAGGTCATCAGAGGTCAGCCTGTGCCCGGACTAGCTTCATCACAAGCTCAGATGAAGATTGGTGAAGGTGCGTTCGCTCTTTCGGTTGTTTTTCTTCTATGAGCTATAGCACATGTAAGCTTGGTGTATACAGTTCTTAATTTGTGGAAAATATTACCAGACTGACATTAAACATAACAACATATACTGTTGGACAAATGAACAGTTAAGGCAGCATGTGACTTCAGTATCTCAGTGCAAAAGAAATCATTGATCAATAATGTAATATCCACGCATCTGTTTAGGATTTTCTTGGTCCACCTGGTCAATATGTGACTTTAAACTCCAATTTCATGGAGACTATTGGTTAAATGAGGAGCTTGTGATACTTAAACTTTAAGATAACTTTAGCTTAATGTTTAACCAACATTATGACTTGTGTTCATCTTGTTTTGTTAACAATTTCTCATTAGAGTAACTTAACACCCTTTACTAGCTTTACCATGTGCTAATTGACATATGACTAAGTCACTTCATGGTAAAAACTATATGGCTAAGACGTATATTTAACTAGTTATACGGCTAAAATAAAATCTAAAAATTATCATTCACTATGCTTTAACTAATATGATATTGTAGCCTATTGTAAGGCAACTCAACATTTTAGTTGAGTCACTCAAAAAAGTGTATTAAGCATGTTATTAATTTTTTTTCATCATCATTACCATTTCATCTGTATGTAGAACAATCATTTGAACATTCATACCATTCTTTGGTGTTTAGTTTGCATTGTTCAGAAGGTGGACGCTGGTCTGACTTGTTTGGTAACTGATTCCCACTAGAGTAAATGTTTTGCTAATATATTGGCAAACATGGTCCTGTCACAGACAGGTGCATGTGTCCAGCTTGAGACTGAGGGATCATTTTGTTAAACCAATAGCATTCATTATGAAGCTCATTTTTTGTTGACTGTTAGCAGCTGCGTGATATATTTTCATGAGCCTGTTTCTCGAGAAAAAACTAAACCCGTGCCATGGGTAAAGGTATGAAATGTTTCTTTTTTAATACAGCATAACTTCCCTTCCTGATCCTCACATTAAATAGTGCGGTGAAGTTCAGGGCATAAAAATTTACAAACAAGCAGAGAGAGCCACAGGGGCACCATCCATTGTCCTATAACAAGCAGAATGTTCCCATTTAGTGCTGTGGGCACCTCCCACCAACGTTTTCACTTTGAACCTTGATGTGAATGAATGCATTGATAGTGACTGATTATGAACAGCACGTGGAGAACATGGTCTGATGTTTATGGATGAGGTTCTGAGAATGAACACAAAGAGACAAATTGGTGGTGTGGTGAAAGGACAATGGAGTGCAAGAAGAATGGGCAGCTTTATCTTTATTAGAGTTTGTCTTCCTTTGACTCTAATTATGAGTTTTGTATGTCATGCTTATTTCATTCAAACCAGGAATTACAAATCATTTTGATACATCAGAACAAAGCAAACAGGATTTGTGACATGGATCTGACCCTGAGAGTTTTGTGTTTTGTTCGGTAGAAGAATTACACCACAATTCCACATATCAGATTTCACTGATACTTCTTCTGTAGTCAAGACTCAAGCCGCCCTCTGTGTAAGACTGGCAAACATGGAGCTAAATGCTTTCCTGTGACTTGGCTGAGAGACAAAGCAGAATACCTGCTCGACCCTAGAGTGCACAGGACATTGGCACTTTTGGGGACAAGCTAGTGAGGCAATAGAAAGACCAGACTGTCTGCGTAGACCGGGTCCTCCGCAGGATGCAGCCCCTGAATTGAGACACAGCTATGGTGTGTATCTCAATTCAGGGGCTGCATTTTAAGATCAATTGCATCACAGCGTCAGGACTAGACTGTCCCATTCCGAAGGCTGACCAAAACCAAGGGTCATAAAACTACTCATGTCCAACTGCAACTGTCTTGCTAGGTGACAGCAACAAGGCTGGGACAAGATGGTGACGCAGATAATGGAAATTCTCTATAGACTAGACCATGTTATTTCGATTCAGCCTTTGCAGCCTATACAAAGAAGACCACGGCCAATGAAACTCGACCTGCAGCCTCATGGCCAGAGAAAACTGCTCCTACAAAACGTTCTGTGCTGTCCATAGTTCCACTTCATTTCAACAATCTTGAAATCCAGAATTTGAGAATTCCAGGAGATTGGTGAATAATACATCTAATGTTATATAAAATTTTGCAATAGGCTGTTTCAAATGTTGCATTATGATCCTAAAAATATTTGCAATATTGTTTTGATTTGATCTTATTGCCAAACCACTGCATACAGTGTATTTGTGATCTAGCCATTAAAACCACAATATTACAGTTACATTTACCTTCACACATTGCAGTGGACAAACTCATTTTTAATATCTAAAGTAATTGTGAAGCAGGAGGAATAAAGAATTAGAAACTTGCCATTATAATGAGTCCTGGCGTGACTCACAAAGTCCGTGTGTGTGTGAGTGAAGTTATGCATGTGTGGCCTATTCCCCTAAACCCAGTGAGATGTTGGCTTCCCAGCAGAGGTGAGCGGGGAGGTTATAGAAAGCCAACATATGTTCAATTCTTAGTTGTGGTTGTAGTGATTGCATACTGTTGGGCATTTAACCTTTATGGACAGGGTGAGTCAGGCGATTGAGTAAATTAAATTATATTGGGTTAAGTGGGGCTCTGAAGGAGGAAATTCTCCCATAAATCACATCAAAGCAGCTTCATACTAAACGACCGCATGGGGAGTGTTGAAAATGTGACCTACCGGAAACATTGTAACATGACACACTCGCATTTGTCTGCCCGGCTGTGAATTTGGTGACTCCACATTTGCCTCGGTGTGTAAGGCTTGCTGACTCACTGTTGGTCAGGAAACCCTTTTAGATTAGATGATGTCATGCTTTAGTTTTGTGTGTGTGTTAATTTGTGACTAGCTGTGTATAAACTCAACCTCAAACATTACTATGGGTAAATAGGGAGAACATGGGCCTCAGTGAGGTTGCGCTCTTGGTCCCTCTGGCTGTGGTGGTGTCCAGGCAAGAGAAAGATACAGTATCTTTAGTCTTCTATGAAACGAAGTTGGTGCCACAGTGAACAATGTTGAAAAAACTAGTTCATTGAACATTGCTAGTGACCCCTGCTCTAAGAAATCAGGCAGTATTCCTTGCTTCAGCCGCTTCTTGTGACCTCCAGTAAGAAGTGTTTGTGCCCAGTTTATCTTTAAGTTCTTACTATTTCTAATGTTTCCTTCTCTTCTCCTCTCAGCTCTTATATACAGTGGTGATTGACATCTCAGCGAGGGCTGTGACCACAACAAGCCCAGCTGACCAGCTCGTGCTCTCTCCCCGCCACTACCAGCATACCGACCCCAGCTCAGGCACCCAGCTGGTCTGCGACAAGTGCCCGGCAGGCACCTATGTGTCCTTACACTGCTCCCCCACAGCTGTGAGGGAGTGCAGCCCGTGTCCTGAAGGCGCCTTCACGCGGGGCGAAAATGGAGTCCAGCAATGCCATCGCTGCCGCGCTCCGTGCCCCAAAGGCTTTGTTGAGAAAGCAAGCTGCACGGCCATCCAGGACCGTACCTGCACTTGTCCACCCAACAGCTTCTTGTCAGTGGAAAGTGGCGCAGAGTGTAAGCCCCACTCACTTTGCCCTTCGGGGACAAGGGTGAAAAAACGAGGTAGCGCAACAGAGGATGTGGTCTGTAAACCATGCACCAAGGGGACTTTTTCAGATATGCGTTCGAGTTTGGTGAAGTGCCGAACCCACACAGACTGCCAAGCCCAGGGGCTGGTGCTGCTCACCCCAGGGACCAGAGAGACAGATAATGTTTGTGCCCCCTCCACTTCAGCCCTATCCTCCTCTTCGTCTTCATCGACAATCACCTCACGTGGGCCTTCACAGGATGTGCCTGAACGCCAAACTTCATCATTTTCTCCATCATCCTCACTGAATGGACCTGCACATGAAGGTGAGAACAAGTAGATTAGTCTTCTTTATATCCCATATAGTTAATGTCAGTTTATAATTATTTTCATATAGTTATTCGTGTCATATGTATTTTTAGATAAATTTTCAGACAGGGGCTTTGGAATACGATTCCGAAATGTAATGAATTGAGCTAACCTCATTATGAATGTACTTTGTTCATTCATTTCAACACTATCAGCTCCATAGGTCAACATTTTGGGGTAGGATTATTCTCCGTCTTGTGTATGTGAGAATATGGCAAGTGATTAGCCTAGCTTAGCATAAAGAGTTGTAGCATTGGGAAAGTGCTAGCTCGGCTTAGTTTTTGGCTCAAAACTAATTAAAGTGCACTGATTTGTACATTGCATCTTATTTATTTAATCTGCACTAAAAGTTGTGATATTTATTATTTTTTGTAATATAGACATTTAGAGCATATTGTATCCATCTTCTTCCAATCTTCAATTTAAATTAGGCTAATTGGCTCCATGCACCAGTGTCATACTTTATTTAGAATATGGATAAAAGATTTGAACATAAATGTAGCAGCAAGCAACTATTTTTAATAAAAATGATACTGAAGTACTGACGTCTTGAGCAGAGAATGAAGTCTCACGTATGTGTGTTGTAATCCAAGCTTCTGTGTTCTTTGATGTGGTAGCTGGTCAAGCTGCTCATGCATGTTAGTGCACGGCGGTTCCTCAATAAAAAGACCTCTGAAAAATGTCCTTTTCATTCTAGACAATGTCTTCAATGTGAACAGGTCAGATCATTTTATTCCCTGGTCAAACAACAGTGCAGTAGTCTCAATTATTGGTCCGATCAGCCGCTAAGTATAATGGGACCCAGGCGGAAGCTCTAATTGTGAAGCTATGATGTCTTGAAGAGCACAGAAACACCACCACTGTGCTAGGGTTTTTTTGTACACTGGGTACAATCGGTTGTGTGAAGTTTCTGTTGTATCATTATTACAAAGTTTCCTGGGATTATACACAAAGTGAAGGGCGTTTGTTGGCAGGGAAACAAAGTGGTAGCAGCTCCTTATCTCAGGAATGCTACTACTTGCGGTTCGGAGGAGTTATGGGTATTTCTTTCTTCCTTTGTGAGCCTTCTTTTCCACCACCCCCACCCTCCTTCCTTCAGTTTAGATCGGAGAAAGTGACAAATACCTCCCTCTCCCCTTTGTCTTCTTGTTGTCTGCCCTCCTCCCTCCTTCGTCATCTCTTACCGTTTTTACGTCATTCTTGTCTGAGTCAGTCATGCCGGTCATTACTCAGAATCAACCATCCATGTACCCCTCCTCCCATCACTGACACCTATAATACTGTCACTGCTGTTTGTGCTGGCAGGGGATCGATGGCTTCCCGGCCAGTCAATTTGACCTCGTCTGTGCTGTAAGAGGGAAAGTGGGGGTGGGCAACTGTTACATACTGTACTCATGGCTGTTATTTTTCACCTGTTTAACTAGCGGAGAATGGGGACGACCACCATGTGAAGGGAGGAAGAGGATCAGGGAATAAATTGTACTGTGTGCAAATTATATTATGGCAGCATGTAGATTATTATTCAGTGATTCTTACTGAAATGCTGATGCTGAAATAAAAATATTACCACCCTACTGTCAGTAACTTACCAAACAAGCTGACGTAATATTAAAGTATCTAAGCTTTATTGGAATTAGTAACGGTAATGTAGTAACTCTAGTAACTGTAATCCCTTATAATCCTTGTTACTAAGAAAAATAATCACATTAATGTAACATTTTAGTAAACGAATCTTTTTGGTGACTGCCAAACACTGGCCATATAGCACCCTGCTCCATGTTCTATGTCCCTGCGAATTGGAAAAGTGAAATTTTCACTTTCAAAGTTTCACGACTCACACCCTATCTCAGTTTGACCTTCATTCAAGATATTTAGATAAAGGCAATTACAGACTTTAATTTGGGGATTAGACTAGTTTGTGCACCTGCCTGCTGATAAAAGGATTACACGGATTAACACACATCCAGGAGAAAATCCGAAAAACATTCAGCAGATCATTTATGACCTAATGTCATTATACTACACCAGTACAAGCACTAAGCCACATCTATAATCAATAGAGATGAATTTCGCTGCTTATATCGACTGCTCATTACATGTCTGCTAAAGTTTATGTCAAACCTCAGTGTTCTTTTCCTAAAGATTTATTTGTCTGTAAATCGTTAACCAAGCTCCCTCTCACCTCTATGTTTTTGCTTTTTTAATTAGTCCTTCACTTGATGCCTGAGTCTGATTGTAATGGCCCTTGCTTAACCTGAATTCAGGAATGCACTGTGGGGTGAGCAACTTGCTGGGGTAGAACATGGCAGGAGAAGGAAAAGCAGATAATTGTCTGTCTTTTTTAAAAATGCTGGAAGACTTACCTCCTTCAAAATCAAAACATTTTTAGCGACAAAAATGTGCATTAGAAATGTTTCCATTTCCGAACCCCCCGAAACCTTATGGCACTTGTGTTCGGAGGAATCTAAGCAACACATATATTCTCAATGGCTCCCTCTTGATCTGCTAAGGGTTGGATGAAAAACATGAAAATCAATTATCTTAATGTAGCCCAAGCAGAGAGCTCCAAGTGCAGGTGTGAATGCACCCAAGATGCATTAAGGACACATCCGATCCCTCAGACCTCATTCTGAGGTGGTCTGGGCTGCATAGGGCATTCCTTTAGCAGTCTCAGAATTCATTCATAACCACATTTAAGGGAAAATCTATCTATCTATGTTAAGAAAAGGCTGATGTTATTGAACTCCAGAATTGGACTGACTCTACTTTGGAAAATAAACTGCCCACCCAAGGAACCAGTTGATTTAGAGCACAAGATGAGGTTATTACTTCTTCCGTTTGTGGGCCAGATTATAGTGTTAGTATCCCCTCCCCTGATGCCTCCTGTTTTCATTATATGGGTTAAGCTAATCTCTTGAGTGAGTGAAGTGTATTCCCTCTCTGTGTGTCTCTCATCTCTTACCTATATACTTATTTCTTTGTGGTCTTTCATACCTCCTCATCTTGTTTGTTCTATCTTTGTCTCCATCAATTTCTCTGTCTCTTTTATCACAGGCATCTACAGCCTGTCAGCACCTATGCCACTGAGGGAAAGCCCGGGATGGAAAAACCTCCGTACAGAGGGGCTTGGTCGCCCCGGCAATCCCATCCCACCAAACAGTGATCCCTCAAGGACTCTACCGCCCCCAGCTCAAAAGCAACCAATGAATAGTGAGCAACCGAGGGGGCAACCCAATTCTGACCCTGTGCCAGGGCCTAACAAGCAGGCAATGGACGGTCTGGAGGTTGCAGAGGTAGTCCCAGTTGGGACAGGTATCAGCAAGGTTGCGGATCAAGGGAGTGGAGGTGGCGGAGGTGTCTCCAGCTACTACAGACCCACTCGTAGGGGGTCCCCAAGGCCAAGTACTCAAAATCACTTTGACATCAATGAACACCTGCCCTGGATGATCGTGCTGCTCCTGCTGCTGGTTTTGGTTGTAATTGTGGTGTGTAGCGTGAAGCGGAGCTCTCGGGTGCTGAAGAAGGGCCCAGTGCAGGATCCCAGTAGCATCATGGAGAAGGCGATTCAGAAGAAACCATCTCAGCCTCCAATGCAGGTCAAAGAGAAGTGGATCTACTATTCCAACGGACAGGGTGAGTCTGCTTTCTCTTTGACTTCTCAAACAATGGTTCTTATAAAGGAGTGTGGGCCTTTTGGTGACAAATTGAATGAACTAGCCAACATAGAAAGTCACTAAGGTGTTGGTCCATCATAAGCTACCAGAACAACTTAAATGTTCCATGTCCTATGTTTTCCAAAGTTGTGGAACTCTTCTGTGCTCTGATGATTATGGTGGAGAATAGGGCTGCACGATATATATCGACAATGTATCATCATTGCAATATTAATGTGTACGATATCTGTATCACAAAAGATGGTTTAAACTGCATTCCCACTCTGAATATTTGGCCAATCAGATGGAGCCATGCTGCCCTAGTTGATAAATTAAATATATTCAGATCATTAATGGGTTTTTCCATCAATAAATCATTGTCGGAAGAAGACAATAGAGAGAGAACTGCGAGGCATCTCCGTCAAATCTCGCTCCGCCTCCTCCGACTAAATTCTATGTGAAAACTTCTAGTGAAAATGTTTGTCCCAGCTGTGGAGCTGATCATGGTCTATGTCTGTAGCCAGGGACTGTTTATTTATTTATTTAAGTCATATCGTCATCACCATATTCAACAACGTTATCACATAACATATGGTTTGCTTATGCATTACATCTGCTTTTTCTTAGTGTGTACAGTGTATGTCTGAATTATCTGTTTATTTTTGTACATAGGTCAAAAAAGATCCAGATCTCTGTACTGCATGTTGAAAAAAAGGAGCTAACATAACTAAACACTGTGATGTGCCCTCAGAGAG
Source organism: Paralichthys olivaceus (assembly GCF_024713975.1). Taxonomy (NCBI): domain Eukaryota; kingdom Metazoa; phylum Chordata; class Actinopteri; order Pleuronectiformes; family Paralichthyidae; genus Paralichthys; species Paralichthys olivaceus. The sequence goes on from NC_091111.1 coordinate 3,953,188, forward strand.
AGTATCATATCACAGCCTTTCCAGTGTTTTTCTAATCTCAGGACTCATCTCATGTCCTGCATCTGCTACATGGGAGGTTGTGGACTCTTAGTTGCACACCGTGTCTCATTCTGGTGTACTGACAGGCATTAGTCCTGCTCCTGAGGAGTGTAGAACCGTCTGCTGATCTGATCACAGTAGTGCGGGTATCTGATCCAATCAATTCTGCCCCACAGAACATGCTTTGGATTGCAGTGGTTACACAATCAAGGTCATGACCCTGTCGTAGTACCACCCTGCTGTCCAGCCCTAACACACACTTGGGTTACTATACCGCTCTCAGTTCTCCAATTTCATCTCAGTGTCTCTTTCCTATCCTCTTCTCTTGTTTACCTCCAAGTCCTCAGGCTCCTCTTTTGTCATCCTTCTACCTACTGTCTTATTGTGTACTCATTTGTTTGTCCTGCTCTTTTGTCCCCTTTTTCTTTCATGAACTTTACCTTCCTTTCAACACGTCCTGTCTTCCTTCTAATCTCATTCATAAGCCTCATCATTTTTTACTTTGAATTTCTTTGGCTTGATCGTATCTCTGTCTCTCTTTTAAAGTCCATCTCATTTTTGTCTTTTTTGTTGTGTTTTGGCCTTTGTTTCATTTTTTGCGTCACTATCTGCCCTCCTTTTTCTTTCTCCATTTCCCCTCTTCACTTATCTTCTTACTCTCTCACTCCATTATCACAGGCACCCCCTGCAACTTCTCTGTCATGTTTGTTGACACTGTGGCTATCAATGAGTAGTGAACATTTTGCCCCTCAGCTGAGCTCTCGATTTCACAGTGAAACAGAGAAAGAAACTCAGGGGACACCTCCTGCCTGACTCTCCACTTTGAAACTGTGTTTCTGTGTGTAAGTGTGTATGTGTATGTTTTTGTGTGAGAGAGTGTAAGTGTGTATGTGCTATGATAAGCTGAGCCACCCGCCACCCTCTCCCTCTCCCTCCGTGACTGACCACAGAGAACTGGAATAATCTGGTTTTAGCTGCACTGGGGTTGTTGCTCGGCTGGCAAAGCACATTAGTGGGTCAATCGGACAATAAAAAGAGCTATAAAGAGAAGGAAATAAAGAGAGATATAGTGGAGGAGTTGTATGTGGTAGACTAGATACCTAAAGGATAAAGTTAGGTTGCAGTTCCTCTCAGCTTTATGAATAATTTCAGCATCTCTCTGCTCATTGTTTTGGATTCAAGTCTCAAAACTGATTCACTCTCAAAGCTGAAATACTGACTGTACGCTATCCACTCCTCACTAAGGTTGGACGACTGGATGAAAAATCTTGTCTATTGTTGATTGTTTTATGGCTGATTTTCTGGGTGATTTTCTATTTTATTTTGCTAATACAATGGTCTGAGTCCTCAGAAATTCATTCTAATGTATAACTTATAAACCTAAGAACTGGCATTTATTATTATTAATATAATATATATATACACATTCACAAACACACTGACACACGCATTAACACATATGTACACAGTGTCATTGGATGCATCTGTATTGCTGGTTAAAAGACAAGATGATTTGGCCTTTATGAACACATTTGTGATGCATTTTAATACCACACATTTAATGCTGTCCACTTGTGGTCAGATCTCTCAGGACGGTTGTTAATACTAAGTCTGAACAGGGCCTAAGAGTTGTGCTATATTATGTGTATTTTTGTTGTAGCTGAATGGCACAAAAAAAAGAATCAAATATTCTTCCATGTGCATGCCCATGTTCTCAATCTACAGTTGTTGGCCTGATGGTGGCAGACTGGAAAATTTTAGCATTTCACCCAACCCTAATCCGCACCATACAGGAGGCAGCCAAAGTTAGCATCTAACTGGTTAATAGGTGGATCATTTAGAAGCAAAGCAAGGCATCAGGGGAGACCAAAGTTGAGTTAAAAGCACAGCTTCAGTTGAATGCTAATAGTGAACTGAGTCTGCTGGTTATGTAAATAAGCAACTGCTGGCTTGTTTGTCATAACAACTTTATGAGGTTATAACAATTTTACAAGCATGTCCGTGTTGTGCTGAGAGCTTGTTCTGCTGCCTTCAAGTGGTCAAAAAAAAGAGAAATTCAATTAATGGTGCTTTAATGTTGTTCTGTTGTAATTAAAGTGGATCTCAAATCAACTTCAATTTCCCGACAATGGCTATAACTTAAAACAATGCAAATAGCTAAAGTCATTACATAATTAATGGGAGAAACATTGAGCTGCCTGTTCCCCGCAAATTTGATTTCACAGGACGTCTGGATTGTCTTGCAACAGTGCCTCTTACTCCTGATCCTCAAAATCGGGAGGACTGCTGGCTTTTAAACTAGACACAACACAATGCTCCACTTGTCTGATACAATAACAATTTACATGAGTGCTTAAGTGATTAAAACTGTATGGTCAAGGTTTCTGAAACATGTTGGTAGGAGACAGACACTCATCTACGGTAACAGATGATTGATTGAAACTGATTCTGATTTGTTTTAATTGATAAAATACTACTAAAGAATTTATATAATGATGCTCGTTTTGTCATCTTTGCTGCCACCCTCACAAATGACTTCCTTTTTTACGACTGCTGCCACTACATATTACCACTACTAAATATTTGTGAAAACATAACTAGAGGAAACTAAATGTGTGTGTCTCTGTGTGTGTAACAGTGTTTTGATTGGATGAATAATTCTGTGCCCATGTGTATGCATTTATGTGGATGTACGTATGCACATGCAACCCAAACAGCTATTTTACACTGCGTTTTAATCCCTGGAAAATAAAACAAAACAGCTTCTTAATCCTTCCAAGGTGCACGGCTGGCTCCCCATGAAGGTTGTAATGCCCCTTTACTAGCGGCAGTAAATGAAAAAAAGAAAGGGAAATGTCAAAGCGCAGATCAAACACATACAGTACTTAGCATTTGCAAAACCCGCCAGGAAGTCGTGAAAACTACTACTCCTTTACAGCAGGACCGAATGGGGCATTCCAGGGCCACAGGCCAGATTTTTATTGCACAGGATCTGAAAGACATTTGTTTATCTGTAACGAGGGTGCTGCAGTCAAATTTAAATGAAAGGGAATCACAACAAGGTTGTATAAGGGTTAGCTTGAGGCTATAATAAGGTGACCTTGCTGTTGTACCCACCTTTGCCCTAAAAGTTTGCACTCAGCACAAACAAGATCTGCATCTGTTTATTCATTTGTACGACTATGTACGAGACCACAAATACCTCAAGGCAGAGATTGTCCTAAAGTGTGCGCCCTTATGTCCCAATTATGCATTTCATCAAGACCACAAAGACACACAAAACACATGTGCTTCTGAAGCATACTGGAGCCATGATAGACCATGCTAAATATTTCTGCCTGTAAACCACACTGGATAAACAAAAGGCTAAGTAAGGATTCAGACCAAATGATGCAGGAAATCCATTTAAGTAAAAGATCTATGAGCTTGGAGCTCATAGATCAATGGTACCCAGGAGGTACCATTTTCTAAAGCTTATCAGATATTTTAAAAAATACACAAAAAGTGAGTAATTAATGCTGTAATACTGTCATAGTCACTTTCAGAATTTTACAACCCTAAGAAGTTTTCAAAATATCAAATGATTTATCTTTTAATCTCAGATTTCACCACCTTTTTGATTTTAAGGATGCAAATCAGCAACAACCTACCCAGTCTTTGGTCCCCAGACTGTATATTAAGATGCAAGACATGAAAGCTCCCCAAAAGTGAAGCCATTCACGATTGCACGATCATAAACCACACCTCCTACGTGTTAGTGAATGGGACATGGACCAAACTAAAAAGACTAAGTTCATAGCAAATGAAGTTCTCTCAAAAAATGGTGGCTACTTAATATAATGTTTTTTGAGTCCAATGACTTGCGTCAAATACTGAATCACATATTCCGAGTGAAAGACAGAAAGAGTCGCAAACTCAGGGGACACCTCTTCCCAACTTTCACCTCCAAAACTGTGTTTGTAAGTTTGTGTGAGAGTGTGAGCATGTGTGTGTTTGTGTGAGAGTGTAAGTGTGTATGTGCTATGATAAGCTGAGCCACCTGCCACCCTCTCAGTGACTGACCACAGAACTGGAATAATCAACACACTTATGACGATGACAAGCAAATGTAGATGACCAACAACATCGAATATTGGCACACCTGAGGAAATGTAATGAAAAACACAGGCAGTCTAGTTAAATCAATCCAAATCCTTGTGCTACACTTAGGAAAATGTTCAGCAGTAATGTAAAGTGTGTGCAGCTTGCAGTTAATGGTCTTAAACATGGAAAAACACAATTAGATTCCTTTGAGAGTACATCAGATAGAGGTAGGTTGCGATTCCTGTGGTCACAGCCATATTAGTTACAACGTATATATTTCCAAAGTAAGATGTAGATTGCAGAGGAAAACATGAAGGAAAACAACATTCTACCTGCCCACCATCGTCTCTCGTTAAACATCCAATGCCAAGTTCCACATCCAAGCCCAGCAGGGAGCGTGTTAGAATATACTGCGCTGTGCAGTACCAGGGTGGGCCGGGATAGCCTGCTCTCGCTTCAGCCTGGGATTGATTGTGAAGAGCAGAGCTTGGGGGGCGTTGTTGCTGGTTGTAGGTATAAAGCGCCCGTTGTGATCCCGCACACATTTCACCAATTTAACATTGTGTTTTCCCAAATTAGAGCAAACTTGAGAGTACTACGTGATGTGTTTAACAGAATGGAATTTGTAAAGATGCTGACGCACATGGCACCCTGCTTCACATCATGCTACACACAATAACAGGGTTCAGAGGGGAGACCACTTGTTGGATCTAGAGGGCATGTTTCCCCTCATTTAACCTTTTGATTTAAACAAAACCTTATTATTCTTATAAATATGAAGCAAGAGTGTGTTTAAGAAATGGGGCCTGTATGACCATGATTAATTAGTCGTTTTCCTGAAACCCACATTGGATAAATAAAGGCTAAAAAGGTCACAGCCATTAATTTATCTATCTCTTAAACCATACCGATTTCCAAAGCTTTACATTTCAACACTGAGAAAAACATGAAAGATCAAATTCACATTCGACAGTCTTCTATGAGGGTTAAGGTTGTGGAATTATCATGAGTTCAAAAGACAACATAGACTATTGACAACCAGAGACTATATTAAAGACTACTGTCTCCAGCTCCGGGACCCAAAATCTGCAGTATTGATGGGGGAGTGGAGCATGGTAATAATAAGCTGCTGCACATTGTCTTTGTCGAGAGGAAAGTCTCCATAATGAGGGTAGGATTGGACATTACAGTTCAGTGTTACTTTCCAACGCCACAAATATAAACAAAACCGGTCTCAATATGAGCTGTTGTAGTTGCAAAGATGACACCGACATCAATTTGTGCCTTCCAGGCAACTGTGATAGTTCATATTTTGACATGTCCGTGTTCTATAAATTCTGGCATCTGTTCACTTTATAAACACAAAGAAACGCACGAGATGCAACTACTTCCCATGCAAACACATCTGCAGGCTGACATACTGAATCATCACGAGACTTATATAGGTCATTTAAATGTGGCCAGCTACCAGTGGCAGTGAGGCATGCGGAGCAGGGGGATTTCTCTCAGTGTGTTATGGCCAGTGAGGTGGATGAGAGTCGACAGGCTCTCAGGCCAGAAGGCTGGCACGCGAGGTCCTAGGTCCCTCGAGGATTCACTTAAGTTTATAACTGTTGAGTAAGAGCAGGGGCACATTGGGCAGTAAGGTCAAACATAGCTGGTTCTCACTTCTGCAAAGACTCAAGTTAGTATTAGTGCTGTGGATTTGGTTTAAGGTTGGGTTTATGTTTAGGATTAATGTATAAGTTAGTTTAGGTTTAAGACGAGAGTCAAGGTTAAACTAACAAGCTTTAGGTTGGGGCGAAGGTTAGGGTCAGGATTATGTGAGGGTTTTGAGCTGAATATTGAGTGAGTGGGGGGGTTGCAAGGATGTTGAATATGCAGCACAGGATGTTCGTGTAAGCATGTTTGCAGGCTTCATATCCATATTTAAACTTGGCTCTTGGCATTTCTGTGTGTGTGTGTGTGTGTCTTTCATGAGTAAAGTCATGAATGTCTACCACTGGCTTTCATCCAGTTAATCTCTCTCGTCCAGTCTCTCTGAATCATCCTGGATTTATGCACTTAGCATGTTTGCTGCCGTAGACGTTAATCAGGGCTCAGCTTTATCAAAAGTAGGAGGAATTAAGTTTGTGTTGCTGCTCTGGAAGTCTAACAGTCACACATTACAAGAAAGTAATATACAGTTAAATGAGTCATTCAGATCACCCTCCCACATCTGAGAAGTGGAACTCAGAGGTATGATGACGTCATTTGTTGACTATTTTTCTGTGAATGTTTCCCATTAACTAAATCTGAGCTAACATTTACTCTAATCCCAGCCAGTTACCTCTACTACATCTGCCATAATTTACCCAAGCCTTAATCTCAAATGTGGAGTGCGCCACTACAGAGAGAGACATTATTCAAAGTGTGAGCAGACTCAAGTGGCTTATGTCAAAGGTCTCAGAATCCACAGTGCAGTGCAGTTGTAAAGCTCACAATAAGCACATTACTTTTGTCCCAATTCAGGGGCCGCCTCCTTCAGAGGACGTGAACTGAAACTAAAATGAGATAGACTGGTCTACCAAGGATTTCATATTTATGTGACCATGCAGCTTATCAATAAATTTAATCAATCGAATGTTATTTGTATAGCTCGCATTCACAAATCACAAAACATTTGTCCCATAGAGCTTAACAAGGTAGAAACAGGGAAAAAAACTCACCTCAGAGAAACTTAGAAGCGTCATAGAGAGCCACTTGTGAGGGGTCCCTCTCCCAGGATGGACAGAAGAACGACAGATGTGTAACTAAACAAACTAAATATTGTAACAAAATTACAATATTTGAAACATTGATTAGAGGAAACAGTTTTTAACATAACGAAAAAGGTGTGGCAAGTATTTATACTTAAGAAAATGTCTGATAGAAATAAAGTGAGCAGTAATGACAATTAAAATGGAGGATTTATTGAGTAGGCATATTGTAAATCAAGCAGCCTTGTTTTAATCATAGTCCACGATCATGTCCTACTCTTATATTACATTGTGAGCTACAGATATCTAGCTCATTAGCTTTGTCACAAGCATGCAACAAATCTTGGGATAAGTTTCAAAAAGAAACCATTTGTTTGATCCTTCGTCGCTCAGGGGTAAAAAAAACACATTTGGCAGGAGCCCACGAAATGGGACAGTCAGTACCACGCCAAGGCCACAGAACGATGTGTCCCCTGAATTTAGACATAGCTATTAAATCTCAGCAGTGTAAAACAGTGTCAAAATGACAAATTGCCTCATAGAGACTTGTTACCTAGCTGTTTCTAAAACATGTTTTGGGTCCTTCTCAAGCAACAAGCACTTACTATAGTGCAGTATAGATACACCTAGATCATCTTATCAGAGGATCAGAAATTGAGTTAATTAGGTTAAAAGATGCATCTAAACCTAATTTTAAATGTACTTCATGAGCCAAATTCCTAAACATCTTTCTATTGATACTCCCCCTCGCACATGCCTCAGCACTACATGTTTGACGTCGACCAACAGATGAGTCAGCTTTTATGTTTCCAGCAGAGTCACCGTCGAGTCACATAACAGTCAGAGCGGAAGTGGAGCAGAGAGAAAAGAGAAGAGACAGCAGAATGTTTGAGAGGGAGAGCTGCTATGAATAATCAATATATATATACATATACATATATATATGGTTATGGACAAATTGACAAGAGGTACAACGCATGTGTCACAAGAGAGATAGTGAGTAAATTGAAATGCATGTCACAAAGCCCTTTCAATAACCGTAACATAAAAGGATCTAAGGCCAGAGACTCACTCATGAATGTAATTGTTCACCTACTTGCCTATGTACACTGTACATCACGTGTTGATGATATATGATAGAGAGTGGCTGAGTTATCACAGACTGCCTGTAGTGGGGGTCAGTAAAGACATGGGCCTTGCTCTTTCAAACAAAATGTGTAATTTTACAGGAAATTTTATTTAGGGTGGTATAAAAAGCAACAGAGGATCGGAAAGGGAAAAAAAGACAAACCTTTGAGTGTTAAACATTCATCAGTGTAATGAGTATATAACTACCAAGGATTTTGAAGAAGTGAATTTAGAGTGAAATGCGATCTATCCCATGATTCCTCAGTTACACTCCCACACCCGAGTCGACAGGTCCAACATGCTTAGTAAGAATTCGTCAAGTGTTTGTTTTCACCGCTCCCCATAAATTCTTAGACCTCTTGCACTGCTTGCACATGTCAACACTTGTTAGTCCATGTGACTTGGCCTTGCCTTCCTTGAAAGTTGGTGGTGTGAACTTACACAGATGAAACATGAAACAGACAAAATGACGAAGATGAATGTGGACACACCACAGCAGGTGTGCGTCTACATACTTAAATACGAGATTGCTCCAGATGACCCAGGGAGGTCCAAGACATGCTGCCTCTTGCATCCCCCTGTGTGTGTGTGTGTATTTGTGTATGACGCTGGAAGTTTGCTGAGGTGTTGCTTATGATGTGGATCTGTTACACTGCATGGATCACCCAAGCTTGCAGAGTGCGACTGGTGTCATGACTCAGTCTGACCTGATGATTAAAGCTCTAGACTATACGTTACATGACTGAAAGGGTCCTGTGGTTTCTGTCATCTGTCAAAATGTGACCTGATGGTGACCCTAGGTCAAACATTAAGGGATTCTCAAAGTTGTTGCATTTCATCTTGAGGGTGGACGTGAATGTGTGTACCACATAAAATGACTATCCACCAACAGCTGCTGTGACATTTGATGGTTTGGAGCTGGAGGAGAAGTCAGCAGGATACATCCTCTGGGTCCTTTGAACACATGTACAATATTTCACGGCTATCAAAGTGGATCTGTTTGCCCTGAACCAATTTTGTGGACATGATTGACTTTTAGTCCGTAGTATGGGTTAAGCTCCATATTACCTTAATGTAACTCATGTGGAGTCAGACACCAGCAATGTTGTCAGACTTGAGAAAGCTTCAACACATCCACCGAAGACACATAACATTAACTTTACCAACGTGGTTACAGTCCAATGTCACATAGTGTTGTTCCAACCACAAATATTCACATACTCATTTGAATATTTCTTAATACCAGATTAGGTCGAGATATGCAGTTTTCCACCAATAAATCAGATAAATAACAGAACAAACACATTGTTTTTGTGCAGACTGTGAATTGTTTGCCTACTCTCCTGCTTTGTTAATCATCTTGCTGCCACTCAGTTTATCTTGCATCCCCTTGGAGCTAATGTCCTAGATGATGTTCTGCGATATGTACATGAGAGGAGAGAGGAGAGAACCCAATAATATCCACAGGGTAAATTGGAAGTAAGAGAAAAAAAGGAGTAATACAAGACAGACCTACAAACTGTATGTAACCACACGTCATTCCTGAAACACAGTCATACACATGTATGAAGATGGCCAGGGTAAATGACAGGAAGAGAACAATGGTGTATTGTATGGAGCTCACTTAAGGCAGCTTGTTTGCTGTGGCATCCTGTTAGTCAACACAGTACACAGCTGCTGGCCTACATCCTTCAATTAGGGAGACATCACAAGAGTCTCATTTAGTTTTTTAATGACTTTTCAGTGGTTGAAGAATGATGACAAGCACTCTTGCTTTACCTTTAAACTTGGATCCTCTAATCTCTCTCTCTCTCTCTCTGCTCAGGGGTGGATATCCTGAAGCTGGTGGCGGCCCACGTGGGTACCCATTGGATCGACATCTATCAGTCGCTGGCTAACGCCACGGAGCGCGAGGTGGCGGCCTTCTCCAATGGCTACTCGTCGGATCACGAGCGGGCCTATGCAGCGCTGCAGCACTGGACCATCAGGGACAGCGACGCCAACTTGGCCAAGCTGATCAATGCCCTGCACCGACAGCGCCGCATCGATGTAGTTGAGAAAATCCGCTGTGTCATGGAGGACAACCCACAGGTAGGCTGGTTTGATTATGGGTGTTTGGACATTCTGATGAACAAATTAACAGGTTTATTCAGAAGTGCGTCAGGTAGTGTTGCAGTTGAGTACCTAACCTCGAATCCTCCAAAGAAGAGTCTGCATTACCTAAGTCTGAAGAGCTCAGGTAGTGCGTCATCCTATCAAAATCGCCATGCACAGAAACCTTGCACACTGAGTCCAATGCATTTTATTCTATTCGTTCTAAAAAAAAAAACGAGGGAGATAAAATGGAGTGGAGAAATGATTTTGGGCTCCTCTCACTTCTTGAAAGAAGGATAGGAAAACAAAAAAAATGCAATCCATCCAATCCTGAGAATTCATCAGGAATAAAGATAATTTCGAATAATGCAGAAAATCGAACCTGCACCGAAAACTTAAATGATGGACAAACGTTTTGGAGTTGATGTGTCATTGTGATTAGCACAATATGAGGTTTGAAAAATATATGACAATTTTGGAGGTAAAACACAGACTTGGTGTGCAAAGATCTTGATGTCAAATCCATGACACACAGCGCACAATTCAGAGCATCTGTTAACACATCATTAACTGTCACTGATATTATACACAGTAAAAACTACTTGTAGGCTGGTGAATACACATGCCTACCTATGCACGACATAAAATAATGATATAATATTTTTATAGTCATTATCGTATGTGAAAATATTGAGGCCTATTACAAAATACTATCAAAAAAGTTCTTGTCTCCAACGTCCGAGTCCAAATGCAGTCAGATTTGGAGTCCATCAGTTCTCCAGTCCAAGTGGAGTCATGAGTCCTGGACTCGAGTTCTAGGACACTGGTTTCAAGGAAAACAAGCGTGACCTTTCCTGTCCCCACATCTTTTCAATCTGCAGCTCCATCAACATCACTGGCCCCGGCTTCAGTACACCGTGTTCCCTGCATCTCTCCCTCTGAAATCTAATCTGTGAGGAAAGTTTTCTGGTGTGTCCCACTGAAGTCAGTCCCTGTGGTTCAGCTGCATTCCTTGCATTAAAGCAACAGCTGCCTTCAGGAGAATGATTTGTTGTTCATACAGTAATTACAGTCACTGCTGCAGACTCTGTCCTCTAAAGACTTTTGATAAATGTTTTTTGGGATAAGTGAGTTAGTGAAGGAGGAAGTTTCTGTCCTTTTGAAGTCATAGTCAATTTTCATTAAATTTTCAGGATTTGGGAGCTGTTTTGACGAATGTTTTGGAGTAGTTAACCTTTTTCACGTTTCAGGACATCATGCACACTTGTTGCTGTAATTCTGTCCTACTGGTCGAAATTGGAATAACTTTTTGAATCATGGAACAAACTCTAGATGTAGGCATGCAGCGGAGGGAGGTCTGGAACCAGTAGACATAAGTAGATATGTGGGAACTTTTGGGTTTCTCTAAAAACTTATGGTCTTGACCTTATTATGTTGTGATTTGGCTCTGAAATTGGATTGAACACAATACCTTTTGTCACAATCCATTCTTCATTACGCAATTGACTTTCGTGTGAAACGCTTTGTAACCTCGTTTAGATAAGTGCTACACAAACAAAGTTATATATAGATGTCACTTAGCCCGTGCCGTCAATGTCAATTTGCACAAATCCCAGAAGTCATGAGTACAAGTGCAGAGACAAATGAAGTGGAGTCTTTGGTGCGATAGATCCAGGCACACACACTCCCTCGTACACAAGTGGTGTGTCCATTGCAAGGTAGCTTTAGAGCTAACATCTGCTCAGTCAGTGCATTGGCTGTATGTGGGACAGAACACAAACTGTTTCGCAAGTGAAATGTGCTTTTTTATATGAAAGTGACTTCATTGTGTTAGTGGAGAGTCAAATGATTTAAGGAGGGAATTGTATTACTCTTTGGAGAGAGAGAAGACACAAATATGGGTTCAGCATGGCACACCATTAACTCATGTGTTCAGTATTTCATGGACACTCAAAACTTACAGCGCCTCTGCCCTCTGTCTTTGCTCTTCTATAAATTGCCCCCACAGGGGCCGAGCTCAGCCTCCATAACACGTGCTGACATTAAAGCAGTCTGGTTCATGTGTGCAGCCGGACGCCTGTAATTTAGTGAACGCCTCACATGACTAATCTCACTCATTGGCCACTCATGCCCTGCCTGGTATCAGTCTCGTACTGCAAATTCCTAACAACAAGCCCAAAGAGAAAACCACAAACACTGGGGACACACTGGATCCGTCATCACCATCCACTTTTCTTTCTTTTTTCCCCTTCTAATTTCTTATAGATTCGTATCGAGTGAGTGCTCTTGACCACCCTCTTCAAGGTCAGTGCTGTCAATCCAGCTAGTCTCCCGCTTTTTCTATTTGTCTCTGCACTTTCATTCTCATCCCGAATTGCTCAGGAGATCAGCGCTGCAGGCAGAGGCTTGTGTTGGCCTCATGTGTGACTGTGTCATCAGGTTTATTGCACAGTATGAAGTGACTGTGGGTGACTTGAGGGCCAAGAGCGTTTCCATATTTCACTAGAAAATCCAGACATGAGGAATGAAGTTCTGGGTTTAGCGGTGTCGTCCTCAAGACTGATTCACCTAACTTGCTCAAAGCTCATTATGAAAAGAAATTGGTACCCTTGTTCGGGCTAGCCCCCCCCCCGTATTCAAGTTCAGCTTGGGATCTTAGCCATCCGCTCTGAACGCAACAGGTCTCTTTACTCTCAGGGGAGAACATACCGGCTGGATTTGCTGGATGGATTGTGCTCAGAGGCAACATACTTTTTTAATAATAATAAGGTTTATAAATAAAGCACCTTAAAAAACTGTTACAAAGTGCTTTGTAAGTTAAAACGATAGGAAAAAAACATTTTGAATCACACAGCATTAGAGTACAAACACAAAAAATGTTACAGATGAGAAAAGAGTAAAATATGTAAAATACAACATTAAAAAGTGAATGAAATAGACAGCATGATCAGAACCAGGAGAAAGCACACCTATAAAAGTATTTAAAGCTACTTTCAAACTTGCACAAATGTCCGAGTGAGACTCTCTACAGTTTCTGCAGACTTTCTCCGCCTGGCCTCCGAGTAAAATGTCCTTAAAAACCCAGGAGAAGTCGATGTGTGAACACAGCAGGGGATCCACCAACGAGTTGAGGGTTTGATGAAGAGGTGTCATACACATGGCAGACACTGAAGAATGTGTCAAGAGAGTTTGTGGTGATAAGAGCCGACACCAGTGTCTGTCATGTGATCTCCGCAGCGAGGTTAATATGTCACCCTCTGTCTGCTCCACCCGTCTGCTCCTCCTCTCGCCTGTATAATGCGGAGGATTTGATGCTGTTGTGAACACATCTGTGCAGAAAGCCTCCCACTGTGTTGTGCATGTGCAAAAGGCAAACTCTGAGTAAACTCTGTAGCCAATGGATTGGCGAACAGGGCCTTCGCTGAGATTACACATACAATGTCAAAAGATCTGAAATGTACTCTGAATCAGGGAACACTACAGACTTAAGTAGGGATTTGAAAATAATTAGACTACAACACATTTAAGTGCTTGCTTTTCAGAGGACGGACCTAATATCCAAGTTGGTGTTGTATTTATTTGATAGTTACAGTGATGCAGAGACAGGAAATGGGGAGAGTGAGTGTGACAGGAATGACATGCAGTAAATGGCCCAGCTGTCCTGGTGTGAGGCCAAACTATTCCAACATGGGGTCATACAAGTTAATTTGTAATGTTATACCTCTGGAGCTGTTGTTTCTGAAAATGAGCACTGCCTTGACTCAAATTTGGTGGCTCACAGGGTTATTATGGGTAATGTAGTGTCAGTTAAGGTTAAACAAAAAGACATGTATGGAAATATAATTAAAGTTGGATCGGAATGGGGACAGCTGATCACAACTATAGTGAAAGACCAAAACAAAGTTGCTGTGACAGACCTACAACATATTGGTCATTAAAAAGGTCGGGGTCACTGACTCATTTCACAGCACGTCAGTGTAACTGAAATATGTCGATGCGTCTGTTACATAACGCACTATATGTCATTGAGCATTGAAGAAAAAAAATCAGTGTCGCTGCTGGAACAACTGAGCGTCAGCTGTCTGATGGATGTTTCTAATTTTACAGCTGCTGATGAGTCGGAAACAGACAGAAAGGTGACGGACGTGATGCCCCTTACGTTCACTCTCATTTCTCCTCATCCTCACTGAGCTGAAGGATCCTTTGAGGAAATGAGTTTGCTGGGCAGACCTTGACTGGGTGTAATCACCTCACAGCATCTGTGTGGAGATTAGAGCACCTTCATGAAGAATATGAACAACACCTTATGATGGAAGAATGTCTCATCCCTCTAGTTAACTGAGGACACATCCATACTACTACGTTTTCCTTTTGAAATGCATCAACCCTCATGCGGATACGTCTGGCCCTCGTTTTAGTTTCTAAAACTCCGTGTCTGGGCAATAATAACTAACTGTTGACATGTGTTAGAGACAAACTATTATTCAAGCAATTCCTGTTAACACCAGCATATGCATGTCCAATGTACGTGAGTGGTCGCCTCACATTTAGGTGTGTTAGTGTGGATGAGGATTATTTGTTTCAACCAAAAACACAGTTGTATAGATGCAGCCTTGACACTTTATCTATTTATTTTTCAACTTTTATCATCAATAAATCTTCCAAATTATTGACAGGGCACTAAAAACTCTCATCGTCCATCTAAAATTACATAACTCATAAGATGCTAGCTAATTCACCAGAGACACTGCTGCAGGCTCAGGGCATCAGTATGTACAATGTATGAGTGATTAAAGAGCAGCCATGTTGTTTCATTTTGATAAGCCCCCTGTGTATGGTTAATAGATGCCTCATGTCAAAGACTGCAGCAGATGGAGCTGCCTTCCTGAGGGAAGACTGACAAACACAACAAGGGGGAAATGGTGATTTTCTTTTTTTACTATTCTATTTTTACTCTTTATCAACACAAAGCAGAGTGCAGAACAGGATGTCTGCAGGGTTGTCTGAAAGTCAGAGAGCGGTTCGACACTGCAGAAAGCACTTGTCTTACACTGACATTAAACAGCAGTGTCCTGGATAATGTGAGTCCAGTAGCAGAGCTGAGGTCTGTTCACATGCACATTCATAGTGTATGAATTGTCAGGGGCAATTTGGGGTTCCGTGTCTTGCCCAAGGACACTTCGGCACACAGAATGGGGGTGACTGGGATAGAACTGCCAACCATTTGCTTAGTGGACAACCCGCTCTACCCAGGTGATTGCTTATAGTCATACACAGGAGATCTCAACAAGGTCTTTGTTAATATAAAGTTTTCTTTTTAACACTGATGCCTCTGTAGCTTTTTAAACAATAATTCCCAGCCAGTATTTCTTGATGCCAAATTATTTCCTGCAGATAAAGTTAAGGGGCTATTATAAAGTTGTTATATATATATATATATTTATCACTTAATTTTAAATACTAAGTACATTACAGTGAGGATAAGATGTGTGCAGTTAAAGTGCATTTTCTTTTAGACCTTTTTAACCTTGGATGATAATTCTGAGGCTTTTTTTTAATCTCCTGGGTTCCAATTTGAAATCTTGGCAGACAAAGTACAAGGGGAAAATTACAGTAATCCTTTAATGATGGACACCTATTGAAAGATGACGTCGTCTGCCACGTAAGAATAAGCTCAAGAAATAAGCTTGTTCTAATTTGTGTTTTACAACTGAAATGGAATCTGGTTTTTAATGACACACACACACAAACAAACACACACACATCTTTCGTCTGCCCTCCTCATTGGTCCTCTTCCCACTTCTTTGCTTTTCCACGTCTTCTCTACAAAGTGATTCCACAAAGACATACAGCACACAGTAGTCACCCCCCCCCCCCCCTTCCTGCCACAATGATGCACAATCAAATGCAATTTCTGCCCTGATTGGGTGTTAATGACTCAGGTCCCATTAGACGCTTTTTAGTCGCTTCCACAACGAGCCCCATAAGATGGTAAAATGGAAACCACATCCATTACTTTCTGTGTGGGTGGGGGGGGGGGTCAGAAATTTCCCAGAGACTGTGCCGATTCTATTAAAGGTAATTCAGAGAGATTATGTGCATGTGTGAGTGTTTTTGACATTAGGTATGCTTTAATGCTGTCTGGGAGCAGACTTATCCATTGGAGATCTTCTTTACTGGTGAGGGCTGAATGCACCATGACATCATAGAGTCTCTAACAGTGGGTCCGGGCTGAGTTTCTATCCTAGCTGCAACTTAGTTAATAGCTCGTCTGTGTGGGGAGTCATTACAGCCAAGTGAGATTCTTTGCTGTAACATTTCTGATCTAACTAATCAAAGTTTTACCCTTCTGTGGTTCTGTCCCCTGTGCCCTTCACACTGCAGCAGTCTGCCTGCTCTGCCAGTGAGCCTGTGTGTGTGTGTGTGTGGGTGTGTGTGTGTGTGTCCTACAGACCCTGTGCTGTGCTGACAGGAGTAGTCAGCAACTCAGCCTGATCCTTCTCTCTCTCTCTCTCTCTTTCACACACACACACAACACACACATTGCTCCTGCGGCTCCATCCTCAGCAGTCCAGGCTGCCGGCATAAAGTAATCAGAGTCCGTGTGGCCTCAGACAAAGTGGCAGACGAATACGCAGAGTGCTCTATCTGGGTGGGCGGTGAAGTGACAGGGCTTTCACATGGCACTGGGCCGGTAATGTTTGTCACATCCTGTATATCATGCAGCTAGAGGCTACTGCTCCACCCCAACTAATGGCACCAACTACGACATAACACAAATCAAAGGTTATTAAGATGCAAAATAGATGGAGTTAATTTAAGCTACTGGATTTCCAAACTAGAACTAGAAGTTGATCTATGAAAAGGAATTTCTTTTAGACACATGTAATCACCAAGTTTAAATTCCATCTTTGACCACAATGATGGCAAAATAAAACAACAACTCAAACTTTAGATCACATATACTAAGGTATAACCATAACCTGACATACATGGTCAGACTAAGTGAAAACATTTCCTGGTTGTGTCTTGGCCTATAACCCACCTTCACATCAAGTTTCAAGAAAATGTATTCATTAATTTTGGCGTAATCCTGCTAACACACAATACAACATTAACTTCTCGGTGGAGGGGAGGGTAAGAAATCTTTTTTTAACCTGAAATAGTTGGTAAAGTTGAAACAATGCTGATATTTCAGGCTGTAATGATTGTGGCTGATGATGAGTGGCTGTGGCTCAGGGGCTAAAGCGGGTTGTCCACTAACCAGAAGGACTCAGAAATGTTCAAGACTGGGGAAAGTGAGTCTCACTCTCCCTTCCTCTGTGCTCTTCAGCATTACACTGAGGACTTTACTGCATAGAGTGGCATTCAACTACTCTGTGTTTGTATTCATCAGTCACTCCTCCTTGTTGCTCTCTTCTGGATGTGAACGATCGTTTTCACAGGGTAATTAAATGAAAGCAGTGTTCATTGTATAGAACAGGTTTTTTTTTTTCTCCATGGTGTTTGGAGACAGGCCCTATATCACAGTGTGTGGTCCAGCTATAGGAAGAATCTGAAACAAGATGTTACTGAGGGAATCAAGTTTAATTCAACTTTAATGCGACAAGTTAAAGAGAGAAGTGAGCATCATTTAAAATTCTGACAGCTGAAAATGCGTAGCTGAATAAAATAAAATATAAATTCAGACTTTGGAAGCCATTTATACTCAAATAGCAGAATCATAAACAAATAGGTAAATAAGAAAATAAAAAATAATTTTTGGAGAAATGGTTGAAAACCTGTGTAGGTTAGAACAGAACAGGTTCAGACCTCTGCCTCGAATGTTTAATATTAGATATTTTGTTTTCCAGTGTGTCTTACATATCCACTGACTTCCTGTCCCCTGAGGCGGCTAAATTTGTCGCCCCCCTGGGTCTGTGTTTTTATTTTTCTGCTCACTAAAAACAAAATTGTTCCAGTTGCATCTGCTGCTCTGTGACAGTCAACAGTGTCTGTCACGGTGTACACATGTGTCTGTGCACGCATGTATGCATTCCTTTGTGAGCGAGACAGAGCGTGTTTGTTCTGTCAGAATCACGCTGCAGCCCGGTGACCCAGACATTATGGAACAGAGAGAGAAAACACGAGAGACAGAGAACAGCGCCGGTGTTTCTGTGTCGTGTCCTGTCGGAGCTCATTCACCAGACCCGATACTGAACTGAACAGGAAACCAAAAACAATTTTCCCTCAACCTTTTTTTTTTCTTTTCATTTCCAGTGTGTGTGATGAATGAAATAACCTCTACAGTGCTGTGACCTATAGGCCCGAGTGGGTTCAGGCGAAGAAAAACAAGACGCGGTCTCATGATCTCATCCCCAAACCAGTCGCTACTGGTTCAAACCACAGGTTCATTACCACACCAAAGGGGGAGAGAGAGGGGGCGAGGAGGAGAGAAAGGAGTTTGCAACTATAGAGAAAGAGAGACAGGAGAAGATGGGGAGAAATAGAGAAAATGTAATGTGGAAATGTGGAAAACAGAGAAGGAGCCAAATGTGGAAGAAAAGTAAGAGATGGTGGGAGAGGTGAAGTTGAAGGGAAAGAGCAAACAAGAAAATAAGATAATTTTAAGAAAAATGATACCAAGTAAAAAAATACAGGCATCTTTCTCAGGCACAATCAAGGAGGAAGAGGAGAGGAAGAAAGATAAAAGAGTGACAAAGAGTAAGAGAGGGAGGACAAGAGAGGTAAGGTGAAGAGTGGAGAGGATGAGGCTACAGTCACACCATTTTGTTTTTTGCTTGAAAAAGCCTCAACTCCCTGCCGGGGATACGCCTGTCGTCCACTCTACTCCGGTTACTACTGCTGGGCCCGTTTTAGTTTGAGAACTCTGGGGCAGCGATTTAGTCTGGACGTGCAACCGCTTGTTGATTGGGTGTTTTCAGTCACGACGTGGCCTTCGCTGATTAGTCAGGCTCCTATCACATGACCCCCTGTCGGAGCAAAACAACCGACATTAGCCTCGGCTACCAGTGCAGAACGTATTAACGCAACATGGAGGATCAATTACAAGTGTTGCTGACCCGGTTGTCTTTGCTGACAGTCGTTCCGTGATACACATTTTCAGGCATGTTGAGATGGACGGGGATTATAACTCATACTGAAACTCTTGTATGGGCAGAGTTCGTTTTAGTTTGAAAACTGAGAAACAACAGACATGTGTGAGGATGTGGTGGTTAATCATACGTTCATGTTTCTCCCCTTCTCCACCTCTCTTCCCTGTCCACTCCTCCCAAATCTCTGTCTCCGCCCTACAGTTTGACATCAACCAGCTGATGACCTCGGTGAATGTAAGCCAAAGCCTCAGCCCCATCCACAAGGCGCTGGATTCTCCCAGCAGCGTTGGAGGCGGCAGCAACCGCAGCGGCGGCAGCAGCAGCAGCAGCAGTGGTAGCGTGGGTGTGGAGCAGTCGCCGGTGGACCGCACCAAAGGCTTCTTCCCCGACGAATCGGAGCCGCTGCTGCGCTGTGACTCCACCTCCAGCAAAGACTCCGCCCTCAGCAGAAACGGCTCCTTTATTACCAAAGGTGAGAGACCGTTCAAACAGGAGTGGCTCATTGCTTCACTGATGCACCCAACCTTTATAAGTACACATTGGCTTCAACGGAAACACTGCTCATTTATTTTGAATGGGGTGACATCATGCGTTGCCGAACACAGGCTCTGGCCAATCAAATCATATTTAAACAAACACTCAGTCGCAGGCACGAGCCAATCAAGTCATGTTAATGCCTGTGCCTGGTATTTGTTCATCTAGCTGTGCATTTTACTTCCCGTGTACTGGGAATAAAAACAGATGGCGAATGGAGCGGTGCCAATAACCATTTTTCGAGGCTTTACCCACATTTAAATAATAATAATTGGTGTAAGATAGGTATTGGCTTCATGTTTTGGATTACCTCCATGAACCAACAGTGCACACTGTGGGAGCTGCACTCTGAAAAAGGATAGCATCTGAACAATTTGGACCACAGTCATTAATGGAGAGGTATATGGTGTTCACCATTCTGTTGCTGCTGCTAACAACCCACAACCAAGGCCATTGTTGGTTAGCTGAAAACCCAGTGTAGTTAAAGGGGGAAAAAAATCTCTGATTCATGAAAACACGAATCCATAATCCTGTGAATAATTCAACACTCAGAAGCAGCATATTGACACTGAGAGAGTCACTATGCTATTAATAGCATAGTATGACATGGCAGTAATGATATGATCCTGATAAATCCTAACAGTGTACTGTCACATGTGAAATGTGTGTTTGCATTTTATATAACTGATACAATATTTGTTTTGAGATATAAAATGTTTTATGTCAGAGCAACATTTAGTTTTTGACCTTATATGTTGGAGCCCGAAATTGAAGTAGAAATACTTGCATAAGTATTCCCTTCATCTTGCATCAATAACAATCTGTGTTGTTATACCTGAGGCAATTAAGATGAGATACGATTAAGATAAGATGATGACAAAGGAAAAAATGTGTCTTGTTTTTGTCACGCGATGCCAGAGTTTTCCCATGAACAGAGATATTATCATGGCAGAGTTTCAGTGGACAAACCCACTGTGTTGATAGAACAGTCTTCTCTGCTGCATCCCAAGTTTTCACTCCATTTCTTTTCTGGGGCAACTATTTTGGCCGACAACTTTCAGTGTAACAACCTGTGGAGCTCATTTAAATAAGTTTTAAAATCCCCCCGAGCATCGTTTAAGGATAACTCTTTATCACCCACTTGATTCTCCTGCTTGTGCAGATACTGATTTTATGAGCTGATTCACATTCTTAACACCCATGACTAATCATAGTGACGCTCACTGTGACTTCATGAGAATGATGTGACAGCTACCTTCAGTTCAAACATGGATGTGTTGGTGCCCATCGCCCTCATGTGGTCTCTCTGGGTATTGCTCTGAAAACTCAAATTATTTGATAGATTTGCTCACATCAGATGTTTTATCAGCAAAAATTAATTTTAATAGAAAAAAGTTTGGAGATCAGTGGGCTTTTTTTCTTCTTTTTTTTTATACATTCCTGTATTCCTGATATAGAATGCATTCTACAGTTTTTACCTGATTGTAAAAATATGTTGTAATTTAAAATCATAGTTCAATAGTTGGCTGCAATATGTAACCTCACCACTAGATGCAACTAAATCCTACACACTGAACCTCTGTTGTTAATAGGAAGACATTGATTATAGCAGCTTTAATAACAGCTATTTCTCTTCCACGTCTCCCCTCCAGAGAAGAAAGACACCGTGCTCCGGCAGGTGCGTCTGGACCCATGTGACCTTCAGCCCATCTTTGACGACATGCTGCACATCCTGAACCCAGAAGAGCTGCATGTGATCGAGGAGATCCCGGACTCCGAGGACAAGCTGGATCGCCTTTTTGAGATTGCGGGAGTCAAGAGTCAGGAGGCCAGCCAGACGCTGCTGGACTCGGTCTACAGCCACCTCCCCGACCTGTTATAGTGGAGGAAGGGAAGAAGGTAGCACACAGATGGGAGTCAGTGCAGGATTAATGTCCATGTAGGGGGATGAGTCAGATGTTGTGGTGTTCAGATGAAGCTTGGGTTGATATTTGATCTGACAGAGGCGGCCGTGTCATTCTATCACATGATGGTATCGGGGCAGTGTAGAGAAGGTGGCGACTTCCTTTAATGACTCTTTCAACCATTAACTGGAACTTTACTCCTACTTACCTTCCAGTGTCCCTCCTCTGTTGTCTTGTGTGCACACAATATTATTCCTCCAAAACACCTCCACTGTGATACAGGGTCAATAATCGAGGTGTGTTGTTTTGGACACTTTTCTTAAGAATGTCCAGCCTTGTTTAAGGTGGTATTACATGAGTATTCTGACCTTATCTGCATTTTAAGAGCCTCTGAATTAAGGAAAAGTTGGGTTTAAAAGGAGTTCAACATGTGTTGACTCCATGGATAAAACTCTTAAAAAGCACTTTCTGAATCTTAATTGGCCAATGCCTTCATATTTAAAGTTTAACATCACTGTTTTTGTTGGTTGTGCCAATTATTCATTCAGGCGTCTCATGCTTTCAACACAGATTTGAATAATATGACAGTCATAACCACAATAAGTGACGGAATAATCTCACACAGACAATAGTAAATAAGCTACAACTCGAAATGACACTGGTATTACTCTTTGATTTCAAAGGGTATTTGAGGTTCTCATAATACACATTCACAGTTATTTTTTCGAGGTTTGAACTGACCCAAAAATCATGTGCCTGAACTTGTTGCTGTCCCTCACCTCATCCCTCCAGCTCTGCCTGTACCTGGAACAGATCCTCTGTGGGGGTTTTAGGCTGCATCCATGCCACTGCATTTCCCTTTGAAAACGCACAAACTCTGATATGCCTGGCATCCTCACTTACTACGCTAAAACTGAGGAATATGGAAATGCTGCTGGTCCAGTTTTGGTTTGAACATTTGGAGGCAAATGAAGTATCGCATGACCGTCTTTTAGAATAAAACCAGCGACATTAGCCTCGGCTACCAGTGTAGAGTGCAACATGGATAATCGGTAAAAGTTCCACCTCATCAGTCCATGAAAAGAAATCCCTTCTCTTACTTTTCGCCATTGTTCCTTATTGTTTATAGCCTAGCTCTTTCTGCCACTAACAACCAAATGCTTCCTGGTTGCACTGGTATGCACATGCCCAGTGAACAAGAGTCGTCACATCATACACCCATTTTCAGGTGTGTCAGTGTGGACGCGGATTAAAACTGAAACAGCCAGAATGCTTGTGTGGACACAAATCGTTTTAGTTTGAAACGACTCTGCTTTACCAACAGGTAGCAGCGTTAAAGATCAAAGAGCTGACCTATCTATCAAAAACATCATATGACACAAATAACGGATTCATTCAGTATTACAATACTGGAGTGATATTTACATTATTTGATATTGTGATATATGGCTTTGCCCTGAACTGTGCTTTTGGGGGGAAAAAAAGACAACAAAACTTGCCTGTTTCTATGGAAACCACAGCCTCCTAGACGTGTCGCTCTGTCACAATCATAGACGAGTATTCAGTGAATACAGATGGTTGAGTGATTAAAGGAAAAACCAACATGAAGTGTCTTAGTAAGGTGTTTGTCTCTGGACTCTACTGGAGGGATTGATCACCATTCCTCTGAATCAAATTCCGTCATTGATGATGGTGGTGGGAGCGCAGTCTAACAGAGGTGGTTGCCTGTGATCTGGTTTCTCCACTTATTCTCCAGGTTTTCCCCTTAATTCTTCAGCCGTCTGTTCTTCTACCAGTACGCACATTCACACCTGTGCTCGCCATCCCTGTTCACCTCAACAAATGTAGCGCTGATGAAGTGTTCTTGATCCATTTCGCAGCTTCACGTCAGCGTGGTTTTGGATGCGTGTGTCTGAGTGTCACAGTGCTATAGCAAGTTGTAATGTAATGATGATGCACTAACTGTATTTTTCTATTGGAGACATGTATTTTCTGTGTCCTCCATTTTCTCTTTCTTTAGTTCTGAAATGCTGTTAACTAACTTTTCTGTTGTAACCTTTTTTTTTACATTTACTTTGATTCATTATGTTATTGTAACATCTCTTTGTTTTTGGCTCGTACATCATGTTTTCATGTTTTCACGGGCATTCAGATGTTTTCCCCCTGCTTGGCATTGTGAGACGACCTGGCTGGGATGCAATGCATACTCCATACTCTACTTGAAGTCTACTCGTGGTACTTGATTTAAACGACGAGGAAGTGACGCATCCTTCACTTCGGTCCATGTTCGGCATTCTTAAAGTAACGGGAAACTGAAAAGCTCCACCAAAAAGAAAAATAACTCATCAAGGTTTTTACAGGCGCCACGACGAGAGCAGCGAATTGATACGACTGCTTTCACTAAGCCAGTAGCGATCAAAGCTACCGTGGTGCTCGAAGTGAATTCTCACCGGATTAGCCTGACGCAGGGGGAGTCAACCTCACGACTATTTCAAGTATTCCAGACTGAATGCGGAAGAGTGAAGGCTGTGCTGCTGTGGACGATGATGACGGTGGCGATGAAGATGAGGATGTGTGAGCTTGCTCTCTCCACTGTGCTGTGGTGCTGTGTGAGCTTATTGTTTTCTAAGGAGGTCTGAGAGGATGAGGGTGATACGAGAGATGAAGTGGATGATTGCATTCAAATTTCACGTGTATAACCAGTATGTTTACTACTATGTAACCTCTTAAAATCAAACTATTAAAACTCAGAAAAACATTTGTTATAACGCTTTGTGCTCTTGTCACTTTTTCAGATTTTTATATATGATAAAATCTTTTTTTTTTAAATCTTGAATGCACAAGATAATAAGGTGTTTGCACAAGATAATTACCTTGTTGGAAGTTAGTTCACGTATGTGCAGCAAATTACTTCTGCCAGTGACATTTGCACATCTCCATCCAAGAGCAACAAAATAATCATTAAAGGTCCAGTGTGTAAGATTTAGGTGAAAGGGAACAATTGGCAGAAATTGAATGTAGAATAATCCTCATGATGTTTTCACTAGTTCATTTCATCTAAATTGTATAAATTGTAGTTTTCTTTACCCCAGAAAAGGCCCTTTATATTTAAATATTTTATATTTACATCAAGGGGACCCTCTCTACGGAGGCCGCCATGTTTTTTAAAGTAGTCCAGACTGGACAAACCTTTTGAGTTTTTATGAAAACCGAAGCTACCACAGGTTATTTTTCATGTTTGGAAGGAGAGGGTGAGGTGAGGGGTGTTCAGCTGCAAAATACAATTTCAACACTAGATATCACAAAATTCTACACACTGTACCTTTAAGACTCACATTCACACCTACACTAATTTAATCTGCATGTGTTTGGACTGTGGGAGGTAGTCAGAGTCTCTATCCCATGCACGGAATGCCCCAACGCTGGAATTAGAGCCAGGAACCATTATGACAGTGGAGCTATGTTACAACAAAATGATCTAGAAACTTTTTAATCATTGGTTAAAACTGAAACTGCTTAAAGAGAGGAGGGGGCTGGTTGACTGTCTGAAGGGCCGCTAGGTATTTTAAAAGCTTGTCAAGTTCTGTGTCAGCCCTCATTAGGCTCAAAGCAAACAAACAGGAACATCTTCATACCAAACCTGTAGCGTGTACCAGAATTCAAAATGTGGTGTGGAAGGCTGTACTTTTTTCACAGCTAAAGATACTTAACACCTAAAGAAAGTCTGCCTGAATGAAATATCACATAAACACATATAAGAGCCGAAATTCCCGGCCTGTTATAATGGATCTGCACACAGCTAATACCAGGCAATGACAATTACCATAATAATGCATGCGAGGAATATGGCGAAACAATGCGCAAATCTCTAACATTAAAAACAATGCATTTTTTCCGACACACATTACGCACAACATTTGTGTTAGACATGTTGAAAAGGCACAGACTGCTGCAGAGTCAGGATCCTGTCACTGGAGCACGGAGCAGTGGAATCCAACCAGCGTCAGCACTATATTTGAAACTGTGCACTATTCTGATGAGTCAAAATCTGTGTGTATGTGTTGTTTCACAAAGCAGAACTATCGCCCGCAGTGACTCACTTTTTCTCTCCTGTGCTAGTTGGAAATTACTCACCCTCTTACAATGGGCAGCAGAGGAGTTTGTCACGGCTCCAGTTACACTGACGGCAGACGCTCTTGAATACAATGTGTGAGGGGTGGTGGTGGCTGTGTCGAGGCCAAGGACCTACCAAAGGAAGCACAAGTCACAAAGTTGCTAATTTCCTTTCTTTACTCCCTCATGTGCACATTTTACTTCATACTTAACGCTCAATGTATTATTTCTGACAGATTCCAGTTTATATTGAGATTGATTTTGAACCTTCCATATTGTGGTTGCATTAGCATAACCAACTGGCTCCTGTGCCAACCAAAACAAATTCCAGTGATAAGGCACTTGGGAAATTTTTATTTCACATTTGTTTGTTGATCTAGTTAAATCAACAATGCGACTGCGATGCATGATTTTTCTTTTTCCCCACATTAAGACGCTATAAATAACTCTTACTCATAGCTATCAAATCTACTTTGAAGCACTTTCCAGTCAACATAAATGTTAATTATGATGATGACAGTTAATTACAGATTACAGTTAATTCAGCACAATCACATGCTGACTCATTTAAAAGCCACGATGTTGTTGAATGCACTGGATCTCAGCCATAGGACTGTAAGGTGAAAATATTCTCCCTTTATCTCATGCACATTAGATTTGATTCATCTCACTTATATGAAATGGAACGTACTTCTCTTGATGGTCTGCTTGCTTTCTTTACTGTGTGCAGTGTATTTAGCTTGCTAATGTACTAAGGTGTATTTTTCATGAATCTGTACTTAACTTAAATCGATTTATTTACATTTAAAAGTAACCAATAACAAGAGTGGTAGACTCCAGCAACATCAGTGATGAACATAAACTTAAAATGATTTCAATATGATCTTTAATATGAAAAAGTGTTTTCAGTAGTATCATCTGCAGCAGTCTTTGTGTGTTTTTCATTTATCAAACCAAATATGCCACCACCCTGACAAACGCTGTATTGACCTATTCTGGTTTTAAACTTGTGGTTAGAAATTACACTGCTGACTGAAAGCGAGCCAAAAAATGCATTTCAGTGGAAGTGAGTTCTTGCGGTAAGTGCTGAGGAACCTGCAGAGCAAGTCCTCCAGCTGTTTACTGTATGATATGTGTCATTGCCATTGTGCATGCCTTCACTGCAGCTATGGAACCAGTTGCTGGGATTGAGCAAACACAGCGGGGGACAAGGTCGGTGTTTGCCTGAGGGCACGCGGCAGGTTAAGACCTTAACATAAAAAAATCAACAAAATCATCTAACGGAATCATTTAACAAAAAAATCATCTAACAAAATCATTTCTCTTGCAGTTTTCACAACACTTTGAAGACACGTCACTATTCTGGCAGGTGGTGTGATACTTGTATCTGAAACATCACATTCAAAATCAAAGTATCTCAGATTGAAGTGATTCAAAGGGAGACAAGATAACTGGACTGTCCGTCACTCAGAAAATGGTAACTGAGGAAAAATGGTTTCTAGTTTCATATTTTTCGCTTCTCTCACTTCAAGAAAAGAAAAATCACTGTCACATGCTGCATATGGTTTTAGTTGAAGTTCCACTTTTGATAAATGAGACCTGTTGTTTTCAGTGAACTGCATCATCTGTAAAAAGGTTATCACTTTAGAGGAAACATGTCTCTTGGTAGCAATTTCAAAATGGTCTTATTCCTGAAGATAAATAGTCACAGGAGTTTGGGCGACCCATCCACTGCAACCTCATCACTTCACAGACTCAGAAAAACACTCCACTCATAGTTACTTAGCAAAAGACCATCAGGAGTTTCTCAAACCTGGCGGTGCCCTGCAGAGTTTGTCATCAAACAAACGGCCGACAGCCACATCAAGGGATGGATACCGACAAGCAGGTCTGAGTCAACACTTTCTCCAAATGAATCCAAAGTATCAGGGCTTTTCTCTCTGCCATCCCACTTCTGTGTACACCAGTGTCCCAGAGACTACATTAATACGACACCATATTGTTTTCCAAGTGAGATTTTAATAACAAACATGAAGTTCCTGCCTGGATTTATGTGTACTGCACAGACTAAGTTCTTTTCTCACAATTGGTAACAATGGTGCAGTGCCTGTTCTAAACATGTTTGTTTGTAATGTTCTGTTCTCTTGTCCTGTCTTAAAGCTCTGGAGCTACTTCAGAATTATTCCTTGTCATAGTCTGAAGACTGGCGGAAGACATTTTCAACTCAGTCCACAGACCTATTGCACGCTGCCCAGCCCCCACTGAATACAAGCGCTGATTGCCCGTTGATTCAAAATGTGTTAATATTGAATGTATCGCTCGTCACAGTCGCATCAAATGCAATACTTCCTGTCCTCAGGCCGTTAACAACACACATGCCAAGTGTGAAGGCTAAAGATAAATGGTACTCCACCTTCAGCCAGAAAGACATTTTTGGAATTAGTAGGCAGATGCAGTTGCTAACAATGAGTTCATGTTTGCAAACCTCTTTGCAGGGTCATCACAGCAGCCCTCAGATTCATAGCTGATGAGTAGCTCACCCGCTGCATATCGTCTGTCATAGTTGATGGTCGAGCACACAAACTCCACCAAACAGCATCAAGTTGATCCACAAGTGTTTGTCCTCAGAACTTGTCGGGTGTAGCTGCACATTTTCAGCTGTAATGCTTGAGCATGACATTTTTCATCACATTTAAAGTTTGTGCCTAAAAACTACACTCAGTGGCTTGTTTTCACTTTATCAGAAAAGCACAACTTGTCTTTTTCCTGACAGTCGCTCCGATGCTTGTCAGACACTTAATATCTTTGTGTCAGTCTCTTTTTACCATGACTGTGACCTTTTTGACATCCACCCAATATGGAACAAAGGCTGTAGGTTCCCCGCCCCTGTTTCAGTGCCTCACTAGTGTTAATGATTTTGTCCTGAATGCTTGAATGCCAATTTCACAAGTTAAGTAGAAACTGTGTGTAACCTGCTGCTTAATATTTGGAAAGAATAAAGAAGCACGCTGCTTTATTTCCACTGAATAGTCACTTTTTGTGATTTCTTAGCAATATCTAAACAATTCCTAAATACCCCTTAATACATAAATAATAACGGTGAATCTTTTTATTTAGGTCTACAGCTCTGCATACAGAGTGTATCTGCTACACCTACAGCGGATTTATCTGGATTTAAATTTAGTTTCCACTGTCTTGAACACTGGGTCACTGTCTCCCTGTTTTGTTGTGTTATCATCTTACATTTTAATCTGTTTACAAGTTATTTTGTTTGTCGCTTTCCAACAACACTGTCACACTGTAACCTGTTAGTGAAAACCTAAATACAAGAATCTTTGATCCTGTATTTATCTGTCTAACAGTTTTCTTGTAAGATTATCTATGGTTCACACTCATATACAAATACAAAGGCTGAAAAAGCTGACATAATTCGACAAGGAAACTCCAGGAATGATTAAACCTGTTGAGCCACTGCAGCACAATCTGTCCCTTACCATATTTCAGGAAGTTTTTTCACACAGCCCATAGTTCCACTCGTTCAACATACGGGTTGGGCAGCCTCTACAATCTCCTGCAGAGAGTGAAGCTATTTACTTCAACACATTAGGGACAAGAAGTAAAGCGGAAAGTGAGAGGAAAACGTAATCTATGGTAAGAGATTTACACATTTACATGTTTGTTTGGTGTATTTCAGCAATTGTTTTACTGGGAGAGTACGTTTTTTAGAGGTTGACCTATTTTCTGAGTTTTCTCAGCATGGTTTTTAAATGTTTTGTATGAGTGCGTGAGATAATAGAGGCAACACTGAACAGAATCTCTTACTAATAGTCAGTTTGGTTGCTGGACTGATCTTGGTTTACTTAAACGGATGTGTGTCTCCTGTGGAATTATTATACAGGGTAAATGTTCATTGACTTTGGGGACTGAGAAATACAGGACTGATCAAAGAAGACTATTCCTTGACATTAACATGGATACATAAATAAATATAATAATTTATTTATCAATAAGAATCATCTTGTACTATATTTCTGAAAGTTGGGATCTAATGCACTTACTTTATTATTTTTCATCTGGCAGCGCAGTTTTGCTTAGTTATTATTTTATTATAAAATTCAATTTGTGCAAGAGTATAATGAAGTCAACCAATTAGCTCACTGACATTTAAATCTGTTAATATTGACACCATTTCTACAGATATTATCTTATTGTTATTTATATTATTATTACAGGGCATTTTGCGGAAGCTTTTATCCAAAGTAACTTACAATTAGTGAATTCAACATCTATGAATCAAGTCAAAATAATATCTTTAGTGTTTAGTATAAAGAATTTTTATTTATGTACGTACATTTATATATATCATTAATAATAACAACGTAACATAATGTCAAAATAACGTACATACATTTACACAGTTAAACATGCTCCTTCTCAAAAATACAAAACAATCCATTTTCGTGGTCTCTTTTCTGGACTGTATTGGAGATGTTTCTCTGATTTCTTTTCCTCAACTATTTTAATTCAAGAGAGTAGGCTCAAAGGCAAGCAAGGAGACTGTTGTACAGCAATCATACAAAACAACTGACAGTCTGTAAGACAGGTAATGATTTCAGACACAGCATGTATAGTTATGACTCATCACAACTCTAAATTTCCCTGATCATTAAACTGTACATGCACTGCTGTAGGGATTAACTGGGATAACAAATCAGCCCTGGCAGAAAAAAGTAAGAATAATGAAAGTGTTGCTTATAAGTACAGTAGCCTATATATGCCAATTAGTAGGGAAGCAACACCCATAAAGCAAAATAAAGCTAATAATATGTATTTATTTATTTACGTCTTCATTTATTTCCAGAAATATACTGGAGATATCACCATGCCAGCCATTTTTCATGTGGTTAGAAAAACTAATGCACTTAGAACCACACTTACTAAAATAAATCCAATATTATAGAAACGTTACAACATCATTTTCATATCCTATCATGTATTTTTGTATGAAAGGTCTCATTTTTATTCTGTGACTTATATACACATCTGACATTTGTAACAAACCAAACAGCTTGAAAATCCGTTGAGAATGAATTGAGTTATGAACATTTTAATCGTGGACAGACCTCCTGCCTTGCAAGAAGGCACATCGGCCCATCCGGTATGCCAGTTGGAGTAGCACTATAAACTCTCTTAAATAGCTAAATGAATTGGAAGGTTACTGTGACAAAAATTGGCTAATGCTAATCGAACCAATTTTAGTTTATGAATTATCTAACACTGAGTGATAGGAGACATTAAATCACACATTCCTACACTGTCTGTGACACAATAAAGCCCTAAATTCCTCTGTTGCTATAGAAACGATCCACTCTTTCATGGTTGAGTGATGACGTTCAGAACGTCTTTAAGACAGTATGTCTGGACCCCAACAGACAGATATTCCTGTTCTCCAGACAAATCAGGGCATTAAGAAAAGTAATTATTGTGCTTGTGTGACAGTCGTTCCTTTGTTGAGTTGTGCACCTGTTCCCTCACACGAAGACTTGTAATGACGTGTCACCGGTGTCTGTGGTCAGCGGAATCACACATGATGTCTTTGTACCTCGCTGAAGTACCTCATTGTGGGCCGTAATTTAAGAACTCAAGCACAGAAATTGTATGTGCCACTAGAAACACACACACGACACAAGTAGATGTACTCACTTTAGAATACGTGTTAAGTATCTTGGTGCATTTGTCCGTTTGTGACCATGTGTCTTTAACATGATAAATCTTAATCTGATGAGCAGCCGAGCAGCGCTGGATTTTTATGACTCACACTATCAGCACTATGGGAGCTTTTCTGTTTAATTCAGCTAAAGTTATCTTGAAGAGGACGAGCTGTTAAAGGTGTGTACACTGCAACGCAATGTGTTTATTAGCGCTAACTTTAAAAAGGCCTCTGATGTCAATGCTATACTCAGCTTTCAGATCTTTAGCATCACACAAATGGTCAAGGTCAAATTTTGGTAACACTTTATATTAGGGATATCCAAGCACTTGATTGTAATTCATGTACAACAACTTCCTTACTTACCATCAATAAGCAGAAATAAGGAGGTTTTTAAGGGAAAACTGTTAATCAATGGAGTAGTTGCAGAATAAGGTCATTAAGAATAAAAACATTAATAAGTGCTTTATAATGACTAATAAATAGCCAATATGCCTCTAACATCCATGCTAATAAGCAACTAGTTAATGGTTGATATCTGTTCCCTCATAGAAAGTGTTTTTTCTCTTGAGGAAGTATTTGAGGTAAATTGTCAACATTGTAACTCTGACACTTTCCAACTCAGAGTTGGACACATTACGTACTTTTGGTTGTTGTGAACACCACAAAAACGGAGAAACTTTCGATGCAATATTCTGGGGTATGTGTTCTAATGTGTTCTAGCACTTTTTTAATACTTGCTGAGCCATGGCCATGCATACATAAGCCACCCTGCATGTAACCCACACTGCACAGAGGTGTGGGGTCTAGCATGTGCCAGCCTCCTGTCTCTTACTGGTCAATTTGTCATGAGGATGCATTAGCAGGCTCCCAGCAGCAGCTAGTGTGGTTAACCTAAACACTCTGTATGTCAATTAAATGTGATGCTGTTACATGTGCAACAAATCAACACAGTTGGGATAATTCCCAGTCTAAATCATGTGACACAACAAACTCGAACTTGCACGATTCCACTTACAGGAGCAACACTAGAAACAAACCAAATTTTAGTTAATGAAATAAAGTGTCCGTCTATGTATTGTGTTTCCATGTGTTTCAAAGTCCATGGTTTCAATTTGGCCCCAAACATGCCCACACAAAGTCAAATAACATTGTCTAAAGGCATAAATATACCCCACCCTTTCTTTGTTCAGTGGATCATTAATAGAGTTGTGACCATGTGAAAGTTCCCTGCAGAGAGTAGCTCTGTAACAATGAACTGTAAAACAATGAAGGCTGGATGGAAACACTGTGTAACCTCTTGATTTTCTCTTCTTCTCTACCTTTCTTGAAGGAATGGCAATATCTAAGAATGGTTTGGCCGTCTTTGCCCTGCTCGTGACACTTTTTGTTTTTGAAACATGGGACTTCTCTGAATTTCCATGTCTGGTTTCACCGGTAGGTCCAGGGTGTTTACGCAACTCACAGAAAATATGGGAATTGTGCTGTGATGGACACAGAGCTGTAATATAATGCTGATGTCTTTCTTTTTTTTTTTTTACTTCAGGAACTTGACAAGGAAGAACAACTCCTACCTCACACCAGACAGAGAAGAAATGGTGAGTCCAATGAACTGGTGGTGTGTTGTCTGAGATTCAGATGAGAATATTTATCCCACTATTATATCAGCCTGTTAAATTTGATGCTGCTAAGATTATCTCGGCCAAGACATGTTGTTGTCACTTTGAGATTCCTCTGCAAACCAGCAGCGTTTACAGGAGGGGAATGCGTCAAGTCCAGAAAAACACAAACCTGCAAAACCTCACATTTTTGTTTTCTTCACGTTGTTGATTGAAAAGTACTCTTCTCATTTATTCTTTAAATACACCCGCAGGAGGCAATTTTGGCCACCCGACCCTTCATACGTGATTAAACACAAATGCTACATACAAAGTCACTCACTGGGTTGTTCGTTGTGTTCTTGGAAAAGCGTCTGTGAATTGTAACCGCACCTCTGCTCCTGTAGCTGTCAGTGTGTTTCAGACATGCACTGAAATCCGAGTTATCTTCTAAAATTATCCAGAGGGGCTCAATCTGAGAATGCAAATGTCTGAGTCATTGCAGGCCATGTGAGAATACAGCAGTATCTCCTAATGTGTGGTTCATGTGTGAAAGGCGAAGTCTGGACCCAATTGTGTGAACATTCTTTGGAGCTCATATCTGAAAATGTCTGTTCATTCATATGAGATGATTTAAATGTTAAAAATATTGCACAGCCATTTTAATGTATTATTTCTTCAGAAAAACAAACAAACCTAATGATTAGTAAATTTCTACTCCATGGCCATACCTGTATGTTATAATTTATGTATTTTTTACCACTCACACAACTTTTTTTTTGTAGCCTTTGTTTGAACAAAGCCAGTGTTTCCCTCTGATTCCAGGCTTTATACTAAATGTCTTAGCAGTATCATTCTTCTCGTTCAACTCTCCTCTTTCTTCTCCAACTTCAACCCTTGCAGTTCTAACAGACCAGTGGAAATACATCATTGATGTGGAAGTGAATGCCTCTGATGCAGAAACCTTTGAGCTGATTCGCTCGTCCTTAAATGCTACTGGTCTTCCCATACAACTCGATAACCAAACAGTGATCTCGGACATAAGTATCACAACCGGTGAGTGGTAATCACGAACATATCCACAACAAACGTAAAGTGAAGATTAACAGACTCTGATCAGAAAATCTTAATTCTCCTCTGACAGTGTGTTCGTCAACTGGCTCCGGCTTCCAGTGCAGATGTGAGGAACAGTTTGCTTGGCCGTACAGCACCTGTGTCACATACGGCGCCTGTGAACGCACATGGAGCAACATCTGTAACTGCATCAATGCCATTCCGCCTGGCAACCAGTCATGTCAGCCGATATCAGGTAATCACATTCTGATTTCTTTGTTAAATCCAGTAACAATGAGTTCAGCATCATATTCACATTGCTTATATAATTATGGCCTTCCCTAGACAGTAACTCGACACTTCTTCTGGAGACACTGTGGTTTTTAAGCTCCTGGTTTCAGTTTCCTAGCCTGTAGCTGTTGTGTTTTTTTGGAATACGTTTGCAAATGTCATGTGTCGTAACGTTGACACCGTGAAGCTGCGAAAAAAATCCAGTTATTCCAGGTTTAAAGACTATGTAGACCAAAACACAGACTCACAACACATCAGCAAACACAACACCAAAAACTATATTAAGTATATTATGCTATATATGTTACATTTCGAATAAATAATAAAGCTGAAATTATTACTGGTTAAATTTGTAAATAATTTAGGCTGCCACACTGCAGATATGAGTATGACTACAGATTTACCAATTGTTAATTTCATATTTCCTGTTGTTGTTTGAGTTAGGCTATACTGGAGAAAACTCTGGTTGCGTATGGTACCACCTCCAATCCAACACCCAGGCACAAAATGTGTGAAATTCAGTTTGACTGATAGATCCTTACCAAAAAGGACCAATTTGAATTTAGCCTTCAGCTCCACTTCAAGATAATATTCGCAGCAATGTTTCTACAAAGGAAAACTTCTATATGTTGTGTTTCTTCTACAGCGCTGCTGACGCAGGTGGAGTACGAAGTGGAGGTGGAGCTGAACGTGACAGATGTTGCGACAGTGGACTACCTCAGGAGCCAATTGAACAACAACAGCTTCTTCACCCTGGGTCCCGCTGTGAATGTCACAAACATCGACATCACCACAGGTAAGAACGGAGATCCCACTGGTCTGAACACCCTGGGAGCCTGTTTCATCAAATCACGGCACAGACTGCAAGTGTTCCATAAAATCAATCTCCTGTGTATATTCAGATGTGTGATGTTATGGGGTTCTGTTGGTTGGGGAATTTCGACAGACTTGTCGCACAAACAATGTAAAGAGCAGACAATTCACATGTGCACAGAAGCAGCATGAATGTGAGAGCTGAAGCTGGAAATCTACAAAATCTGAAAGTAGATTCAATTAAGCCGCTGTCACTCATGCACTGAATTCCAGAGATTCTGCATGTTTTCGGCCGAGAAGGTGCATGTGTGCCTGAGGGAGAGCCTCCACATTATCTGCAGACACTCTCTGCATGGCCTCCTAATATAAAGTCTGCAGTAAGTCAGGAGAATCTGATGTTAGAACACAGCAGGGGACCCCCCGCTGGATGTACAGACAGCGAATGGGAGGGTTGATGATATGTGAAAAATTTAAATCTAATAAAAATATCTGCTGGTGTCATGCACGTAGAAGACACCGACGAAGATGTCAAGAGAGTTTGCGGTGATAGGAGCCGACACATGTGTCTGTGTGTTGTCAAGAGACACATGTGATCTCTGCAGTGGAATTATTACGTCACTTCCTGCCCCTGCCTGAATATTGCGGAGGATTTGATGCTGTTGTGAATGTGTCTGTGCGGAGAACCTCCCGTTTTCATTGTGCATGTGTGAAAAGCAAACTGCGTGTAAAGTCTGGACCCAATTCTTCCGACTTTATCCACAGGTCATGTCGGAAAACGGCTTCAGTCCTGCTCAGGAAAATCCATGTGGGATTTTTCATATTAAAATGTGATATTACAGTTTTGTAAAATAATGTCTCTGTCCAGTCATTTCCATTCAATCAATGATCTATGACATATTCATTTGTTTATTGTGTAATGCTTCACTTATTAACTTTAGATATCTTGAGGAAATGAAACCTTTTAAAACCTGCCCTCAGCTCTGCCAACCTTTATAACCAGGAAACTGGTCAACATTGTCTTTGAAAGTATTTTTGTCTCTCAGGCCAGTTCTCTTTTGTTTTTCTGTTCTGAGCTGTAGAGACATGACAGTGAGACATGTCGTGAAAGAGGATACGCTCTTGATGTAGATATAAAGGACATTCTAAGGTCATAGAAACACAATGATTCATCATTTCAGAAACTAAATCCTGAATAGCTGTGTGGTGGAAATTTATCTCGAGATGTGAAATAAAGAGTTTCTCAGACCGGAGTTGTCTTTAGGTCATTTAATAGAAAGCTCTGCAAAGGGTTTCACACTCAGCATGAATGCTCTGAGTGGAACAACCCCGAATAGGGAAAGAAAAAGGTTTTATACAGTCAGGTAAACAGGAAACATAAGAGACAACTGTTTCTGAGTAATAGCATGAAAACTGAAGCCACCTGTAGTCTGGTTAACACAGGAAGCGTCTGCTCTGCACAGATCAGGGTCAACAAGAGGATCATCATGAAAGAAGGACATGAACTCTGAGGTTACATCTGCCAAGTGCAAAGCATCAGTCAGGGCATTTGATAGTTAAGGGTAAAAAAGTAAAAGGTGTCTGTCTAGTTTCGAACCGTCCCTCTGCACGTACACTAGACAGTTATGCGAGCACAATTTTGTTTCTATTTTATATGAGTTATTGTTGAACACAGCACAGGAGCATTGATGAGACATAGGAAAGAGTTCAAGCAAAGTTCATATGCAAGTTTTCCATTACAGCTGCCAATAGCAATGGCCGTATACAGCCCATGAACCAACTTGATCCCACCAGTGGTCTGAAAAATACAATGAAGCAACTAATGACACTTCATTTCTTCTGGGGGAAAAAAAGAAGACACTAACATGTCCTCCAGTCCTTGTGTGCCTGTTAGGTCACACTAAGGGTGAAGGAAACAAGCATTGTGGCGACTATAGAGCTAAATGTTCCATAAGAAATAAACACAAGCCAGTGTTCCCAGTTTAGGGTGGTGCAGTGATGAGAAAAGATGACCTTGCGGCTTATTACAGCTGGAAACATGCAGCTAAACTGGAATCACTTAAAAGGAAAGGTTTTTTTGATAATAAAGTTAACACTTAATAAGGGAAAACAGGCACAACAAACACTGTTTGTATGTGGGATCAAGAGAACCTTTGATATGAGGCAGTTAATCCTGTCTTTGCAAGCCAAGCATGAGAATATGTGGGTTTGTGCGACATGGTTGTTTTGGCTAAAAACAGCCGCAGTATCACAATCTTTACCATCTGGCATCAGGCACCCAGCCAAAGAGAAGCGGTTTGGTTGATGCGGTAAGTCAGTTGGTAATGCTTAATTGTAACTCAACTTTTAAAGATGCAAGATCACAAAGTGTTTAACATTAATACAAAATACACTTTTACAAAACAATATATGTGTTCGGTTAATTTACTGTGGCCCACAAAGGAGGTTCTGAAACAGTTTTAGGGCGTTAAAAGGAAAAAGGTTTGCGGCCCCGATCCTACTGGTGTAAACCCTTGTGTGTATGTAGCTGTTTTCACTCATGAACAATGCAGCAGGAGATTCTCTGCTCAGACAGTTTAACAACACGACAGAAATCTGCAAAGCGTTCAGGTGAAGTGTGGCGTAGCACGCAGAAGCAGGATGTAACGAATGAATTCCGCCGCAGAGATGGCGTGTCTTTGTGTACAGCACATCAACGTTGATGACCGTTATCGACACATCCACTCACTCACAGTGAATCCTCCAGATATTTGTTCTCGCATACAGCCCCATCGGAAAATGTCCGGACATTATTTGGAGTTCAGAGCATACCTGAAAGCAGTCACTTAGTAGATAACTGGGCCCATAAAAGAGCTCAACCAACTGTCCAAACTTAATGAAATGTTTGGACAGTTGGTTGACCCATTTAAACAAGCCCCACCCACTGTTTCCTCTTTTGATCAAACCAGGAAAAGGAGCTGACGGCACACATGAAACCCAAATCACTTGATCAACTTCCAACTCAACACAGAATTTACCTGACAGGTGGAGTTCATGTTGAAAACTCTATATAAATGATAAGATAAAAGAAACACCAACTCTCCAGCTTTATGTCCATCAAATGTAAAAGATCACTGTCGGCAGTAACTGACTGAAGTTTCATAATACAGAGGTAATGCTGCTACAACAATGTGTAGGTGGCTCTTTACTTAAGATGCAGGTTAAGATGTAGCGACAGTCTTTCCATACAGTCAGGTAGCTTTGTCCGCTCTAAAGCTCAGACTCCTCCAGAAGATCCACAGATAGATCTGAGGGGTTGTGAGAGGATCAACCATCGACAAAAGAAGGAAAAACAATCTTTTGATCCACAAATCTGTTTTTATTTTTCATGAACTTTTACTAATCTTTGTGTTTTTTGTAAAGTAGGGGAAATTATCTTTGAGGGAAGCTAAATGGTGTGGAACTACTGAAATGTGAAGCACGTTACAGAAAAATCTGTAAATCAACTATATCTGTCAAATGAAGGCAGTGAAGTAAAAATTTCAATATTTTACTTTGAAAAATAGTACAAGAATGACCTAGCATTCCTTCAAAAACCAAACATCTTTCCTGTTCAGACCTGGTATAACATCTGTTCACACGTTTATTTGTTTATGCTCTGTGCTCCAGCACACAAGATTTCCAAAATGGTCCAGACATTGCAGCCTAATGAGGCTGCAAACCCTATTTAAGAGTCTTTAAAGCCTGAATGTCAATATTTGAACCTCTTTCAATGAAAAGCCACCAAAGCTAAAGTAACTATGCCACCGAATACAAAATATGTCCCTATCAGCACTGTGTCAACAGAAAAGGTCCTGATGGGTTTCACAGATAAGGGAAGGTAAAAACCCGTAGCACAACTTCAACAAGGGAAAAAGTCCTACAGTTACAGGCCTGCTCAGTGACTGAAGAGAACAAAATCCGGACGTGTACTTATTTGTTTTATTCATAATACTCAACCAAATCCACATTTTATAATTAAAACGAATGTGGGTTGCAAAAATATCTGACTTTAATATGTTTTCTCTTTTGCTTTTGTGTGTTTAGTGTGTTACCCTAATGGCAGCAACTTCCAGTGCAGATGTGAGGACCAGTACGTCTGGTCGTCTACGGACTGTGCTACATATGGAGCCTGTGATGAGATCACAAATGACACGTGCAGCTGTATCAACAGTATTCCATCCAATGGGCGGTACTGCCAGCCAAAGACAGGTGAAACTGACTTTAAATGCTTATTTTGTGCTTATTAATGTGCACTTTTACATTTTAACATCATCTCGATGTTTTCATTCTGTATCAAGCACTCTTGCCATATTTTGTTTTTGTTTCCTGGCTTGCTGCAGTTGTCCAGCTGTATGAATACATAGTTGAAGTGGAAATCCATGCCAGTGACAGTGCACTGATCGAACAATTAAACAGCACTTTGGAAAACATCAGTTTTCCCATTAGACTCAGCAGCACGGTCAACATCACCCAAATTGACACAATATTCACTGGTAAGAACATATTTCTAGTCCCTGTAGTTTGCTTGTGGTTATCAGAAAAATACACAATGACATTTGCCAATGCGTATCCTTTACTTTATAGAGCCGTGTGAATAAAGATCAAGTTTTCTTCAGGAAGAGTCAGCCCAGATGTTAGCACCCGATGTAAATGTGGAAAGAAAACATTAACATTTGTTAAATTGTTTTTTGTTCTTTCAACAGTGACCCCAGTTACATATGAATACCAGGTTCTCATTGAGGTGATCACGACAGATGCAGATGAACTAAGGAACACCCTGAGAAATCTAACCTACCCGCTCCAAATCAGCAGGCAAACAAACATCTGGGATGTTAATATAACTACAGGTAAGAGCTAATGCTTTAGCCATCAGAATGTAGAATGTAGAATTTAGAGAGAAAACGACTAAAAATATGTGCTCAAAGTTTGCAGCCAACATGGGGGCGGTTTCCAGTGCCGATGTGAAGATGACTACCTTTGGCCTTGTGACACGTGTTCCACTTATGGAAAATGTGATGGAGACACAAACAACACATGCAGTTGCATCAAATCTATTCCCACAGATGGACAATACTGTCAGTCAAGACACAATCAAAGTGAGGAATATGGTCACACACTAATGTACGTCATGATTTGAACGGCACTTTTCTTCACCAACTCTTTCTTTCTGTCTACAGACCTCACACTCTGTCCCCTGACAACGACAGGTAAGGTAGAGTAGATGCTACTCAATGAAATCAGATAATTTGAAGAATCATGTCTACTTATGACACATATGATGAGAGCTTACATGTTTTTTCTTTGACCACGGTGAAGCTAACTTTCCCATATTGTTCTTATATTTTCTGCAGCTCCTCCTGTTGAATACCTAATTACTTTTGAGTTGAACATCTCAGATGTTGGACTAATAGATCCACTAAGAACCATTCTGAGCAACCTCAGTTACCCCATCAGCATCAACCACATGCAAATCTCTGAAGTCAACATTTCCACAGGTATAGGAATAACAACTGCACTCACACTCAGTTTCAGTTGTTTTAAAAAAAACTTATATAAAAAATAAATACATTTTTTATGTATTTGTATAGCACTTAAAACAAGGTAACAAATTGCTTCGCAAATATCCATGTCAAAAGATGAATGAACTAAAAAAAAGGTTATTCAGTTTGACTTAAAAGGACCAAATCATGAGATCAAGTTCATAAATCTTTGTTCTTTAAAAAGTCTGATCTATGTTTGTCTATATTTGTTTTTCCAGTTTGCTCTCCGAGCAGCGGTGGTTACCAGTGCAGATGTGAGGATCAGTATCGTTGGTCATGTGACCAGTGTGTCATGTATGGATCCTGTGACAACATCACCTCCGACACATGTGGATGCATCAGTGCCATTCCTCCAGATGGACAGTATTGTCAGCCTGTTGACCAATACAGTAAGCAGCTCTATTAAATAGTTTTAGAAGAACAATGATCACATACAATGTTATTGTGACTGTAACTGTTTTTATTACTTATATTTGTTAAACTATTTCAATGTTTACAGTGACATTTACAATATCTTAGTCTTTTCTTAATCATGACCAGATGAAAACAGATGCTTCAGGCTACATTTGAACTTATCCAGTTGTTACTTTTCTTTCTCCTCAGACTTTACAAGTTGTCCAGTTCCGACCACTCCATCACCAACAAGTAAGAGTGAGGAGGCAACACAAATCAGAAACATAAGATGAAAACCACAGATCAGAAGTGATTCACGTTTCCTTTTTCTGTCTCTGCAGCTTCTCCAGTTGTCTATGAATATATTATTACCATTGAGCTGAACACCACAGATGTTTCAGTGATAGACCGACTGAGAAACATCAGCTACCCACTCAGCATCAGCAACAACATACAAGTCTCTGGCATGAACATCTCCACAGGTAACAATTACACTTTGTAACTGGAATAGTGCGTACACATTATTCCACTTGAAGGTGAATTTATTAAAGTGAATACACCTTGAATTAATTGTTGTGCTTCTAATACAGCTACAGCTCAGAATAACAGCTATTGTCATTGGCTGCAATCATTTTTAGCACAAAGCATTTCTGGGTTTACTGTGTAAGATCTGGTGATATCTGGTGGTTAAGTTGCATATTGCATGTTGCAGCTGAATATCCCTCTTCTCACTGTCCCCTTCCAAACATGAAGGAGAACCTGTGTTAGCTTCAGTTGTCATAAAAACATAAAAGTTGTTTAGTTTGTTCAGTTTGGACGACTGTCAAAACATGGCGGCCTCTATAGAGAGGACCCGCTCCTGATGTTAATATAAAGTATTAAATATAAAGGACCATTCTCAGGTAAAGAATAAACAGTTGGTTTAATTTAGATGAAACACACTAGTGAAAACATCTCTAGGATTATTTAATCAATCAATTTCTGCCGTTAGATCCATTTTTGTCCCTCTATGTTTTGAAATGTGTTTGATTAATTTTTATATATTTCTCTGTGTCCAGTTTGCTCTCCGAGCAGCGGTGGTTACCAGTGCAGATGTGAGGATCAGTATCGTTGGTCATGTGACCAGTGTGTCATGTATGGATCCTGTGACAACATCACCTCCGACACATGTGGATGCATCAGTGCCATTCCTCCTGATGGACAGTATTGTCAGCCTGTTGACCAATACAGTAAGCAGCTCTATTCAATAGTTTTAGAAGAACAATGATCACATACAATGTTATTGTGACTGTAACTGTTTTTATTACTTATATTTGTTAAACTATTTTAATGTTTACAGTGACATTTAGAATATCTTAGTCTTTTCTTAATCATGACCAGATGAAAACAGATGCTTCAGGCTACATTTGAACTTATCCAGTTGTTACTTTTCTTTCTCCTCAGACTTTACAAGTTGTCCAGTTCCGACCACTCCATCACCAACAAGTAAGACTGAGGAGGCAACACAAATCAGAGACATAAGATGAAAACCACAGATCAGAAGTGATTCACGTTTCCTTTTTCTGTCTCTGCAGCTTCTCCAGTTGTCTATGAATATATTATTACCATTGAGCTGAACACCACAGATGTGTCAGTGATAGACCGACTGAGAAACATCAGCTACCCACTCAGCATCAGCAACAACATACAAGTCTCTGGCATGAACATCTCCACAGGTAACAATTACACTTTGTAACTGGAATAGTGCGTACACATTATTCCACTTGAAGGTGAATTTATAAAAGTGAATACACTTTGAATTCATAGTTGTGCTTCTAATACAGCTACAGCTCAGAATAACAGCTATTGTCATTGGCTGCAATCATTTTTAGCACAAAGCATTTCTGGGTTTACTGTGTAAGATCTGGTGATATCTGGTGGTTAAGTTGCATATTGCATATTGCAGCTGAATATCCCTCTTCTCACTGTCCCCTTCCAAACATGAAGGAGAACCTGTGTTAGCTTCAGTTGTCATAAAAACATAAAAGTTGTTTAGTTTGTTTAGTTTGTTCAGTTTGGACGACTGTCAAAACATGGCGGCCTCTATAGAGAGGACCCGCTCCTGATGTTAATATAAAGTATTTAAATATAAAGGACCATTCTCAGGTAAAGAATAAACAGTTGGTTTAATTTAGATGAAACACACTAGTGAAAACATCTCTAGGATTATTTAATCAATCAATTTCTGCCGTTAGATCCATTTTTGTCCCTCTATGTTTTGAAATGTGTTTGATTAATTTTTATATATTTCTCTGTGTCCAGTTTGCTCTCCGAGCAGCGGTGGTTACCAGTGCAGATGTGAGGATCAGTATCGTTGGTCATGTGACCAGTGTGTCATGTATGGGTCCTGTGACAACATCACCTCCGACACATGTGGATGCATCAGTGCCATTCCTCCTGATGGACAGTATTGTCAGCCTGTTGACCAATACAGTAAGCAGCTCTATTAAATAGTTTTAGAAGAACAATGATCAAATACAATGTTGTTGTGACTGTAACTGTTTTTATTACTTATATTTGTTAAACTATTTAAATGTTTACAGTGACATTTAGAATATCTTAGTCTTTTCTTAATCATGTCCAGATGAAAACAGATGCTTCAGGCTACATTTGAACTTATTCAGTTGTTACTTTTCTTTCTCCTCAGACTTTACAAGTTGTCCAGTTCCGACCACTCCATCACCAACAAGTAAGACTGAGGAGGCAACACAAATCAGAAAGATAAGATGAAAACCACAGATCAGAAGTGATTCATGTTTCCTTTTTCTGTCTCTGCAGCTTCTCCAGTTGTCTATGAATATATTATTACCATTGAGCTGAACACCACAGATGTTTCAGTGATAGACCGACTGAGAAACATCAGCTACCCACTCAGCATCAGCAACAACATACAAGTCTCTGGCATGAACATCTCCACAGGTAACAATTACACTTTGTAACTGGAATAGTGCGTACACTTTATTCCACTTGAAGGTGAATTTATAAAAGTTAATACACCTTGAATTCATCGTTGTGCTTCTAATACAGCTACAGCTCAGAATAAAAGAACTCTATTGATTTTCTAAAGTTTAATTTTCATCCTTTTTTCAAACTCAGAATTGTCCATGTAATTAGATTCCATGAGGTTATGAGCACATTTACAGCTATTGTCATTGGCTGCAATCAGTTTTAGCACATAGCGTTTCTGGGTTCACTGTGTAAGATTTGGGGACATCTGGTGGTTAAGTTGCATGTTGCAGCTGAATACCCCTCTTCTCACT
Organism: Paralichthys olivaceus; assembly: GCF_024713975.1. Taxonomy (NCBI): domain Eukaryota; kingdom Metazoa; phylum Chordata; class Actinopteri; order Pleuronectiformes; family Paralichthyidae; genus Paralichthys; species Paralichthys olivaceus. The sequence goes on from NC_091111.1 coordinate 3,997,631, forward strand.
GTCCCCTACCAAACATGAAGGAGAACCTGTGTTAGCTTCAGTTGTCATAAAAACATAAAAGGTGTTTAGTTTGTTCAGTTTGGACGACTGTCAAAAACATGGCGGCCTCTATAGAGAGGACCCGCTCCTGATGTTAATATAAAGTATTTAAATATAAAGGACCATTCTCGGGTAAAGAAAACAACAGTTGGTTTAATTTAGATGAAACACACTAGTGAAAACATCTCTAGGATTATTTAATCAATCAGTTTCTGCCGTTAGATCCATTTTTGTCCCTCTATGTTTTGAAATGTGTTTGATTAATTTTTATATATTTCTCTGTGTCCAGTTTGCTCTCCGAGCAGCGGTGGTTACCAGTGCAGATGTGAGGATCAGTATCGTTGGTCATGTGACCAGTGTGTCATGTATGGGTCCTGTGACAACATCACCTCCGACACATGTGGATGCATCAGTGCCATTCCTCCTGATGGACAGTATTGTCAGCCTGTTGACCAATACAGTAAGCAGCTCTATTAAATAGTTTTAGAAGAACAATGATCACATACAATGTTATTGTGACTGTAACTGTTTTTATTACTTATATTTGTTAAACTATTTCAATGTTTACAGTGACATTTACAATATCTTAGTCTTTTCTTAATCATGACCAGATGAAAACAGATGCTTCAGGCTACATTTGAACTTATCCAGTTGTTACTTTTCTTTCTCCTCAGACTTTACAAGTTGTCCAGTTCCGACCACTCCATCACCAACAAGTAAGAGTGAGGAGGCAACACAAATCAGAGACATAAGATGAAAACCACAGATCAGAAGTGATTCACGTTTTCTTGTTCTGTCTCTGCAGCTTCTCCAGTTGTCTATGAATATATTATTACCATTGAGCTGAACACCACAGATGTTTCAGTGATAGACCGACTGAGAAACATCAGCTACCCACTCAGCATCAGCAACAACATACAAGTCTCTGGCATGAACATCTCCACAGGTAACAATTACACTTTGTAACTGGAATAGTGCGTACACATTATTCCACTTGAAGGTGAATTTATTAAAGTGAATACACTTTGAATTCATCGTTGTGCTTCTAATACAGCTACAGCTCAGAATAACAGCTATTGTCATTGGCTGCAATCATTTTTAGCACATAGAATTTCTGGGTTTACTGAGTAAGATCTGGTGACATCTGTTGGTTAAGTTGCATATTGCATGTTGCAGCTGAATACCCCTCTTCTCACCGTCCCCTTCCAAACATGAAGGAGAACCTGTGTTAGCTTCAGTTGTCATAAAAACATAAAAGTTGTTTAGTTTGTTCAGTTTGAACGACTGTCAAAAACATGGCGGCCTCTATAGAGAGGACCCGCTCCTGATGTTAATATAAAGTATTTAAATATAAAGGACCATTCTCGGGTAAAGAAAACAACAATTGGTTTAATTTAGATGAAACACACTAGTGAAAACATCTCTAGGATTATTTAATCAATCAGTTTCTGCCATTAGATCCATTTTTGTCCCTTTATGTTTTGAAATGTGTTTGATTCATTTTTATATATTTCTCTGTGTCCAGTTTGCTCTCCGAGCAGCGGTGGTTACCAGTGCAGATGTGAGGATCAGTATCGTTGGTCATGTGACCAGTGTGTCATGTATGGATCCTGTGACAACATCACCTCTGACACATGTGGATGCATCAGTGCCATTCCTCCTGATGGACAGTATTGTCAGCCTGTTGACCAATACAGTAAGCAGCTCTATTCAATAGTTTTAGAAGAACAATGATCACATACAATGTTGTTGTGACTGTAACTGTTTTTATTACTTATATTTGTTAAACTATTTCAATGTTTACAGTGACATTTAGAATATCTTAGTCTTTTCTTAATCATGACCAGATGAAAACAGATGCTTCAGGCTACATTTGAACTTATCCAGTTGTTACTTTTCTTTCTCCTCAGACTTTACAAGTTGTCCAGTTCCGACCACTCCATCACCAACAAGTAAGAGTGAGGAGGCAACACAAATCAGAGACATAAGATGAAAACCACAGATCAGAAGTGATCACGTTTCCTTTTTCTGTCTCTGCAGCTTCTCCGGTTGTCTATGAATATATTATTACCATTGAGCTGAACACCACAGATGTTTCAGTGATAGACCGACTGAGAAACATCAGCTACCCACTCAGCATCAGCAACAACATACAAGTCTCTGGCATGAACATCTCCACAGGTAACAATTACACTTTGTAACTGGAATAGTGCGTACACATTATTCCACTTGAAGGTGAATTTATTAAAGTGAATACACCTTGAATTCATCGTTGTGCTTCTAACACAGCTACAGCTCAGAATAAAAGAACTCTATTGATTTTCTAAAGTTTAATTTTCATCCTTTTTTCAAACTCAGAATTGTCCATGTAATTAGATCCATGAGGTTATGAGCACATTTACAGCTATTGTCATTGGCTGCAATCAGTTTTAGCACATAGCGTTTCTGGGTTCACTGTGTAAGATTTGGGGACATCTGGTGGTTAAGTTGCATGTTGCAGCTGAATACCCCTCTTCTCACCGTCCCCTTCCAAACATGAAGGAGAACCTGTGATAGCTTCAGTTGTCATAAAAACATAAAAGGTGTTTAGTTTGTTCAGTTTGGACGACTGTCAAAAACATGGCGGCCTCTATAGAGAGGACCCGCTCCTGATGTTAATATAAAGTATTTAAATATAAAGGACCATTCTCGGGTAAAGAAAACAACAGTTTGTTTAATTTAGATGAAACACACTAGTGAAAACATCTCTAGGATTATTTAATCAATCAGTTTCTGCCATTAGATCCATTTTTGTCCCTCTATGTTTTGAAATGTGTTTGATTAATTTTTATATATTTCTCTGTGTCCAGTTTGCTCTCCGAGCAGCGGTGGTTACCAGTGCAGATGTGAGGATCAGTATCGTTGGTCATGTGACCAGTGTGTCATGTATGGATCCTGTGACAACATCACCTCCGACACATGTGGATGCATCAGTGCCATTCCTCCTGATGGACAGTATTGTCAGCCTGTTGACCAATACAGTAAGCAGCTCTATTCAATAGTTTTAGAAGAACAATGATCACATACAATGTTATTGTGACTGTAACTGTTTTTATTACTTATATTTGTTAAACTATTTCAATGTTTACAGTGACATTTAGAATATCTTAGTCTTTTCTTAATCATGACCAGATGAAAACAGATGCTTCAGGCTACATTTGAACTTATCCAGTTGTTACTTTTCTTTCTCCTCAGACTTTACAAGTTGTCCAGTTCCGACCACTCCATCACCAACAAGTAAGAGTGAGGAGGCAACACAAATCAGAGACATAAGATGAAAACCACAGATCAGAAGTGATTCACGTTTCCTTTTTCTGTCTCTGCAGCTTCTCCAGTTGTCTATGAATATATTATTACCATTGAGCTGAACACCACAGATGTTTCAGTGATAGACCGACTGAGAAACATCAGCTATCCACTCAGCATCAGCAACAACATACAAGTCTCTGGCATGAACATCTCCACAGGTAACAATTACACTTTGTAACTGGAATAGTGCGTACACATTATTCCACTTGAAGGTGAATTTATAAAAGTGAATACACCTTGAATTCATAGTTGTGCTTCTAATACAGCTACAGCTCAGAATAACAGCTATTGTCATTGGCTGCAATCATTTTTAGCACAAAGCATTTCTGGGTTTACTGTGTAAGATCTGGTGACATCTGGTGGTTAAGTTGCATATTGCATGTTGCGGCTGAATATCCCTCTTCTCACTGTCCCCTTCCAAACATGAAGGAGAACCTGTGTTAGCTTCAGTTGTCATAAAAACATAAAAGTTGTTTAGTTTGTTTAGTTTGTTCAGTTTGGACGACTGTCAAAAACATGGCGGCCTCTATAGAGAGGACCCGCTCCTGATGTTAATATAAAGTATTTAAATATAAAGGACCATTCTCGGGTAAAGAAAACAACAGTTGGTTTAATTTAGATGAAACACACTAGTGAAAACATCTCTAGGATTATTTAATCAATCAGTTTCTGCCATTAGATCCATTTTTGTCCCTCTATGTTTTGAAATGTGTTTGATTAATTTTTATATATTTCTCTGTGTCCAGTTTGCTCTCCGAGCAGCGGTGGTTACCAGTGCAGATGTGAGGATCAGTATCGTTGGTCATGTGACCAGTGTGTCATGTATGGGTCCTGTGACAACATCACCTCCGACACATGTGGATGCATCAGTGCCATTCCTCCTGATGGACAGTATTGTCAGCCTGTTGACCAATACAGTAAGCAGCTCTATTAAATAGTTTTAGAAGAACAATGATCAAATACAACGTTATTGTGACTGTAACTGTTTTTATTACTTATATTTGTTAAACTATTTCAATGTTTACAGTGACATTTAGAATATCTTAGTCTTTTCTTAATCATGACCAGATGAAAACAGATGCTTCAGGCTACATTTGAACTTATCCAGTTGTTACTTTTCTTTCTCCTCAGACTTTACAAGTTGTCCAGTTCCGACCACTCCATCACCAACAAGTAAGACTGAGGAGGCAACACAAATCAGAGACATAAGATGAAAACCAAAGACCAGAAGTGGTTCATGTTTCATGTTTCTGTCTCTGCAGCTTCTCCAGTTGTCTATGAATATATTATTACCATTGAGCTGAACACCACAGATGTGTCAGTGATAGACCGACTGAGAAACATCAGCTACCCACTCAGCATCAGCAACAACATACAAGTCTCTGGCATGAACATCTCCACAGGTAGCAATTACACTTTGTAACTGGAATAGTGCGTACACATTATTCCACTTGAAGGTGAATTTATAAAAGTGAATACACCTTGAATTCATCGTTGTGCTTCTAATACAGCTACAGCTCAGAATAAAAGTACTTAATTGATTTTCTAAAGTTTAATTGTCATCCTTTTTTCAATCTCAGAATCGTCCATGTACTTAGATTCCATGAGGTTATTAGCACATTTACAGCTATTGTCATTGGCTGCAATCAGCTTCAGCACATAGCGTTTCTGGGTTCACTGTGTGAGATTTGGTGACATCTGGTGGTTAAGTTGCATATTGCAGCTGAATACCCCTCTTCTCACCGTCCCCTTCCAAACATGAAGGAGAACCTGTGATAACTTCATTTGTCATAAAAACATAAAAGGTGTTCAGTTTGGACGACTGTCAAAAACATGGCGGCCTCTATAGAGAGGACCCGCTCCTGATGTTAATATAAAGTATTAAATATAAAGGACCATTCTCGGGTAAAGAAAACAACAGTTGGTTTAATTTAGATGAAACACACTAGTGAAAACATCTCTAGGATTATTTAATCAATCAGTTTCTGCCATTAGATCCATTTTTGTCCCTCTATGTTTTGAAATGTGTTTGATTAATTTTTATATATTTCTCTGTGTCCAGTTTGCTCTCCGAGCAGCGGTGGTTACCAGTGCAGATGTGAGGATCAGTATCGTTGGTCATGTGACCAGTGTGTCATGTATGGATCCTGTGACAACATCACCTCCGACACATGTGGATGCATCAGTGCCATTCCTCCTGATGGACAGTATTGTCAGCCTGTTGACCAATACAGTAAGCAGCTCTATTAAATAGTTTTAGAAGAACAATGATCACATACAATGTTATTGTGACTGTAACTGTTTTTATTACTTATATTTGTTAAACTATTTTAATGTTTACAGTGACATTTACAATATCTTAGTCTTTTCTTAATCATGACCAGATGAAAACAGATGCTTCAGGCTACATTTGAACTTATTCAGTTGTTACTTTTCTTTCTCCTCAGACTTTACAAGTTGTCCAGTTCCGACCACTCCATCACCAACAAGTAAGACTGAGGAGGCAACACAAATCAGAGACATAAGATGAAAACCACAGATCAGAAGTGATTCATGTTTCATGTTTCTGTCTCTGCAGCTTCTCCAGTTGTCTATGAATATATTATTACCATTGAGCTGAACACCACAGATGTGTCAGTGATAGACCGACTGAGAAACATCAGCTACCCACTCAGCATCAGCAACAACATACAAGTCTCTGGCATGAACATCTCCACAGGTAACAATTACACTTTGTAACTGGAATAGTGCGTACACATTATTCCACTTGAAGGTGAATTTATAAAAGTGAATACACTTTGAATTAATTGCTGTGCTTCTAATACAGCTACAGCTCAGAATAAAAGAACTCTATTGATTTTCTAAAGTTTAATTTTCATCCTTTTTTCAAACTCAGAATTGTCCATGTAATTAGATCCATGAGGTTATGAGCACATTTACAGCTATTGTCATTGGCTGCAATCAGTTTTACCACATAGCGTTTCTGGGTTCACTGTGTAAGATCTGGTGACATCTGGTGGTTAAGTTGCATGTTGCAGCTGAATACCCCTCTTCTCACCGTCCCCTACCAAACATGAAGGAGAACCTGTGTTAGCTTCAGTTGTCATAAAAACATAAAAGGTGTTTAGTTTGTTCAGTTTGGACGACTGTCAAAAACATGGCGGCCTCTATAGAGAGGACCCGCTCCTGATGTTAATATAAAGTATTTAAATATAAAGGACCATTCTCAGGTAAAGAAAACAACAGTTGGTTTAATTTAGATGAAACACACTAGTGAAAACATCTCTAGGATTATTTAATCAATCAGTTTCTGCCGTTAGATCCATTTTTGTCCCTCTATGTTTTGAAATGTGTTTGATTAATTTTTATATATTTCTCTGTGTCCAGTTTGCTCTCCGAGCAGCGGTGGTTACCAGTGCAGATGTGAGGATCAGTATCGTTGGTCATGTGACCAGTGTGTCATGTATGGATCCTGTGACAACCTCACCTCCGACACATGTGGATGCATCAGTGCCATTCCTCCTGATGGACAGTATTGTCAGCCTGTTGACCAATACAGTAAGCAGCTCTATTAAATAGTTTTAGAAGAACAATGATCACATACAATGTTATTGTGACTGTAACTGTTTTTATTACTTATATTTGTTAAACTATTTCAATGTTTACAGTGACATTTAGAATATCTTAGTCTTTTCGTAATCATGACCAGATGAAAACAGATGCTTCAGGCTACATTTGAACTTATCCAGTTGTTACTTTTCTTTCTCCTCAGACTTTACAAGTTGTCCAGTTCCGACCACTCCATCACCAACAAGTAAGAGTGAGGAGGCAACACAAATCAGAGACATAAGATGAAAACCACAGATCAGAAGTGATTCATGTTTCATGTTTCTGTCTCTGCAGCTTCTCCAGTTGTCTATGAATATATTATTACCATTGAGCTGAACACCACAGATGTTTCAGTGATAGACCGACTGAGAAACATCAGCTACCCACTCAGCATCAGCAACAACATACAAGTCTCTGGCATGAACATCTCCACAGGTAACAATTACACTTTGTAACTGGAATAGTGCGTACACTTTATTCCACTTGAAGGTGAATTTATAAAAGTGAATACACTTTGAATTCATAGTTGTGCTTCTAATACAGCTACAGCTCAGAATAACAGCTATTGTCATTGGCTGCAATCATTTTTAGCACAAAGCATTTCTGGGTTTACTGTGTAAGATCTGGTGACATCTGGTGGTTAAGTTGCATATTGCATGTTGCAGCTGAATATCCCTCTTCTCACTGTCCCCTTCCAAACATGAAGGAGAACCTGTGTTAGCTTCAGTTGTCATAAAAACATAAAAGTTGTTTAGTTTGTTCAGTTTGTTCAGTTTGGACGACTGTCAAAACATGGCGGCCTCTATAGAGAGGACCCGCTCCTGATGTTAATATAAAGTATTTAAATATAAAGGACCATTCTCGGGTAAAGAATAAACAGTTGGTTTAATTTAGATGAAACACACTAGTGAAAACATCTCTAGGATTATTTAATCAATCAGTTTCTGCCATTAGATCCATTTTTGTCCCTCTATGTTTTGAAATGTGTTTGATTAATTTTTATATATTTCTCTGTGTCCAGTTTGCTCTCCGAGCAGCGGTGGTTACCAGTGCAGATTTGAGGATCAGTATCGTTGGTCATGTGACCAGTGTGTCATGTATGGATCCTGTGACAACCTCACCTCCGACACATGTGGATGCATCAGTGCCATTCCTCCTGATGTACAGTATTGTCAGCCTGTTGACCAATACAGTAAGCAGCTCTATTAAATAGTTTTAGAAGAACAATGATCAAATACAACGTTATTGTGACTGTAACTGTTTTTATTACTTATATTTGTTAAACTATTTCAATGTTTATAGTGACATTTAGAATATCTTAGTCTTTTCTTAATCATGACCAGATGAAAACAGATGCTTCAGGCTACATTTGAACTTATCCAGTTGTTACTTTTCTTTCTCCTCAGACTTTACAAGTTGTCCAGTTCCGACCACTCCATCACCAACAAGTAAGACTGAGGAGGCAACACAAATCAGAAACATAAGATGAAAACCACAGATCAGAAGTGATTCATGTTTCCTTTTTCTGTCTCTGCAGCTTCTCCAGTTGTCTATGAATATATTATTACCATTGAGCTGAACACCACAGATGTTTCAGTGATAGACCGACTGAGAAACATCAGCTACCCACTCAGCATCAGCAACAACATACAAGTCTCTGGCATGAACATCTCCACAGGTAACAATTACACTTTGTAACTGGAATAGTGCGTACACTTTATTCCACTTGAAGGTGAATTTATTAAAGTGAATACACCTTGAATTCATCATTATGCTTCTAATACAGCTACAGCTCAGAATAACAGCTATTGTCATTGGCTGCAATCATTTTTAGCACATAGCGTTTCTGGGTTTACTGAGTAAGATCTGGTGACATCTGGTGGTTAAGTTGCATATTGCATGTTGCAGCTGAATACCCCTCTTCTCACCGTCCCCTTCCAAACATGAAGGAGAACCTGTGTTAACTTCAGTTGTCATAAAAACACAAAAGTTGTTTAGTTTGTTCAGTTTGGACGACTGTCAAAAACATGGCGGCCTCTATAGAGAGGACCCGCTCCTGATGTTAATATAAAGTATTTAAATATAAAGGACCATTCTCGGGTAAAGAAAACAACAGTTGGTTTAATTTAGATGAAACACACTAGTGAAAACATCTCTAGGATTATTTAATCAATCAGTTTCTGCCGTTAGATCCATTTTTGTCCCTCTATGTTTTGAAATGTGTTTGATTAATTTTTATATATTTCTCTGTGTCCAGTTTGCTCTCCGAGCAGCGGTGGTTACCAGTGCAGATGTGAGGATCAGTATCGTTGGTCATGTGACCAGTGTGTCATGTATGGATCCTGTGACAACCTCACCTCCGACACATGTGGATGCATCAGTGCCATTCCTCCTGATGGACAGTATTGTCAGCCTGTTGACCAATACAGTAAGCAGCTCTATTAAATAGTTTTAGAAGAACAATGATCAAATACAATGTTATTGTGACTGTAACTGTTTTTATTACTTATATTTGTTAAACTATTTCAATGTTTACAGTGACATTTAGAATATCTTAGTCTTTTCTTAATCATGACCAGATGAAAACAGATGCTTCAGGCTACATTTGAACTTATCCAGTTGTTACTTTTCTTTCTCCTCAGACTTTACAAGTTGTCCAGTTCCGACCACTCCATCACCAACAAGTAAGAGTGAGGAGGCAACACAAATCAGAAAGATAAGATGAAAACCACAGATCAGAAGTGATTCATGTTTCCTTTTTCTGTCTCTGCAGCTTCTCCAGTTGTCTATGAATATATTATTACCATTGAGCTGAACACCACAGATGTTTCAGTGATAGACCGACTGAGAAACATCAGCTACCCACTCAGCATCAGCAACAACATACAAGTCTCTGGCATGAACATCTCCACAGGTAACAATTACACTTTGTAACTGGAATAGTGCGTACACATTATTCCACTTGAAGGTGAATTTTTAAAAGTGAATACACTTTGAATTCATAGTTGTGCTTCTAACACAGCTACAGCTCAGAATAAAAGAACTCTATTGATTTTCTAAAGTTTAATTTTCATCCTTTTTTCAATCTCAGAATTGTCCATGTACTTAGATTCCATGAGGTTATGAGCACATTTACAGCTATTGTCATTGGCTGCAATCAGTTTTAGCACATAGCGTTTCTGGGTTCACTGTGTGAGATTTGGTGACATCTGGTGGTTAAGTTGCATGTTGCAGCTGAATACCCCTCTTCTCACCGTCCCCTTCCAAACATGAAGGAGAACCTGTGTTAGCTTCAGTTGTCATAAAAACACAAAAGTTGTTTAGTTTGTTCAGTTTGGACGACTGTCAAAAACATGGCGGCCTCTATAGAGAGGACCCGCTCCTGATGTAAATATAAAGTATTTAAATATAAAGGACCATTCTCGGGTAAAGAAAACAACAGTTGGTTTAATTTAGATGAAACACACTAGTGAAAACATCTCTAGGATTTTTAATTAATCAGTTTCTGCCATTAGATCCATTTTTGTCCCTCTATGTTTTGAAATGTGTTTGATTAATTTTTATATATTTCTCTGTGTCCAGTTTGCTCTCCGAGCAGCGGTGGTTACCAGTGCAGATGTGAGGATCAGTATCGTTGGTCATGTGACCAGTGTGTCATGTATGGATCCTGTGACAACATCACCTCCGACACATGTGGATGCATCAGTGCCATTCCTCCTGATGGACAGTATTGTCAGCCTGTTGACCAATACAGTAAGCAGCTCTATTAAATAGTTTTAGAAGAACAATGATCACATACAATGTTATTGTGACTGTAACTGTTTTTATTACTTATATTTGTTAAACTATTTCAATGTTTACAGTGACATTTACAATATCTTAGTCTTTTCTTAATCATGACCAGATGAAAACAGATGCTTCAGGCTACATTTGAACTTATCCAGTTGTTACTTTTCTTTCTCCTCAGACTTTACAAGTTGTCCAGTTCCGACCACTCCATCACCAACAAGTAAGAGTGAGGAGGCAACACGAATCAGAGACATAAGATGAAAACCACAGATCAGAAGTGATTCACGTTTCCTTTTTCTGTCTCTGCAGCTTCTCCAGTTGTCTATGAATATATTATTACCATTGAGCTGAACACCACAGATGTTTCAGTGATAGACCGACTGAGAAACATCAGCTACCCACTCAGCATTAGCAACAACATACAAGTCTCTGGCATGAACATCTCCACAGGTAACAATTACACTTTGTAACTGGAATAGTGCGTACACTTTATTCCACTTGAAGGTGAATTTATTAAAGTGAATACACTTTGAATTAATTGCTGTGCTTCTAATACAGCTACAGCTCAGAATAACAGCTATTGTCATTGGCTGCAATCAGTTTTAGCACATAGCGTTTCTGGGTTCACTGTGTGAGATTTGGGGACATCTGGTGGTTAAGTTGCATGTTGCAGCTGAATACACCTCTTCTCACCGTCCCCTTCCAAACATGAAGGAGAACCTGTGTTAGCTTCAGTTGTCATAAAAACACAAAAGTTGTTTAGTTTGTTCAGTTTGGACGACTGTCAAAAACATGGCGGCCTCTATAGAGAGGACCCGCTCCTGATGTTAATATAAAGTATTAAATATAAAGGACCATTCTCAGGTAAAGAAAACAACAGTTGGTTTAATTTAGATGAAACACACTAGTGAAAACATCTCTAGGATTATTTAATCAATCAGTTTCTGCCATTAGATCCATTTTTGGCCCTCTATGTTTTGAAATGTGTTTGATTAATTTTTATATATTTCTCTGTGTCCAGTTTGCTCTCCGAGCAGCGGTGGTTACCAGTGCAGATGTGAGGATCAGTATCGTTGGTCATGTGACCAGTGTGTCATGTATGGGTCCTGTGACAACATCACCTCCGACACATGTGGATGCATCAGTGCCATTCCTCCTGATGGACAGTATTGTCAGCCACTGACAGGTAGGGGCTGGAAGTCTCTTTTAAAGCTGTTCTTGACTCATTTACCTGATATCTGAATTTAATGTTTTCTATTTTCACACAGATGTCTTGATTTGTCCATCAACAACTCCTCCAATTGGTATGGAAGACTAAATCTTATTTCAGACGTGTATTTATGCAATAAGTTTTTTTCATACTACACCAAGCTGTGACAGAGTATTTTTAATGTTTCTTGTTGTGATGTCCTTTTTCATTTTTCTTCATTTCCTTGTTTTAGTAAAAACCACAACTCTTGCAAAATATAAAGTTTTTAAATATAAAGGGCCTGTTCTTGGGTAAAGAAAACAACAATTCGTACAATTCTAATGCAACACACTAGTGAAGACATCATGAGGATTATTTTATATTCAGTTTGTGCCAACAGATCCCTTTCACCTAAATCTTACACACTGAACAAATGTTCTTTTCTGGTTCTACAGTTGTTACTACGACAGATGTGAACACTACAACAGTAACAACAGCTGTAACAAGTAAGTGTCCTGCTATGTTATAACAAGGAGGTCAGTGTTTGACTTAATGTTGTATGGCTCAGGGGGTAGAGTGGGTAGTCCACTAACCAGATGGTTGGCTGTTCAATCCCTGGATCAGTATGGATTCGAATGTGTCCTTGAGCAAGACACTGAACCCCAAATTGCCCCAGTTTGTGAATGAGTAGTGATTGAAAAAAATGTAACATATAGTAGCACTGTATTTATGCACGTGTGAATGAATGAGGTTTTGGAATAGTCCATAAGATTAGAAAAGCCCTATTACAGTCCATTGATCCTCTACTGCAACCTACTGAATCTTTACAGTTGATAATCTGAGCAACTATTTCCATGTTTGATTATGCATTGACATGTTTGTAAAATGATCTTTGCAGATTCCACACCTACTGCTACAACACACCTGAACACCACCACAGCTGCAACACCAACTGTAACAAGTCAGTGCTTTTAAATAGTCTCACAACACTTTTCTTAATATTTGTCTGTAATTTATCCTCATTTTTCAGATTTTACTGTCACCGAAAACTACAATAAAACTGTAGTTAGTGGTGTTTTTCAGATATAAGGGAAAACACTGATTGAAATCATAAAGTATTTTATAAGGATTTGTCTTTACTTGACATTGGTCTGTTCCCTGTACACTGAAATATAGTTAATTGTATGTTTTCCCCCAGATTCAACATCTGCTACAACATATTTTAACACATCAACAACAGTTGTAACAAGTAAGTATTCAACAACTAACTGTTAGAAAAAGGTTTAACCCAGTATTAGTAGAGTGTTCCTAATAAAGTGAAGCTTGATGAATGTATGGAAGAACAATAATGATTACAGTGGTCTCTATTGTAACATTCTGATTAGTGTTCAATTTTTAGTTGTGTTGGATTTCAACTATAACTTAACTTGGCTGAAACTAATAAATAATCTGAGCGTGAATCATTGACATGTTTGTAAAATGATCTTTGCAGATTCCACACCTACTGCTACAACACACCTGAACACCACCACAGCTGCAACACCAACTGTAACAAGTCAGTGCTTTTAAATAATTGTGCAAATGTCCTGAATGTTTGTCTGTAGTGTATCCTCATATATCACATTTTACTTTTACCAACACTAAAAACTTTTGTTAGTGGTGGGTTTTCAAATATAAGAGATATCACTGATTGAAACCATTCAGTCATTTATAAGGATTTTTCTGCACATGACACTTGTCTTTACCATTTCCAGTATGATATACTGAAGTGAGCTTTTGTTTCCAGATTCAACATCTGCTACAACAGATTTTAACACCACAACAATAACAAGTAAATATTCAACCACTAATTGGTATTACTAAAAAAGACTGAACGCAGTATTAGTGTGGTGTTCCTAATGAAGTGACGCTTGGTGAATGTATGGATGACCAACAATGGTTACAGTGGTCTCTATTATTGCATAATGATAATGGGCAGGTGTGGCTTCAGAGAGCAGTCATCCTCTAACCAGATGGTCGGTAGTTCAATCCCAGCCTTCCACATTCTGTATGCTAAAGTGTCCTTGTGCAAAATACTGAACCCCAAACTGCCCCTTCTAATAGAGAAAGTGCTGCACATAGATGCACTGTATGAATGTGTGTGTGTGAATGGCAAAATCTGTACTGTACAGCACTGAGTGGTCATCAAGACCAGAAAAGCTCGATATAGATACAGATCATATACATTACAGTTAGTGTTTAATGTATTGCTCTGTGATAGAGCAGTAAGAAATGAGTAGAACTTCATTATGAGTAAGATGGGCTTGAGGGGTTTTGATTTAGCGGCTACATTGACATGTTTGTAAAATGATCTTTGCAGATTCCACACCTACTGCTACAACACACCTGAACACCACCACAGCTGCAACACCAACTGTAACAAGTCAGTGCTTTTAAATAGTCTCACAACACTTTTCTTAATATTTGTCTGTAATTTATCCTCATTTTTCAGATTTTACTGTCACCGAAAACTACAATAAAACTGTAGTTAGTGGTGTTTTTCAGATATAAGGGAAAACACTGATTGAAATCATAAAGTATTTTATAGGGATTTGTTTTAACTTGACATTGGTCTGTTCCCTGTACACTGAAATATAGTTAATTGTATGTTTTCCCCCAGATTCAACATCTGCTACAACATATTTTAACACATCAACAACAGTTGTAACAAGTAAGTATTCAACAACTAACTGTTAGAAAAAGGTTTAACCCAGTATTAGTAGAGTGTTCCTAATAAAGTGAAGCTTGATGAATGTATGGAAGAACAATAATGATTACAGTGGTCTCTATTGTAACATTCTGATTAGTGTTCAATTTTTAGATGTGTTTGATTTACGGCTATAATTTAACTTGGCTGAAACTAATAAATAATCTGAGCATGAATCATTGACATGTTTGTAAAATGATCTTTGCAGATTCCACACCTACTGCTACAACACACCTGAACACCACCACAGCTGCAACACCAACTGTAACAAGTCAGTGCTTTTAAATAGTCTCACAACACTTTTCTTAATATTTGTCTGTAATTTATCCTCATTTTTCAGATTTTACTGTCACCGAAAACTACAATAAAACTGTAGTTAGTGGTGTTTTTCAGATATAAGGGAAAACACTGATTGAAATCATAAAGTATTTTATAGGGATTTGTTTTAACTTGACATTGGTCTGTACCCTGTACACTGAAATATCCTTAATTGTATGTTTTCCCCCAGATTCAACATCTGCTACAACATATTTTAACACATCAACAACAGTTGTAACAAGTAAGTATTCAACAACTAACTGTTAGAAAAAGGTTTAACCCAGTATTAGTAGAGTGTTCCTAATAAAGTGAAGCTTGATGAATGTATGGAAGAACAATAATGATTACAGTGGTCTCTATTGTAACATTCTGATTAGTGTTCAATTTTTAGTTGCGTTGGATTTCAACTATAACTTAACTTGGCTGAAACTAATAAATAATCTGAGCGTGAATCATTGACATGTTTGTAAAATGATCTTTGCAGATTCCACACCTACTGCTACAACACACCTGAACACCACCACAGCTGCAACACCAACTGTAACAAGTCAGTGCTTTTAAATAATTGTGCAAATGTCCTGAATGTTTGTCTGTAGTGTATCCTCATATATCACATTTTACTTTTACCAACACTAAAAACTTTTGTTAGTGGTGGGTTTTCAAATATAAGAGATATCACTGATTGAAACCATTCAGTCATTTATAAGGATTTTTCTGCACATGACACTTGTCTTTACCATTTCCAGTATGATATACTGAAGTGAGCTTTTGTTTCCAGATTCAACATCTGCTACAACAGATTTTAACACCACAACAATAACAAGTAAATATTCAACAACTAATTGGTATTACTAAAATAGACTGAACGCAGTATTAGTGTGGTGTTCCTAATGAAGTGACGCTTGGTGAATGTATGGATGACCAACAATGGTTACAGTGGTCTCTATTATTGCATAATGATAATGGGCAGGTGTGGCTTCAGAGAGCAGTCATCCTCTAACCAGATGGTCGGTAGTTCAATCCCAGCCTTCCACATTCTGTATGCTAAAGTATCCTTGTGCAAAATACTGAACCCCAAACTGCCCCTTCTAATAGAGAAAGTGCTGCACATAGATGCACTGTATGAATGTGTGTGTGTGAATGGCAAAATCTGTACTGTAAAGCACTGAGTGGTCATCAAGACCAGAAAAGCTCGATATAGATACAGATCATATACATTACAGTTAGTGTTTAATGTATTGCTCTGTGATAGAGCAGTAAGAAATGAGTAGAACTTCATTATGAGTAAGATGGGCTTGAGGGGTTTTGATTTAGCAGCTACATTGACATGTTTGTAAAATGATCTTTGCAGATTCCACACCTACTGCTACAACACACCTGAACACCACCACAGCTGCAACACCAACTGTAACAAGTCAGTGCTTTTAAATAGTCTCACAACACTTTTCTTAATATTTGTCTGTCATTTATCCTCATTTTTCAGATTTTACTGTCACCGAAAACTACAATAAAGCTGTAGTTAGTGGTGTTTTTCAGATATAAGGGAAAACACTGATTGAAATCATAAAGTATTTTATAGGGATTTGTCTTTACTTGACATTGGTCTGTTCCCTGTGCACTGAAATATCCTTAATTGTATGTTTTCCCCCAGATTCAACATCTGCTACAACATATTTTAACACATCAACAACAGTTGTAACAAGTAAGTATTCAACAACTAACTGTTAGAAAAAGGTTTAACCCAGTATTATTAGAGTGTTCCTAATAAAGTGAAGCTTGATGAATGTATGGAAGAACAATAATGATTACAGTGGTCTCTATTGTAACATTCTGAATAGTGTTCAATTTTTAGATGTGTTTGATTTACGGCTATAATTTAACTTGGCTGAAACTAATAAATAATCTGAGCATGAATCATTGACATGTTTGTAAAATGATCTTTGCAGATTCCACACCTACTGCTACAACACATCTGAACACCACCACAGCTGCAACACCAACTGTAACAAGTCAGTGCTTTTAAATAGTCTCACAACACTTTTCTTAATATTTGTCTGTAATTTATCCTCATTTTTCAGATTTTACTGTCACCGAAAACTACAATAAAGCTGTAGTTAGTGGTGTTTTTCAGATATAAGGGAAAACACTGATTGAAATCATAAAGTATTTTATGGGGATTTATCTTAAAGGTTCAGTATGTAGAATTTAGTGATATCTAGTGGTGAAGTTGCATGTTGCAGCTGAATATCCCTACATTTTACACACTGCACCTTTAAAGCTCCAGTGTGTAAGATTTAGGTGAAAGGGATCTATTGGCAGAAATTTAATGTAGAATAATCCTCATGATGTTTTCACTAGTTCATTTCATCTAAATTGTATGAATTGTAGTTTTCTTTACCCCAGAAAAGGTCCTTTATATTTAAATACTTTATATTTACATGGAGGGGGTCCTCTCTACGGAGGCCGCCATGTTTTTTAACATTAGTCCAGACTGAACAAACTAAACACCTTTTGAGTTTTTGACAATTAAAGGCTGCCACAGGTTCTTTTTCATGTTTGGAAGGAGAGGGTGAGGTGAGGGGTGTTCAGCTGCAACATGCAACTTCAACACTAGATATCACTACATTCTACACACTGAACCTTTAACTTGACATTGGTCTGTTCCCTGTACACTGAAATATAGTTAATTGTATGTTTTCCCCCAGATTCAACATCTGCTACAACATATTTTAACACATCAACAATAACATCAACAACAGTTGTAACAAGTAAGTATTCAACAACTAACTGTTAGAAAAAGGTTTAACCCAGTATTAGTAGAGTGTTCCTAATAAAGTGAAGCTTGATGAATGTATGGAAGAACAATAATGATTACAGTGGTCTCTATTGTAACATTCTGATTAGTGTTCAATTTTTAGTTGCGTTGGATTTCAACTATAACTTAACTTGGCTGAAACTAATAAATAATCTGAGCGTGAATCATTGACATGTTTGTAAAATGATCTTTGCAGATTCCACACCTACTGCTACAACACACCTGAACACCACCACAGCTGCAACACCAACTGTAACAAGTCAGTGCTTTTAAATAATTGTGCAAATGTCCTGAATGTTTGTCTGTAGTGTATCCTCATATATCACATTTTACTTTTACCAACAATAAAAACTTTTGTTAGTGGTGGGTTTTCAAATATAAGAGATATCACTGATTGAAACCATTCAGTCATTTATAAGGATTTTTCTGCACATGACACTTGTCTTTACCATTTCCAGTATGATATACTGAAGTGAGCTTTTGTTTCCAGATTCAACATCTGCTACAACAGATTTTAACACCACAACAATAACAAGTAAATATTCAACCACTAATTGGTATTACTAAAAAAGACTGAACGCAGTATTAGTGTGGTGTTCCTAATGAAGTGACGCTTGGTGAATGTATGGATGACCAACAATGGTTACAGTGGTCTCTATTATTGCATAATGATAATGGGCAGGTGTGGCTTCAGAGAGCAGTCATCCTCTAACCAGATGGTCGGTAGTTCAATCCCAGCCTTCCACATTCTGTATGCTAAAGTGTCCGTGTGCAAAATACTGAACCCCAAACTGCCCCTTCTAATAGAGAAAGTGCTGCACATAGATGCACTGTATGAATGTGTGTGTGAATGGCAAAATCTGTACTGTAAAGCACTGAGTGGTCATCAAGACCAGAAAAGCTCGATATAGATACAGATCATATACATTACAGTTAGTGTTTAATGTATTGCTCTGTGATAGAGCAGTAAGAAATGAGTAGAACTTCATTATGAGTAAGATGGGCTTGAGGGGTTTTGATTTAGCAGCTACATTGACATGTTTGTAAAATGATCTTTGCAGATTCCACACCTACTGCTACAACACACCTGAACACCACCACAGCTGCAACACCAACTGTAACAAGTCAGTGCTTTTAAATAGTCTCACAACACTTTTCTTAATATTTGTCTGTAATTTATCCTCATTTTTCAGATTTTACTGTCACCGAAAACTACAATAAAGCTGTAGTTAGTGGTGTTTTTCAGATATAAGGGAAAACACTGATTGAAATCATAAAGTATTTTATAGGGATTTGTTTTAACTTGACATTGGTCTGTTCCCTGTACACTGAAATATCCTTAATTGTATGTTTTCCCCCAGATTCAACATCTGCTACAACATATTTTAACACATCAACAACAGTTGTAACAAGTAAGTATTCAACAACTAACTGTTAGAAAAAGGTTTAACCCAGTATTAGTAGAGTGTTCCTAATAAAGTGAAGCTTGATGAATGTATGGAAGAACAATAATGATTACAGTGGTCTCTATTGTAACATTCTGATTAGTGTTCAATTTTTAGTTGTGTTTGATTTACGGCTATAATTTAACTTGGCTGAAACTAATAAATAATCTGAGCATGAATCATTGACATGTTTGTATAATGATCTTTGCAGATTCCACACCTACTGCTACAACACACCTGAACACCACCACAGCTGCAACACCAACTGTAACAAGTCAGTGCTTTTAAATAGTCTCACAACACTTTTCTTAATATTTGTCTGTAATTTATCCTCATTTTTCAGATTTTACTGTCACCGAAAACTACAATAAAGCTGTAGTTAGTGGTGTTTTTCAGATATAAGGGAAAACACTGATTGAAATCATAAAGTATTTTATGGGGATTTATCTTAAAGGTTCAGTATGTAGAATTTAGTGATATCTAGTGGTGAAGTTGCATGTTGCAGCTGAATACCCCTACATTTTACACACTGCACCTTTAAAGCTCCAGTGTGTAAGATTTAGGTGAAAGGGATCTATTGGCAGAAATTTAATGTAGAATAATCCTCATGATGTTTTCACTGGTTCATTTCATCTAAATTGTATGAATTGTAGTTTTCTTTACCCCAGAAAAGGTCCTTTATATTTAAATACTTTATATTTACATGGAGGGGGTCCTCTCTACGGAGGCCGCCATGTTTTTTTACATTAGTCCAGACTGAACAAACTAAACACCTTTTGAGTTTTTGACAATAAAAGGCTACCACAGGTTCTTTTTCATGTTTGGAAGGAGAGGGTGAGGTGAGGGGTGTTCAGCTGCAACATGCAACTTCACCACTAGATATCACTACATTCTACACACTGTACCTTTAACTTGACATTGGTCTGTACCCTGTACACTGAAATATAGTTAATTGTATGTTTTCCCCCAGATTCAACATCTGCTACAACATATTTTAACACATCAACAACAGTTGTAACAAGTAAGTATTCAACAACTAACTGTTAGAAAAAGGTTTAACCCAGTATTAGTAGAGTGTTCCTAATAAAGTGAAGCTTGATGAATGTATGGAAGAACAATAATGATTACAGTGGTCTCTATTGTAACATTCTGATTAGTGTTCAATTTTTAGTTGCGTTGGATTTCAACTATAATTTAACTTGGCTGAAGCTAATAAATAATCTGAGCGTGAGTCATTGACATGTTTGTAAAATGATCTTTGCAGATTCCACACCTACTGCTACAACACACCTGAACACCACCACAGCTGCAACACCAACTGTAACAAGTCAGTGCTTTTAAATAATTGTGCAAATGTCCTGAATGTTTGTCTGTAGTGTATCCTCATATATCACATTTTACTTTTACCAACAATAAAAACTTTTGTTAGTGGTGGGTTTTCAAATATAAGAGATATCACTGATTGAAACCATTCAGTCATTTATAAGGATTTTTCTGCACATGACACCTGTCTTTACCATTTCCAGTATGATATACTGAAGTGAGCTTTTGTTTCCAGATTCAACATCTGCTACAACAGATTTTAACACCACAACAATAACAAGTAAATATTCAACCACTAATTGGTATTACTAAAAAAGACTGAACGCAGTATTAGTGTGGTGTTCCTAATGAAGTGACGCTTGGTGAATGTATGGATGACCAACAATGGTTACAGTGGTCTCTATTATTGCATAATGATAATGAGCAGGTGTGGCTTCAGAGAGCAGTCATCCTCTAACCAGATGGTCGGTAGTTCAATCCCAGCCTTCCACATTCTGTATGCTAAAGTGTCCTTGTGCAAAATACTGAACCCCAAACTGCCCCTTCTAATAGAGAAAGTGCTGCACATAGATGCACTGTATGAATGTGTGTGTGAATGGCAAAATCTGTACTGTAAAGCACTGAGTGGTCATCAAGACCAGAAAAGCTCGATATAGATACAGATCATATACATTACAGTTAGTGTTTAATGTATTGCTCTGTGATAGAGCAGTAAGAAATGAGTAGAACTTCATTATGAGTAAGATGGGCTTGAGGGGTTTTGATTTAGCGGCTACATTGACATGTTTGTAAAATGATCTTTGCAGATTCCACACCTACTGCTACAACACATCTGAACACCACCACAGCTGCAACACCAACTGTAACAAGTCAGTGCTTTTAAATAGTCTCACAACACTTTTCTTAATATTTGTCTGTAATTTATCCTCATTTTTCAGATTTTACTGTCACCGAAAACTACAATAAAGCTGTAGTTAGTGGTGTTTTTCAGATATAAGGGAAAACACTGATTGAAATCATAAAGTATTTTATAGGGATTTGTTTTAACTTGACATTGGTCTGTTCCCTGTACACTGAAATATCCTTAATTGTATGTTTTCCCCCAGATTCAACATCTGCTACAACATATTTTAACACATCAACAATAACATCAACAACAGTTGTAACAAGTAAGTATTCAACAACTAACTGTTAGAAAAAGGTTTAACCCAGTATTAGTAGAGTGTTCCTAATAAAGTGAAGCTTGATGAATGTATGGAAGAACAATAATGATTACAGTGGTCTCTATTGTAACATTCTGATTAGTGTTCAATTTTTATTTGTGTTTGATTTACGGCTATAATTTAACTTGGCTGAAACTAATAAATAATCTGAGCGTGAATCATTGACATGTTTGTAAAATGATCTTTGCAGATTCAACACCTACTGCTACAACACACCTGAACACCACCACAGCTGCAACACCAACTGTAACAAGTCAGTGCTTTTAAATAGTCTCACAACACTTTTCTTAATATTTGTCTGTAATTTATCCTCATTTTTCAGATTTTACTGTCACCGAAAACTACAATAAAGCTGTAGTTAGTGGTGTTTTTCAGATATAAGGGAAAACACTGATTGAAATCATAAAGTATTTTATGGGGATTTATCTTAAAGGTTCAGTATGTAGAATTTAGTGATATCTAGTGGTGAAGTTGCATGTTGCAGCTGAATACCCCTACATTTTACACACTGCACCTTTAAAGGCCCAGTGTGTAAGATTTAGGTGAAAGGGAACTATTGGCAGAAATTTAATGTAGAATAATCCTCACGATGTTTTCACTGGTTCGTTTCATCTAAATTGTATTAATTGTAGTTTTCTTTACCCCAGAAAAGGTCCTTTATATTTAAATACTTTATATTTACATCGAGGGGGTCCTCTCTACGGAGGCCGCCATGTTTTTTTACATTAGTCCAGACTGAACAAACTAAACACCTTTTGAGTTTTTGACAATTAAAGGCTGCCACAGGTTGTTTTTCAAGTTTGAAAGGAGAGGGTGAGGTGAGGGGTGTTCAGCTGCAACATGCAACTTCAACACTAGATATCACTACATTCTACACACTGTACCTTTAACTTGACATTGGTCTGTACCCTGTACACTGAAATATAGTTAACTGTATGTTTTCCCCCAGATTCAACATCTGCTACAACATATTTTAACACATCAACAACAGTTGTAACAAGTAAGTATTCAACAACTAACTGTTAGAAAAAGGTTTAACCCAGTATTAGTAGAGTGTTCCTAATAAAGTGAAGCTTGATGAATGTATGGAAGAACAATAATGATTACAGTGGTCTCTATTGTAACATTCTGATTAGTGTTCAATTTTTAGTTGCGTTGGATTTCAACTATAACTTAACTTGGCTGAAACTAATAAATAATCTGAGCGTGAATCATTGACATGTTTGTAAAATGATCTTTGCAGATTCAACACCTACTGCTACAACACACCTGAACACCACCACAGCTGCAACACCAACTGTAACAAGTCAGTGCTTTTAAATAATTGTGCAAATGTCCTGAATGTTTGTCTGTAGTGTATCCTCATATATCACATTTTACTTTTACCAACACTAAAAACTTTTGTTAGTGGTGGGTTTTCAAATATAAGAGATATCACTGATTGAAACCATTCAGTCATTTATAAGGATTTTTCTGCACATGACACTTGTCGTTACCATTTCCAGTATGATATACTGAAGTGAGCTTTTGTTTCCAGATTCAACATCTGCTACGACAGATTTTAACACCACAACAATAACAAGTAAATATTCAACCACTAATTGGTATTACTAAAAAAGACTGAACGCAGTATTAGTGTGGTGTTCCTAATGAAGTGACGCTTGGTGAATGTATGGATGACCAACAATGGTTACAGTGGTCTCTATTATTGCATAATGATAATGGGCAGGTGTGGCTTCAGAGAGCAGTCATCCTCTAACCAGATGGTCGGTAGTTCAATCCCAGCCTTCCACATTCTGTATGCTAAAGTGTCCTTGTGCAAAATACTGAACCCCAAACTGCCCCTTCTAATAGAGAAAGTGCTGCACATAGATGCACTGTATGAATGTGTGTGTGAATGGCAAAATCTGTACTGTAAAGCACTGAGTGGTCATCAAGACCAGAAAAGCTCGATAAAGATACAGATCATATACATTACAGTTAGTGTTTAATGTATTGCTCTGTGATAGAGCAGTAAGAAATGAGTAGAACTTCATTATGAGTAAGATGGGCTTGAGGGGTTTTGATTTAGCGGCTACATTGACATGTTTGTAAAATGATCTTTGCAGATTCCACACCTACTGCTACAACACACCTGAACACCACCACAGCTGCAACACCAACTGTAACAAGTCAGTGCTTTTAAATAGTCTCACAACACTTTTCTTAATATTTGTCTGTAATTTATCCTCATTTTTCAGTTTTTACTGTCACCGAAAACTACAATAAAACTGTAGTTAATGGTGTTTTTCAGATATAAGGGAAAACACTGAAATCATAAAGTATTTTATAGGGATTTGTTTTAACTTGACATTGGTCTGTTCCCTGTACACTGAAATATAGTTAATTGTATGTTTTCCCCCAGATTCAACATCTGCTACAACATATTTTAACACATCAACAATAACATCAACAACAGTTGTAACAAGTAAGTATTCAACAACTAACTGTTAGAAAAAGGTTTAACCCAGTATTAGTAGAGTGTTCCTAATAAAGTGAAGCTTGATGAATGTATGGAAGAACAATAATGATTACAGTGGTCTCTATTCTAACATTCTGATTAGTGTTTTTAGTTGCGTTGGATTTCAACTATAACTTAACTTGGCTGAAGCTAATAAATAATCTGAGTGTGAATCATTGACATGTTTGTAAAATGATCTTTGCAGATTCCACACCTACTGCTACAACACACCTGAACACCACCACAGCTGCAACACCAACTGTAACAAGTCAGTGCTTTTAAATAATTGTGCAAATGTCCTGAATGTTTGTCTGTAGTGTATCCTCATATATCACATTTTACTTTTACCAACACTGTTCTTAAACGTCTCCTACAACAGATTTTAACACCACAACAATAACATCAACAACAGTTGTAACAAGTAAGTATTCAACAACTAACTATTAAAAATATAATTAAGTCACCTGAGTTTGAACAACATCGTCATTAAAATATAATGATCTTTTTTTTAACACTGAAACTACACAAAACCAATTTCTAAAAGTTTCTATAACTAACTTTTTTCAGATTCGACGCCTGTTGCTACAACAGTTATGAACACTACAACAGCTGCAACACCTGTGACAAGTAAGTGTTAACAAGTAGTTAGAATAATTAGATGACTCTTCTTTGTTTGTTATTGATCTGGTCAAGACTATTTAACCTTTGCTCTATTGCTACAACACATTTGAATGCAACACCTATAACTTCACCATTCACTGGAGTTAGGAGTAGATTTTATCAAAGGATGGAGAGGCAAACTCTTGAATGGCTGTATAAAACATGTCAGTCAGATTTAAAGTATAATCGTACAGATAATTAGAAAATGATCATCTCAACAGCTGCATCAAATGGACTGAACACAATAGTAACAGCATTGTATTAACACTTAGAAATAACAAATGATGTTAAACGAAATGAGTCATTGTTGAAATTCAAAACAGTCAAAATGAAAAGTAATGTGAAATGTGTGGTAACAACACTCACTACTACGTTTTGTTTTCCTGTGAAACGTCAGTACTGTACATTTAAGGCTTTTTTGATTATGTCTTGTTTAATATATTTCCAGCTACAAATGCTACCAGCCAAAACCCCACAATTAGCTCAACACCACCAGACATTTCACCCACAAGCCTTATAACAAATACTAGTAACACAGCTACTACCTATGTCCCAACCACGACCACTACTGCTACCACTACACCCACCATAATTACGGCTGCTACCCCGACCACTACTCCCACCACAACCACTACTGCTGCCACTACCCCCACCCCCACCACAACTACGGCTGATACCATGACCACTTACCCCACCCCAACTACAATTCCTATCAATACTTCTACAATGGTCACTACTACGATTGCTTCTCCTGCCTCCACCACTCCCTCAAGTGAATCCACGCCAGCTACAGGTATTGTTTTACTGAGAAATATGTGGCATATTCTGTTGCGGTTTTATTAAATTCCATTGACAAAGTGCCAGTTGTCACTTGGTGTAGAAATAAAATTGTTTTTATTTATTTTAAAAAGGTTCCTGTGTTTATCTGTCTTTGCATTACAATAAACTAAATGTTAATCTGTAACTTTGTTCATGTTTTTCATCTACTTTTTTACACAAACAGCTTTCAAAATGGAAATGTCGATGAGATTAGTTAAGGACTACACATCAGAATTAAGTAATCCATCAAGTAACGCCTACAAAAAATTGAAATCACAGATCGATTCAGTGGTAAGTGCACTGTTAACACTACTCAATTTTAACTTGCATCTCCAGTTCATGTGTTAACGCTAACCATGTCTCTCCCACAGTTACGTGAGCAGTATAAAGGAATCCCAGGATATATCGCAGGTTTTGTGACAGGATTCAGGTACAGTTTTGGAATTCAGGCATTACCAAAGAATTAGGAAGCCGGGGTTATAACCAAATTCACATCACAACTTTGCTTCTCTGTTCTTACAGCAAAGGAAGCATTATTACAAAATTTGTTGTTCAGACAACAAAAGTTGACTTTGAAAAAATATTGGAAGAAAATCAAAAACTCCCTGTATCAATGAGTCCTATTGCTACTATCAATGGCGCAGTTACTGCATTTTACCAAAGTAAGTATGAAAAATGATGAGTAGTTTACTCACGTAAACCCACGTTTAACTTGCATGAATTTGACTGTTCGGCTCTGTTTTATCTAAAGGCTCAACTTTAATCAGCATTCCAGAGCTCACCTACACTGGTGCCAGCCTGTCCATGACGTGTGAGCCTCCAGAAAACTTTAATGTGGAACAAATTTTCAGTTCCAGGTGGACATTTAATGAACGGGAAATCAAAGATGGTGGGAGGTTTAAAATAACGAATTCTAACAATCAGTCCATTCTTGAAATTAACAACGTCATCCTTGCTGATAGTGGTAAGTCAGAGCTGGCTTAATTTGTTAATTAATAAGAAACTCTTCACAACTTAATAAAATAAGACATTTTCAGACTTGAATTCCTTGAGTTTGCCTTTCAAGGCAGGATGTAGAACTTTTGCTGTGGAGATCACATGTTTTTGTTTACAGCACATCAACACTAGCATTGGCTTTTATCACCAAAATCTCTCTTGACATCTTTGTTGGTGTCTTTTACATATTATAGTATCGACATTTACATTTTTTTGTTGCGATATTGTCTTTTCATTTTTGCATCTGTCACATGTTACAAACGTCATCAACACACTTTACACGCTCGCTGTGAATCCTCCAGAGGATCAGTGCATGTGTTAAAGTAGCAATACTTACATACCTTAATTCCTGGTTTCTATGTCATGATACTAATAATGTGAAATAAGGTCACACAGTATAATGAAAAAGTTTAATCAGTGTCTTTTGCTGGATTACTTCACTGCCAATGTGATGTTTATATGATATCAGCAATTATACTAAATGTATTTGCTACTACTTTTTTTTATTGTTTTACTAATGCGTTCAGTGATATCTACTTCTCTTGATCACAGGACCTTACAGTTGTAATCTTATCAAAAGAGACGTGGAATTACAACAAAAAGGATTTGTATCAGGAAGCAACATCCAACAAGCTCCTGTTATACGTCTTCAGAGTGAACTTAATGTAAAATGTGTAATTGGACAGATACAACCACTCACGTGTTGTGTGCAGCTTCAGTACAAAATCAAATGGTTTCAAGGCACAGACCTGTTGAGCTCAGGTAAGTCATGATGTTGGAAACTCCTCATTCCAACCATGCTTGGGAATTTGGAGAAAGCTATTAAAAGTTTCTCTCCTCAACAACATTTTTCAGCTCCTGTTACAGATGAAGACGCCAACTGCATCAAGCATGACTACAAACTAGAAAACTGCACTGGATCACAGGAAGATCGAATCACTTTTACATGCAAGGTAGATGAACCATCAAGTTATGAAATGACATCGACAATGAGGATCTTCAAAGACGGTAAGAGCAGCTTTAAAGTGTAACTACACAATTCGTTTGCTGTTTTTCCTGTTTTTGTAACTTATAGTTTATTGAACTCTCTAAGATTTCAAATGCAATGACGCTCAGTATGGGACCGGCCAAGTAGGAGACACAGCCATCATTGGGTGTGATGAAGGTCAAGAGGGGAACAAGATGGCGGAATGTCAGGAAACGAGCGAGTGGAAACTTGTAGAGGACACCTGCATTATAATAAAAATCAAAGAATTACTGATTGAGTCACAGGTAGGTGAGCTACTCGTCTATCAAACTGCTTCCTGTGTCCTGATGAATGTTTTGTTTAGAGGCTGTGGAGCTCATTTCGATTTTTATAGATCGCAGGTTTTTTTTGGTAAACTTAGTCAAGTTCCAACATCGAGAAATAAAATAAAGTGAAAAAAATTCGGGTTCATGCTGGAGAGAGAAGAGCCCATTAACATGAATGACGCTGTGTGTAGAATTTGTTTTAGAAGAGAGGAGACTGAAAGTGGGAAGACAGGGTTTCCCCTAAGTTTGTTATTACTCCCTTTTTCATAATAATTTCTTGGACAATATTGTATTGGACTGTATGTTCTTGTGGCCTACAAGATGGACAGCTGTTGTTTGTAACAATGTCTTGTGCTTCAGAAATAATTATCCTTGCATTTGTCCGGCATATTTGCATGTTGAAAAAATGTTGTGTCAAAAGGTTTTTCTTTCTTTCAGGATTTGGTTGAGGAGGAAATACCAGCATTTGTAGGGAATCTAAGTGAAGTTGTCCAGACACAAAAAACTGACGTTGCAAATTCAACTGCAACCATATCAGCTATTATTGACATCCTAACCACTGTTGCAAGTGTTTCAAATGTTGCAGATGAAACCATCATGCAGGTAAATTTAACCTTACACTTTGTATCCTTTACAAATTATTTTAAGGTTCAGTGTGTAAGATTTAGGTGAAAGGGATCTATTGGCAGAGATTGAATATAAAATAATCCTACTGATGTTTTCACAAGTGTGTTTCATCTAATTGGTACGAATTGTTGTTTTTCTACCCTTAAATGAGCCCTTTATATTTACAATATATATATATATATATTATATTTACAGTAGCCCAGACTGAACACACTTAACACCTTTTGAGTTTTTATGACAACTGAAGCTACCACAGGTTCTGTTTCATGTTTCGAAGGGGAGGGTGAGGTGAGGGGTGTTCAGCTGCAACATGCAATTTCACCAATAGATTCTAAACACTGAGCCTTTAGGCCAATGCACCGTTTGACATTTTGATGAGGATGGACTTTCACAGAGACCTGTCTTCCGATCAACAGAATATCCTAGAGACTGTTGATGTCATCATTGGTGAAGAAGCAAGAGAGTCTTGGGTAATTTTGAATGCAAATGAGACCCGCAATGCCAGCTCGGAATTATTGGGTTCACTGGAGACTCTCTCCAGTGATTTGATCGGAGAGTTTGCCATTAGGACTCCAAGGATCCTACTAAACAGAACCGCATTTGATGACTCCTTCATGGCAGACCTGAACTCCAGCATCGTCATAAACATAACAGAAACCAGCAGGAGCAATGTCTTTATTACCACCATCCTCCTCTCAACCTTTAATATTGTAATGCCGACACGAAACTCCACCTTTGATTTCAGCCACTTCAACGCGACCAGCAATGAAACTGCCAGTGATGATGCCATCAATGCAGCTGTGTTGCTTGTCAAAGTAAATACCACGGTTCAGAATGTCCTTCTGAGCTTCAACAAGCTGAACAGCTCCTTGAAAATAAACCCGCAGTGTGTCTTCTGGAACTTCACACTCTTCAATAACTTTGGTGCTTGGGATAATGAGGGATGTACGTTTGTTTCCGACATAAACAACACAGTAACCTGCAGCTGTGACCACCTGACCTCCTTCTCAATTCTAATGGCAACAAACATCCCTCCATCACTGAGAGAGGCTTTGGATATAATCACTTATGTTGGAGTTGGGATATCTCTGGCAAGCTTAGTTATATGTCTGATTATTGAAGGGTACATTTGGAAAGCCATTACCAGGAATAGCACTGCCTTCATGCGTCACGTTTCCATTGTAAATACCGCCCTGTCTCTGTTGATCGCTGATATCTGTTTCATCATTGGTTCCTCTATAGCAAACAATCCCCTTGAGAACCCAGGGGAGGACTACGAGCTTCCTCTTGGACCATGTAGCACTGCAACATTTTTTATGCACTTTTTCTACCTTGCTCTATTTTTTTGGATGCTCGTGTCAGGCCTTTTGCTCTTTTACAGGACAGTCATGGTCTTCTCGTACATGTCCAAGTCAACCATGTTGGCCATTGGTTTCTGTTTAGGATACGGCTGTCCTCTGATTATAGCTGTAACAACTGTTGCTGCCACAGCACCGGGCAAAGGATACATCAGGAAAACCGAGGCTTGTTGGCTGAACTGGGTGGAGACAAAAGCCCTCCTGGCCATGGTGATACCAGCCTTGACCATAGTTTTCATAAATTTTTTAATTGTAATTGTTGTCTTATTCAAAATGCTGAGAAGAGGTGTGGGAGACGCTGCACAAACGGGTGAAAAACACACTCTGGTGGTCATAACAAGATGTTTGGTCATTTTGACTCCTTTATTTGGATTGACCTGGTCTTTGGGTGTGGGAACCATGGTATCATCAACAAATAAAGGACTCCATATTGCCTTTGCATTCTTCAATTCACTACAGGTATTTGTACCCATTGAATTTCAAGACATTGCTTTTTGTGTAATGGAAAATGTCATGTTCTTTCATTCTGATGATTATGAAATGTGAATGTCTGATTTTTTTCAGGGTTTCTTCATTTTATTGTTTGGGGTACTACTCGATTCGAAGGTATGTCAATTTTGGAATTGCCAAAAATTATTCCTAGAATGTGTACACAGGAGGTAGCATTAGCAGCAGGAGAGAAACAGCTTTGGTAATGTGTGAGTATCTACACTTGCATTTTTCAGATGCCAAACAAAATCAGTGACAAATGTAAAATGGAAATAGATAGATTAGAATCCTTGAACAGGCCTGTAGGTTGCATTTTTGTGTGTATAACAAGTAAATCACAACACAGGCACTGTGCCGCCAATGTAGTTACAAATGCTAAGCCACCTCCTGTGTACACACATTATTCACTTCGTTGTCAAAACTTGGATTAGATCGATACCACTCTATCTTCAATTCTATTCTTTCCCCAGGTGAACAAATTGTCATTGTTTTGTTTTTTTTACTTTAGCATTAGCCCATTACGTCTACATCAGCCATGTTGTACCTCCAAATTTCTATGCTAGCCCAGAAAGGACAGACCAATAACTGGCTTCTTTGTCATGTTTACTATAACTCTAAGGCCAGCATAGGTTTCCCTACATGTTTTGAACAGGGTTTGTTGCAATAAGACACTTCACTGAAAAAAATCATACGCACAGAAAAAACATGAAATAGCTCCATTTTGCTCCTTTGGTGTCATCCAAGTGTCTGTAAGCCCCAGCATTCAAATTTGACTTGAATTGGCCTCATTTACACCATGTTTTAGCCTAATTGTCCTGTTATCCTCCACTGGAGCCACGTTCATGCATGGATCACAGACATTTAGGCTTTTATCCCAAATGGTGTAAATGACCTTGTTTTGAGTCCAATTTTTGGGTGAGCTATCCCTTCAAGTACTAGCATAACTAATTACTGATCACTAAATACTTTTCATTTTGACATTGGCATCATTTTGATTTTGCCTGCAGACTCGTTCTCTCCTCGCAAGGCGATTACCTCCAACAAGCACAGGCTCCAATTCTTCGAGGGTAAGTGTTTTTTTTTTGTTTGTTTGTTTTTAAAATGCTTAGAATATTTTCAGGTATTCTGGTTTTCAATGCATCCCGAATGTTGTGATACGCCACAGAAATCGTTACATTTTTCCTCCAATGACTTTACACACATTTTTTTCTATTGTAGAGTACAGGTGCTGGCATTTCCTCCTTAAGTGGAAGCAATTTTATAGGCAGACTACTTGGAAGAAGAAGTAAGTTTTTTCACATTAAGCAGCTTTCCTGTGTATTTCTATGTGTTGTCTTATCAACAATGTGTTTGTCTTTCAGATGTCTATCATGTTTCACAAGCTGCAAACACAAACAGCAGCGGTGCAACGGAGTCATTTAGTAATATATGAATCAATGAAACAAGCTGTACACGTAACGTTTGTTTGATTGATCATTCAGACGATCTCAGATATCGTTGTTTTTTTTCTAAAGTCAAAAACAGAAGTTGTGAAATCAGGAAGAGAATAGTGAGGTTTGAAAAGAATTAAAAATGTTTGAAGGAATATTCATTGTAATGTTGCTGTTCTCAGGTAATATTGTTGATGAAACTGTGAAATAGTAGTGTTACAACTTACTGTAAGTTGTAGCTTTTGACTTGTGAAGTCTAGTCTTGCTGTGTCTGATGTTTATTGCTCAAAGTAAATAAAATACAGAATAAATATATATACATTTTACAGGAAAGAAGTATCTGGTTATTATCAATGGAATAGCATTTGAATTAAAGGTCTGAGATTGCATTAAATCCTTCAAACAGAATGTTAACTGTCGTAACCAATGTCTACACAATCCAATTAAAGAATCCCTTTACCTAACGTAAGTAGCCCATCGGTGTTTCACAAACATTTGCACCTTATTTCAGAATAAAATATCTCTTTAAAACTGAAATGTATAACTCATTGTAGTGTTTTAAGTGTAGCCCAAAATAATCAATTCATCGAGACTATTAGTGTTCAAGCTGGTAATGTTTAAACTGACGGATCTGAATGTACAAGCATAACTCTGGAGGCTCTGCCATCTTTGTTGTATTTGAAACGGATCACGGACCTGCCTTACACGTAGGGCCCTGATGTACATAAGCAGTGTATAACTTTATTTACTTTTTTTGTTAAATATGTGTTTAATGTTTTTAGTTTTGAATGTACAGTAGATTTTTTCACATTTTTTAATAAAAAAAAGACAAAAGCCCATTGCATTGTGGGGTTTTTTCATAAGATACCAGACAAACCATTGTGTTTACTGAATTATTAGTCCATCCATATTGGCAGACTTTATACATGTCTAACCCATTCTAAACATTAGGGCTCAGCCTCATGTAGCCTATGTATTCAGCCCAAACAGACAGTTTCCTGTACATGCAAGATCAAGTTATTAACAGAGAAAACTTACTTAAATTGCAGAGTACTGATTAACATTGTGTTAATCATGATGAATGTCTGTTGTGATGCAATGAAGACATGGTAAAGAAAAGATTGTGTTCTGCTGAATTGTGAAAAGTGCCTCCTCTTGATTACTGTTAAATATGAGTCAGGTGTAATGGTGATAATGAGAACACGTTTTACCTTTCAGGACTAATTTAACTACAATCTGATCTAAGTAATACGCCAGTAATTCATCGTCATTTCTCTTATTACATATGAATTTATTTATCATCATTCTTGTTTTGTGTCCCCTGAAAACACTTTTCAACTTTGATATCACACAGAGGAAAAATGCTTGTGTTTCGATTTTTGTATCCAGGAGGTCAGTTTGATATGCAGCAGAGCTACTGTTGTTTGCATTGCACACTAAAAAAATCACGCCTTGCATTGAGATTATTATTATATAGAAATATTGTTCTTTGATAGTCTTGTACAATAGTGAGACAATAATTAATCAGAATATTAGATTTATTGAAAAGGCAAATTTTTGTTAATCCAATACATTAAGTCACTTAAAGGTACAGTGTGTAGAATTGTGTGATATCTTGTGTTGAAGTTGCATGTTGCGGCTGAACACCCCTCCCCTCACCCTCTCCTTCCAAACATGAAAAAGAACCTGTGGTAGCTTCAGTTGTCATAAAAACTCACTAAAAACATGCCGGTCTCCGTAGAGAGGCCCCCTTGATGTAAATATAAAGTATTTGAATATAAAGGGCCTTTTCTGGGGTAAAGAAAACTACAATTTATGCAATTTAGATAAAACGAACCACGGAAAACATCATGAGGATTATTCTACATTCTACACATTTCTGCCAATAGATCCCTTTCACCTAAATCTTACACACTGGACCTTTAAAGGTTTTTTGAAATGTTTTTCATCAAACCCCTTTGAGTAAGTCTTTCAAATTATAAAACATTTTGACGAATATCAACTGTAAAGGTAAAACACCTGTATAATATTGTGCAAAAACATAATAACCTCTCAGTCAAAACAGTTTTGAGTTTGTAAAATTGCCTCTAAATATTTTTCCAGAAATGATGATTCTGAAGGCAGCTCGGAACCATCTGTAAAAAAAAGCGTAGACAAATGGATTGAGCATGGAATTGGACCATCCGAGCCAGGCGACAGTTTCATTCAGAGGTGGAGGGATTGAAGAGTTGCCCACAGGTTTGAAGGTCAAATAAAGAAAGAAGGGCGTCCAGCAAAAAAGGAAAACTCCCATAACCGTCGCCAGAGTTTTAGTGGCCTTCCTCTCCATCTTACTGACGACTGCTCCGGACTTCGTGCTCTGACACGTTGTGTTGTGGATGCTGCGCGCTTGTCTCTGTGCCACAATGAAAATCTTCAGGTAGATACACAGCATTATGATCACTGGGAGGTAAAACGAGACAACAGAGCCAAATATATTTGATTCTGGAATATGGAATATGAAACAGCGACCTTCACAGACTGTGTGTTTAAGTCCCACAAATGTGATTCCAAATCCAGACAGAGCAGAGACAGTCCAGCTCACTAGGATCATGATCACAACAACTCTTCCATTCATCTTAGTTCTGTATGACAGAGGCTGACACACTGCGTAGTATCTGTCTATGGAAATGCAGCACAAGTTGAAAATCGACGTCATCACCAGTGAAATGTCAAAGCTGCGTCGCATTTTACAAAATAGATCCCCAAAGTAAAGACAGGACTTCACAGACA
Organism: Paralichthys olivaceus; assembly: GCF_024713975.1. NCBI lineage: Eukaryota > Metazoa > Chordata > Actinopteri > Pleuronectiformes > Paralichthyidae > Paralichthys > Paralichthys olivaceus. The sequence continues at coordinate 4,032,419 of NC_091111.1, forward strand.
GAGCCATGTTGAACTGCAGAACTAAAGCCCCGACGAGCAGGTCGGCCACAGCCAGAGAGAGGATCAGGTAGTTTGTTGGAGTGTGGAGCTGTCTGAAGTAAATGATGGAGGTGATTACCAGAAGGTTCCCACTGATTGTGAGAACAGACACTGTGCTGCCAATAAACATGTATAAAAATGTACGTATTGTCGAAGGGGTTATTGCCATTATGCAAGAGGAAGTTCCTGATTCATAGCACAGAGGCACAAACTTGCCGTCACCGGTCTGGTTGATGATAACTTCAGGTTCCATGCTTCCTGTATCCTTAAATTGAAGTTTTCAGGACATAAATTTAAACACAACTCAAGCATAATGTTAAAAATACAATACAACGTTTTCAAGGACAGTAAGTATGGAAAGAGTCACTCTCAGTTGTTTCTGTGTCTGCGTAATGTTCAATACCAACCTGTTCAATAGCAGCACTGTTCATGTCGCTGTCTTCAACTAAACTGTTTACTTACTGTTTACCTTTAAATATCTGCAGGCTGTCGCAGGAATCGTCTGTTTTCTCAAACCCCTCCCCTGAACAGTGACGATCCAGAACAGTAACTGTGAGTACAGCATTTCCAAATGTGTTGAAGAGTGTTTAAGATGAAGGTTCCTTTTTATTGTCCCACAATCATGCACACACAGTACATGCAACATGGGGAAATTTGACCTCTAACCCATCCGTGTGAACACAGCACACATGGAACACAATACACACAGTGACCACACAAAACAGTGGGCAGCAATTAGGGGGTTTGGTGCCTTGCTCAAGGGCAACTCGGCAGTGCCCAGGATGTGTCTCTATGGACTGAGCTACTGCTTTGTTGTGTCTTTTATTGTGTCTTTGTTTTAGTTGTTTAAATTCCATATACACAAGAGCAAAAGTGTTTGAGAGAAGCCACAAACACTAGCATACATGGCAAAATGGTAACATATCATCATGTTTAACTAATCAGATTAATTACAGAAGAATAACCACAATCTGACTCGGCCCTTTGCTTCGTGCCCTCCCCATTCTCTCTCCCAATTTAACTGTCCTGTCAATACATGTAGGTCCAGTGTGTAAGATTTAGGTGAAAGGGATCTTTTGGAAGAAATTTAATGTAGAATAATCCTCATGATGTTTTTACTCGTTCATTTCATCTAAATTGTATGAATTGTAGTTTTCTGTACCTCAGAAAAGGTCCTTTATATTTAAATACTTTATATTTACATGGAGGGGGTCCTCTCTACGGAGGCCACCATGTTTTTTTACATTAGTAAACAAACTAAACACCTTTTGAGTTTTTATGACAACTGAAGCTACCACAGGTTCTTTTTCATGTTTGGAAGGAGAGGGTGAGGTGAGGGGTGTTCAGGTGCAACATGCAACTTCAACACTAGATATCTCAAAATTCTACACACTGTACCTTTAAGTGCCAAAAAATATTCTTAAAAAATGTAATAAATAAATAATATTGAAAAACTGCACTTCGGACCAGGTTTCTGTTGGTCAGCAGCATAATCGCTTTCTGAAAGTGTCAACATTGTGCCTGCCACACCTCATTGAAAGAGCTGCAAACCCACTGCACATTGGTTCTGGTGGTCCATTTGCTATTTGAACAACGAGGACGCTTGAGGGAAAAATGACTTTGACAATGAAACGAGCATTCTAAAAGGTGCAGTAAAACCAATAAAAGGTTTGAGTATAAGCATTTGTTCTTGTCCATTTGTGCTCCAAGCACCTCAAATAGACGAGCATCACATTGTAAACCGTGACTGGCTTCACTCGGTTTTCCCAAAGCATGCGGGTCAGTCAGTGCGGTCAGATGATGACATGTCACTGGACAAAAAATTTGATTTGTAATCAAGTACCAAGATTAAGTGGGGAAGCTAATTTGTCCTAGAAGAGCAGAATAAACTCCTCAGCGCCTGCTAATCTGCTCTGCTGCTGCAACCCAGTTATTTATTCGATTCAACTACTTTTTCTGTCTTCCTCCCTCTGCCATGTTGTGTTCTGCCACTTGATTCCACTTTATCTTAATGGGCAAATATAACAGCAACAGCACTCAGGTCAGACAGATCCGTCAAAACTTATCAAAAGCTTAATTTTATTTCAGTTGTATTACTGTCAAGCTTCGTACAGTAGCCGAGCTTCACAGTTTGTTTATCGTCTGATGCAATGATATGATGCAACCTGACAACTCCTCCATTAGAGGTGAGAAGTCTCTGGTGCCTCGGCTGCTCTGGTGGTACACATGAGCTCTACTTGTTCCCAAGGCAAACAAACTTTCCCACTTAGCACGAGACAATTATGTAATGTTTATATCTGAAAAGTTTCTGACGAAGTTACAAACTTAAACATAAAAAAACCACAGATGAGCTGACGGCAATGTTGACGACAGAAACAACTGTGGAAGAGTCACAGTCGTTTTCAGGCTTTGTCTAACAGACCACACTTTCAACAGGAAGTCAAAGGCGATCAGTTTTTATATTTGAAAATATAAGCTACACAGAATATGTGATTAATATAATGACAATGTCCAATGATATGTATATGACTCAACACTCATACATTCAACCTTTTATCTGTGTAGTTAGTTAATCCTCGTTTGGCCTGTCTTCATTATCTCAGGAGAAGGCCGCCATAGATTATCATACCTCCAGACTATTTTAGGTTAAGAAAAGATAAACTTTATAGTTGAGGAAATTTGACAATCCTCTAAACTTCTACCCAATATCTGTTTTAAAGAAAAAAAACCTATGAGAAATACACAGATTATACCAGAATGAAAAAACTTTTTCATGATTATTTTGTTCATATGTATTTGGATAAATGTTCTCTTGCACTTCATCCAGGTTTTTTGGAAAGGAATCAACTTCAATTAACACTGCAGACAAGAAGATCAACATTTCAAGTGTTTATTTAATTCATAGTTAAATGTAAACCTGATTCAACCTGCGTGAGTCAAATCCAGCTGCAGTTTGAGAGCAAAGTGTATAAAGTGCCTTCACAGTTTAGTTCTGCCTTGTCCAGGCAGTCCAGGTGCTGCACTGCCCTCGTAATACAGTTCCTCCTTTTTCTTAATGTCAGGTAACATGCAGATTAAAAAATGTTTGATGGCTTCTCAAGAAACACTCATCCAAAAAACCTCCCAGTTGGCAAGGCACTTTCTGAGGTCCTTCATCAAGAGACCTGCCTATTTTGAAGTGGAGCGGATGAACAGAAGTTACATATTAAACATGTAGATTTCCCCCAAACATCTTAAGGACGATAACGAAACCACTAAAGTACAACAAAAAGTAATGTCTAAAAGAGACTACAGATAAGAAGACTAAGATGTAAAATACCATAAAGTATCCATAAAAAATTAAAATAATTTACAGTTGGTGAAGTCCCCTTGCAATATTTTTCCAGTAATAATGATTTTGAAAGCCGATCTGAACCAGCTGTAAAAGAAAGCATAGATTAAGGGATTCAGCATTGAATTGGACAGCGTGAGCCAGTTCAGTGTCTCGAGCACAGGGATGGGTGGGGGGTAATAAGCCAAAGGCTGAAAGACGATGCATAAAAAGAAAGGAGTCAAACACAAAAGAAAAACTCCCATAACAGTAGCCAGAGTTTTGGTGGCCTTCCTCTCCATCTTACTGACGGATGTTCCAGACTTTGCGGCCTGGATGCTGCTCACCTGTTTCTGAGCAACGAGGAAGATTTTAAAGTAGATAGAGAGCATGATGATCGCTGGGAGGTAGAAAGAGAAAACAGGTCCCACAGTATTCGCTATGACAACATCAACAGAGCACTGTTCTTCACATGTCCCCTGGCTGGATCCCGCAAATATTATAATGATCCCGATTAGAACAGCGATACCCCAGCTCACCAGGCTCATGATCACAGTGACATGGACATTTATTTTACTTCTGTACGTCAGCGGCTGACAAACTGCATAATATCTGTCTATGGAAATACAACACAAGTTCAGAATAGAGGATGAGCACAATGACACATCGAAGCTGTCTCGGATTTTGCAGAAAAAATCTTCATGATACAGACATGAGGTCACAGTGAACGCCATGCTGAAGGGAAAAACTAAAACTCCTACAAGCAGGTCGGCCACGGCCAGAGAGAGGATCAGGTAGTTAGTGGGAGTGTGGAGCTGTTTGAAGTAAACAATAGAGATTATAACAAGGAGGTTTCCACATATTGTGCCAACAGACAATGAACCAAGGAAAATATACAACAACACACATATTATTGAAGGGTTGCTTGTAAATAAGTTAGTTGAATTATCTGATACATAGCAGGGATGTATGTCATTCACAACAAAAGTGCTGTTGACAGTCAGCTCTGCTTCCATGCTTCTCGATTTCTGCAGTGACGATCTGAAAAAAACGGAATATTAAAAATACATTTGGTTCAGCATGTATGTACAATTATAACATCAGCCATCACCTCATCCATGAAATCCTTTTCTGGACTCAATATTTATAAACCCCCTTATTTCATCACATGAACACCTACTTGGTGTGTGTCTGTTTGTGTGTGTGTGTGTGTGTGTGTGTGTGTGTGTGTGTGGTCTAGGTAATACACATGTTGCTGGGATCTAAATCTGTCACATTATGGGGACCCTTCTTCTTTATTGGGACAAAAACTGAGTCCCAACAACAGATAATCATTATATTTTAAGATGATTAAATTTTTTAGGTTGGATTAAGGTTAAGGTTAAGCTTAAGGTTAAAGTTAATGTTAAGGTTAAGGTTAAGGTTAAGGTTAGGTAAAGGTAAAGGCAAAGGCAAAGGTTAAGGTTTGATTATTAGCTTCAGGTTTAAGTTAGGTTTGTTTAATGGTTAGGCAAGTAGTACCTATGGTTAAGGTTAGAGCTAGTCTCTAGCAAATTAAAGTAAACCAATGTAATGTCGTCAGAAGTCATTGAGACACAATTCTGTGTGTGTGTGTGTGTGTGTGTGTGTGTGTGTGTGTGTGTTTGTGTCAAATCAAAAAGGCCCTAACCAAGAGGTCAATGCTAAAAAACCCACAATGTTTCTACATCTGTAATAGTTATCCCACACTTCTTGATAGAAATAGGCTGGTAATACTATTGACTTCTCCGAACAATGCACCTCTCTCGAACATTTTCAACAAAAGTGAACATATAACCTTCTCAAAGGTTGGAGTTGTTGCAGAGTTATTGCAGCTGCTGCTTTAGCAACATGTCTACCAGCATAATAATTCTACTTTATATGCAGAAAACTGTAGTCGTTTCTTAAATTGGGAAAAATGAAGAACAATGACAGCAATATAAAGTTCATGAATGGCCATATAATGCTCCTCACGTGACAGTGAGTGATTTTCATTTTTCAATCCCACCATTTCCCATATGTAACCTCTAATGTTACATAAAGCTAGTTTCTCTGAAATGTGACTCATCAAGTTAGCTGCTGGCATTGCACAGACATCAAGTAGTATATTTGAAAACATCAGCTAAACAGAATACGTGATTAGTATAATGACAATGTTTTGAAGAGATGCTGGTTGGAAATGTTTGTCGCCAGCTTGGATTGATGGACATCACCACCCCTAGAGTGGCTAGTGACACTGTCCAATAATACTGATGTGACTGAACACTGATTCATTCAGCCTTTTAACTGTGTAGTTAGTTAATCCTCTTTTGGCTTGTCTTCATTACCTCAGGAGAAGGCCGCCATAGATTATCATACCTCCAGACTATTTTAGGTTAAGATAAGATAAACTATATTAGTTGAGAGGAAATTTGACAATCCTCTAAACTTCTACCCAATATTTAAAGAAAACCTATGAGACATACACAGATTATAGCGGAATGAAAAAGCAGGAAAGGGCAAAAATCAAATTTTATAATTGGAAACACTTTAACACTGATGCATCTACATTTGCGACAATGTGTCTTACATATATGCAAGAAGCATCACTACTTGTGTAACATGAAAAGTTTCTGGTTATCATACAATCAAGCCTTGGTTGGAGGAAGAATCCTGGTTACATGCCGTGAGGATGGATTAAAACATTGCTTTAAAGTTGGAATAACTAACAAACAAAACATCCTTAAAGCCTCCTTCCAATCAGAGTAATGTACGCATCCAGCTTGTTTCATCAAATCAAGCCTAAATCAGATTTGGGGGGAAACCATTGGTCTCTATGTGATGTAGGCAGTGTGAGGAGATGGAGGGGACTGTCTAAAAAATGCAGTAGTGCATGTTTGAGACATCTTGGCCACAGAGTGTCATTTGGCACAAGCTGAGGTCAGATAACAAAAGGAATGGTGTGCAACAGGAAGACCAAACCGCTGCCTGAACAATCTGTCTGTCTGCTGAGCATGTGGGTCAGTCAGTGCTATCAGATGATCACATGGCAGAAGAAATAGATGATAAAGTGTGTGTGCTCATTTGTCACCGGACACGTTAAAAAAAATAGGATTTGTTATTAAGTAATAGAGTAAGTGGGGAAGCTAATTTGTCCTAGAAGAGCAGAATAAACGCCTCAGCGCCTGCTAATGATGCAGTGATATGATGCAACCTGACAACTCCTCCATTAGAGGTGAGAAGTCTCTGGTGCCTCGGCTGCTCTGGTGGTACACATGAGCTCTACTTGTTCCCAAGGCAAACAAACTTTCCCACTTAGCACGAGACAATTATGTAATGTTTATATCTGAAAGTTTCTGAGGAAGTTACAAACTTAAACATAAAAAAAACCACAGATGAGCTGACGGCAATGTTGACGACAGAAACAACTGTGGAAGAGTCACAGTCGTTTTCAGGCTTTGTCTAACAGACCACACTTTCAACAGGAAGTCAAAAGCAATCCGTTTTATATTAAAAAAAAGCAAATATGTGATTAATATAATGACAATGTCCGATAATATTGATGTGACTGAACACTCATACATTCAACCTTTTAACTGTGTAGTTAGTTAATCCTCGTTTGGCCTGTCTTCATTATCTCAGGAGAAGGAATAGATTATCATACCTCCAGACTATTTTAGGTTAAGATAAAATAAACTTTATAGTTGAGAGGAAATCTGACAATCCTCTTCTATGCAATATTGTTTTTAAAGAAAACCTATGAGAAATACACAGATTACAGCAGAATGAAAGACTCAAATATCATCATTGGAAACACTTGTTCATGATTATTTTGTTTGTATGTATTTGATACATTTGCTGATATACTTCATCCAGAGTTTTTTTGTTTTGTTTTTTTGGGGGAAGTGAGAAATCCTTAGAAGTCAACAACTTTAATCAACACAGCAGACAAGTCCTTCAACTTGTCAAGCTGAAGGGAGAGCAGCTGCACCCGAGTCACTGTTCTGAGATCAGGTATCTTGCACACACTACACACGTGTGCAGTGTGCAAACTGTTCTCATCCATCACAACATTACTTGAGAGGCATCAGCATCTGGTGAACAAGCAAATGACACGTTCTGACCAAAATGTAGATAGAAAAGTGTTCAGTTGTGTAAACAGCCAGCAGGTGTCAAGGGAGAGTGGGCGAGGGGGAGGCTGGTGACCAGAGCTTTCATGTGTGTGGTTCAGACCTGTCGTAGCAGTCCCAAGGAATGAATTGTTTTTACAAAGGGTTTGTATATTTTATTAGTTTGGAGTGATTATGATTGAATATATAAATTACACCTTTATATAAAGGTGTAATATGTTTTTTTGGGATGGAGATGTTCCTTTCCAATTTTTTTAAGTCTCAGCATGACCTTCGTTTTATAAAATGTCTTCTTTCAGGCGAGACTACAAAATCTCAAACGATCATGCCAGTCCCAGCAGATGGTGATAAATTAAATATCATTTAATCTATCAAATGCCATAGAACAATGCTGCGTTCCAACATTGCGCGAGGCTGATGCCTGGAAATGACAGTGATGTGGTGCAGTGATGCTGAGTTTAGTTCTGCTGCTGTAATGTCAAAATCTCCCCAGTGTGGGATGGATAAAGTTTATCTGATCTTATCTTATCTTATAGGCGCCATAGTTGTCGTTTCTGTTGCATAGTCATTACACAAAGCAACAGTGTGTCTGCACAAAGTAACCTTTAATGCCATTGTTTGTCATTGCTAACCAAATGCTCACTATAACAAATTGCTGTAAAACGGCAAAAAACAGCAACATTCTGTCCTCCATTAAAATGGTTATGTGTTAAAGAAAACATTGCATTCTGGGAAATATTTATGAACATATCTGCCTTGCATCGTTTTTCTTTAAACAAACTCAGACTGATTAGTAATGTAACTTAGTTTGCAGCACTTGCATGTATATATATATATATATATATATATATATATATATATATATAACACCAGTTAAATAAATCTTTTAACTTGTAAATAAACCATATATGTGAACAGTAATGGAGAAACGCTTGTGTGCTAGTTCTGGCAGCCAACTTGAGCTCCGCTGCTCCAATCATGTGACAGACCTCACCCCCAGAATCATCTATAACACACACCCACCTTATTAGGTGGTCTATTTAAGCAGAGAAAATTTCCTATCACTCCCTTTGCTTGCCCCGCTCATGCATCAGGATGGCTGTCAGTTGCTTCAGCCCCTTTACCACCCCAGCATCCACCTGTAGGCTCTGACGGGGGGGTTATAAGTATTTGCTTATCACTCCCATCATATCTATGTAAGCCTAGACGCCAAGCACAAACTATGTTCTACTGCCGCAATAAACATTTGAACTTGAGTTGTGTGACTGCAACCAGCATCGTCACAGGCCAAATAAAGGGTCCATGCCAAAAAGACGGGCACTGCGCTAGCTTTAAGAAGTCATGATCAGTTTAGTCCTCCTCGAGGTAATCTACCTGGAGTGGTCATCAGCTCGCATTAATTATTCTAAACCACGAATGTTGGAGATGTGGAAAAAAGCCGCAGAGGATGCTAAAACTTTATTGTTATGACCTTTGAGGCTCATCTGTGGTAACACTGTATGCCTAGTTTCGTAATCCTGTTTATAGCTCTGTCTTAGTCCATTATTTTGATTTTGACTTTATTAATGTCTCTATGTTGGACTGTGTGTTCCGCAGGGAGGGGGAGGTGGGGTGGTGAGATAGGGAGGGATGTTCAGTGTTCAGTGTTCAGTGTGCGTGGTTTGTATCTGTGTTATTATTGTCTAAAATTAATTTAAAAAACGGTTGATTACAAAAAAAAGTCATGATCATTTTGTGAATAGCAAATAGAAAAAAGAAAAAAGGGGATTCCAGACGACCTCCCATTGACCTCTCCAACCTCCACCACCAGCATGTCACTGAACTTGCCAGACAGGTATGTGACTCAGACAGTATTCCAAGAAGCCCAAGCCTTTTTTTTGTTTTTTATTGATCTATTTCCGGAGACGTACCTTATAAAGGCTGATGTCCCCCTGAAGAGAGCCAAGGGCCAGAAGACATTGAGAGGTAAATGCATATATTTAGCATTTTTAAACTGCACTATTATTTAACATTACTTGCTGTACCTTCCCAAAAACAGTAGTCTTTTTTGTTTATTATGTTTAATATATGCAAGATGCTTATTGTTTTAGTTATTTAGGAAGATGGATGAAATAATCTGTTTTGTGGCACAGGCTGGTGAAACAGTGGCTACAGCTCATGAGGATTTTTAAATTTGCAAATGTCCTTTTCAAGATTAAAGTTAATGTCTTCATAATATTCTTAGCATCAAAAATGTATATCTGTAAATATATATTCAGTGTCTGGAGACAGGGTTTTTACTTTCACTTTTGAGGCATTGGATTGAATAGTTATTGTTAATCTTAAACATGGCTTTTAACATTCAAAATACTTTGGATCATGACGTCTTGAGCATGTTCTAGAAAATGACCAATTAGATGAATTTTCATTGGAGTATACATTTCTTGCATAAGGCTGTTTCTAAATATGGTTTTCTGGCGAGACATCAACTTTCGTCTTGCATATTTTATCTTTCTTCATTGCCGTCCTCAATCTCTTTTGACTTAAGACCTAATTTAATTTCAGAAACCCCTGTCTGTCATCACACCCAAGGAAGTGCAGTGTTGAATTTGTTGGGTTACATTAAAGCAAAAAAGGCTGAAAGCTTTAAAATGCTGATTCAATGATTAACTACATTTTCAGTTGGTGAAACTACAATCTCTATTTACACTTTAAAATGTGTGAATGCAAGTTGGAGTGAAAAGTAACAAACTGAGCTGTTGCATGGTTGAATAAAAAGTGGTATGGAACCAGTTTTGTGATGTGGCATGGATTGATTGATGAATTGTTTTGACTAGAGACTCAGAGCAGTGATCAAAATCTCATTATTGATGATCATCAGTGAAGGAAGTTTGGTTAGTTGATCTCTTAAAGGAAGGGTTGGTGATTTGCTGCTGAAGCACATTTTCATCTTATTTGTTGACTAGTTCTCTCCACCCATGACAGTAATCTTCACAAGCTGGAGAGATATCGCTGAAGCTGGGACGATGGCCAGTAGTTAGCGAGCGAGTCACACACACACTGTAACTAAAGAGAACACAATGAACTTGAAAAAAGGTACATTTGGGATTTTGGAATGTAAACATTTCTCTTCATTTCAAGTCATTTAATTTTTTTCTCCCAAGCCATTACAGCTCCCCGTTACTCCTTTTGTTGAATTGGACCATTTGGCTTAGTCAGTGTTGGCCTGTGAATATTTTTTCACAACTTATACCACAAGCGAAACGATGGCAAGAGGTGCAGCCTCACCGTATACGCATGCACCGGCAATTCTTTCAAATATTTTATCCCTTTCAACAGCATGGATGTCATTACCACAGCATTTTCACAGCACGGTACCTTACAAAGGAAGGACTGGCTGTGTCCTTGGCATGACCGCAAATAGTTAGCATACTGACAGTGTCCGTAAGGAAGAGCTGGCAGCATCATAGCCTTGTGTATTAGCCAGCATAATAATAGCCCTCAAATTTAATAGTGAAGTACAGAACAATCAGTGCCTATTTTAGCGAGCATCACCTTGATCTTAATTAATTAAGTTAATAAGGTAATAAGTGGAACGATAAGGACTGAAAACAAGTTGTATATTTCAAACATTATTTAATTTCTCTGGTGAGAACTGGGAGAACTTGAAAATTGTTTAAATTTAAATTTTGTAAATATAAGTATTTAATGAATGTGTACATTTCCTCTGACTTATTTAATAAGAACAATTCACTGTGTTTTCTCTCTAGTCAGGATGGCATTACCAAAGGCAGTGGGATTCGTGATTGTTCTTCTGGCTATTATCTACAGTCTGGAGCATCAGGGATACAGAACATCTCTAAATGTATTCGTTCAGGTAAGATTAATTATTCATTTTTACTAATAAGATCGTATGGTTCTAGCTCTGTGCCACGAGATGTTGCAGTGTGTGAACCACTAAAGTATTATTGTAACAGAAATTATTGTAATCCAGTAGTTAAATAAAATTACTGTCAAATCTAAAAGAAATACTCCAGGGCAAGTTATGTAAAAGCCCACTTTAGCATCATGACCAAACTGCGCTAAAGTATCAGAAGTATAAGTACATGTTCTGCATCAAATATTACATGATCTAATTATTGATCTTGGTCCATCAAAGTATAAGTACAAATTTAGTTAATACATTAGTGCATGTACAGTTCCCTTTGAACTCGTCAAAGCAGCAATATGATTTTGCATTTGGAGATTAACACTGTCATCTATCCAATCCCACACTACAATATTCAAACTTGACACTGAAAATAAACTTAAATAAATACAGATCATTATGGTTAATATAATAACTATAAACTGTATCCACTATAAAAATACTCCCTTTGAAAACTCCCTTTAAGCCTCAGACATACAGTATGTGTGTGTGTGTGTGGTGTGTAAAAGTAACTCATAACTCCTTATAAATGAGGTGGAGTAAATAGTGTATTGTCACAGTATAAAAAAGCAGAAAAAAAGTACTGAAGGTACAACACTGCAGTATTAGCAAATGAACATATTTACTTTTCACTCAATATAACTGATCTGGAAAATTTCTATATTTTATAACTTACTTTCATTGTTATTCTTCTATGGGAACAATTAGTACAGTTGAACTTATTGGATGGAATTTGATTTTTCCAGAAACTGATGGGTACAAAAGCTTCAGACAGTCATGCCAGAGAGAAAAGAGTGGGTGAGTCACACTGTGATGGTATCAACAGAATGTAAGGACTGTGTCAGTGAGCATCCTGTGTGCATATTTAAAAAAACAATATTAACTATTATTATATTATGGTTATTTCCCCATTGTTTGCTGCAACATTGAATGTCTTTTTCCTGACACTAAACATGTCATGAAACCTTGATGTGTTGTGCTGACGTTTCTTCCCATAGTGTGTTACTCAAATGGAACTGATTTCACCAGAGTCAACCCCTGAAAAAATTGTACCTTAAAGGATGTGTGTATTTCTCAGACCGTTACTGGCTCTTTAATATTTAGAAACCCTCATAGTTTTAGCATCATGACTCTTTGAATAGTTTGGTAAAACACATGTTAATGTGTTTACCTGTAGGTTCATACAACTTACACACTATAGACCGTGAACTCTCAACTCAAGCTAAAGAACATATAGTTTCAATAGTTTGCACAGTGCAACACTTTGATCAACATGATTCATGTCATGATGGCTGCACTCACAGCAGTGAAATGTTGTGTATATTGTTGTGTATGATGGTGACACACTTGTGTGATGGGTTTTCTCCTGTTTTCCACCACAGTCACTGTGGACGCTGATTTGATCCTTGAGGTGAACATCTCGGTCTCCTCACAAGGAAATATAACAACAAATACAACGATGACGCGAACACTAACATCAAAAAGAAATATAACAACAAATACAACGATGACGCCATCACCAACATCATCAACTCCAACAACAAGTACAACGATGACGCCAACACCAACACCACAAAGAAATATAACAACAAATACAACGATGACGCCATCACCAACATCATCAACTCCAACAACAAGTACAACGATGACGCCATCACCAACATCATCAACTCCAACAAGTACAATGATGACGCCAACACCAACACCACAAAGAAATATAACAACAAATACAACGATGACGCCATCACCAACATCATCAACTCCAACAAGTACAATGATGACGCCAACACCAACACCACAAAGAAATATAACAACAAATACAACGATGATGCCATCATCAACTCCAACAACAAGTACAATGATGACGCCCATAGGTATTATACAAAAAATGCAGCCAGTAAAGTTTTGTATTTTTAATGGAATTGCTTCTTTGTCATAACGTGTGTTTCAGTTGAAGAGAGAAAGTTCTCGTTTGTCATGGACTTGGATTACGATCCTGCCTTCAACAACCCCAGCAATAACGTTTATCAAGCTGTTAATGACACTGTAAGTATTTGTTTTCTTTCCCCTCTCTGTGTCATTAAGTGTTGTTAATATATTGTAGAATTCATATCAAGCAGACTTTGTCACTTATTCAAACAGATTCAAGAGCAAAGTAGGAAGCACATCTCAACCTTTAAATCAGCTACATTAACAAGATTCAGGTAAGTCACATCTTAATTTTAGAAGAATGTAATTCAGCTATTTGACCTAAAAATCATTTTGATCGTTCATTCACACTCTGTGCTCAAATCACCTGTTCTTGCACTGTGTAACTTTGCTGAGATGGTAGAACTCTCTCGTGAGCAGTCCCTGGCTGTTGTAAATTGCTGCAAATGGAATAAATATAGATCAGTAAGAAAGGCTCAACCGCTCACAATGAAAATAATAACTAAAACTTGAGGCAGCTGTAGCTCAGTAAAATATACAATGTGCTACGAGATGACTGGTATTTTGTGCATTTATATCCTCTAATAAACAGCAAGATTTTTATGGATTTATTTTCTTTGTCTTCCAAGCAACACAATTCAACTCAATTCTATATTACAGGAGCGGGAGCACCATCGTGGATTATAGCGTCACAGCAACTTCTTTTGTTGACAGTGAAATCAAAGCAGTAGAAATTGGGGTATTTACAAAACTGGCAGAAAACTTTACTATGATACTTGACAGTAAGTCCGTTTCTGTTAGAAATAAAATTGTATATTTTTTGTAACTATCTGTACCGATGATTGTATAATAACTGCCTGGTCTTCCTTTTTTTCAAGGTCCTACATCCATACAATTTGATCCCCCTTTTTGGGGAAGAAGTGTGACTTTGACTTGTGGTCCAATACCACCTTTTCTCAACTTCAGTGGCAGCTGGACTGCAGAGTGGAGACGTAACGGCGACTTAATATCTGAAGATAGTGAACACAGTTTTGCTGAAACCAGTGAAGGCGCAACATTAACCGTGTTAAGCTTTTTTGAGGCTGACACTGGTAAGACATAAATCCAGTGGTGCAGTAAATAGATGATTTGAATGTCCTCTCATTATGTCTCGTTTTCAAATCGTACACATTTGCAATGCAAGTGGCCTCTAGAAGGTCTCCTTGTGCTCTGACCTACAGTTAACAATTGCACAACTCTGAATGGCTGTATGGCAGTTGTCACCATCTGCCGTTTAGCCTGACTCACTAATGCCCAAAAACATGTAATCTGGTCATGGTCAGGGTTGGGTCAGATTACTTTGAAATGTCATTGTCAATATTTGTGTTTGTGTTTTTAGTTACAAATCAAATGATAATTCATCTAATTAGTAATGCACTCCATTGTGAGACAAAAAGTGTCTGGGCATAACGTCAAAACAAACATTGTATATATTGCAATTTATACCTGAAAAATAGATGCAGTCACAGTTCACAAATATTCAATGCAGTTTTCAATGCAAATAAATAGATTTTCATATACTCAGCTTTGCATACTAACTAATGAGATAAGCCTTTCTGCCCATAATCAATCACATGACTGTGGCAGATGATAATGAGCACTGGGGTTAAAATGGTTGAAACCAAACTCAATCTAAAGCAATAAAAAGAAAGCGCAAACAAGACATGAGAATGGTTATGTTTCTATTTTATGGTTAGGTGGCTTAAGACATTCTTTATGAGTTTTTGAATGGAAACAATTCTCTACATAAAATCTACGATAGAAATGACAATTTATTTTGGTTTCCAATTTTATCTTCAAAAAAGAAGAGGACATGTCATGTACAGAACAGACAGAAATGCTGTATGTTACCATATGTTAATGCTAAATGAAACTTTCTTTGCTTTGTTGCCTTGTCACTGGATGGGACTGTTATCCAGTATCTCAAAATATTTTTGAATTATTTTGGAAACAGTGGTTTTCCATCGATTTGACCTGAACTGATGTCATCTTCTATTTTCAGGAGAATACGAATGTAGGTTGAAAGAAGGAAGCATCTTCAGACAGAAATCCAACAAAGTTTTCTCTTATAAGGAAACACCTTTAGTCCAAGTAATGCCATTGAAACAAAAGGTCCAGTGTGAGGTGGGAAAGGATGTGTTACTGAGGTGCTCTGTCAACAGCCCCTACAAGGTTGAGTTTAAAGATCAATCCATTGGTAAGTCTCCAACAATAAAAAAAATAGTTGATTTACATATTGATGCAGTTCTTAAAAGGGTATTTCAGATGATGTGTTTTGTGTTTTCCTTAATTTTAAGCCCCAGCTCAATCAATCACATTTTCATTTAAAATTGAGGAGTGTCCAACCCCAAATTTGAAGTTCACTTGTCAAGCAGTAAACTATACTTCTTTTAAAAACGAAATTACTCTGGAGTTCTCCACGGGTGGTAAGTCTTACATTTAACAGCATATTTAATACAGTTTTAGGTCAATGTTTTTTTTCCTGTAGTAATGTGAAAACCCACTTGTTTCTCTCCAGTCTTCTTATGTGACGGAGGCAGTGAGTTTGGTGTTGGAAATCTTGATGAACGGGCTGAACTTTCTTGTGATCCAAATGAGGTGGGGGAAAGGATAGCGGAGTGTCAGAGCAATGGAACCTGGAAAGTTGTAGAAGAAAACTGCGTCCTAAAGCTAATTCAGGATCTGCTTGACCAGTCTCAGGTGATCTAGTTCTCTTACTTATCCTGGGCTTAAAAAATGTATTTTTCCACCAATAAATGTTTCTGATCCTTTTAGTTCTTGCCTATACTGCCTATTACTCAGTGTCATAGTTTCCCCCTCACAAATATCCAAATGTCTTAATCATTTGAAGCTAGAAGATTTCCTTTAAAGACATTCACAGCACTAGTTTCTCTGATATATAGCGGCAGTGTGTTGCACAAATTTGGAGCATTAATTACAAAAGCTGCATCTGAGCTGCAGATGATCTCAGTGTTACAGAGGAGCAGGGGCGTAACACAAGATTCTGGGCCCTATATGCAAGTAATCTCTGTGGGTCCCATTCCCCTCCTGATTCATGATGTCCCTCAGGCATATTTCTTTTAGTGTAAGAGTCAACTGTACAAATGAATCGGTAGTGTTTGTTAGGGCAGTCACAAATGAATAGTACATAACAAATTTAGTGTAAGTAATAATGATCTGATCCCGATCACACCAGAAACCCAACAAAGGTTCTAGTTATAAAAGTTAAAGTTATGGTTAAAAGTTATTGTAAAAAACCTCAAGTGTAGGGCAATAGGCTCTTTCTCTCTCTCACACACATATTTATGGCCATTTCAAGATTCTTTTCTGATTCACAGACTTTACGTTTGCTTTCCTGATATATTGAACACAACTTCTCCAGAACTCAGTCACTTTCTAACCTCGATTATGTTTACAGAAGAAACGTGCAGCAAGGAATAAACCATTTGTTTGTAGGGGTGACACAGGTGACCTCAGGAAACCAGTATTTTTAGATGCAAATTTCAGTAAAATGAATTGATTTTGGGAAGTCAGTAATGGCTAACTACAGAGTCAGCTGTGTAACTAATTCAGAGCCTTGTATATGAGGAGAACAACTTTAAAGTCAGTCCTGTGTGTTACAGGTAACCAGTGCAGAGCAGCTGGAACTGGACTAATGTGTTATCTTGGAGCTGCAGAGTTCTGAATGAGTCTCTATTGTTTTCTTTGGGAGGCCCATAAAAAGTGCATTACAGTAATCCAGTCATCAAGAAATTAAGGCAGAAATCCACTTTTCAGCACCTGTCTGATTTTCAAATGGCAGAACCTTTGCTACGTTTCTAAGGTGGTAAAAATGTACATACATACAGCAGTGACTTTAATAACACCTTTTTTCTTTTTTATCTCACAGATTGTGTCGACTAACAATTCAGTGGCAGAAGTCCTGAAAAAACTCCGCAATGTCACTCTCAAGTTCAGGAACAAAGTGGTTGAATCATCTCCCAACATCAATGCCACTGTTGAAATACTCAACAATGTAGCAAACAAAACATCATCTTTAAATATCTTGATAAATGAAACTCAAATAGAGGTATGTGAAGGGGTCTGTTGAGATATACTCGACACATGACCTAAACATAACATATATAAAAAATATATATATTGTATTTTACATCATCCAATGTTCACTTACCTTTCAATTCTCTCCTAGGATATCCTATTCACTTCAGGTGTCCTCACTGAAGATGAGTCAAAGCAACAATGGGATTTTCTAAACACCAAATCCACTGCAAAGAGCTTAGTAACAAATCGTAACGTCCCAAAAGCTAAATCTGCCAGCTCAATATTTTTGCTGTCTCTTGAGAGAATAACAACTAACCTTAACAATAACTCTTTTGAGATTGCAACACCTTTTATTATCTTGAACAAAACCACATTCACAGACAACTTCAGTGGTGACTTTAATTCTTCTGTGGAGATAGACATACCAGAGGCTAATGGGAGAAATAAGTCTATCACTGTGATGACATTTTCCTCAATGGATAACGTGCTCCCACCAAGAGACAAAGTCAATTCAACCCTCAAAGTCATCAATGGGAAGGTCACGCTTGTCCAGTCCAGCGGCACCGTCAATAATATTTCCTTTGCCTTTGATATCATAAACGATACTCTGGGGAACCCACAGTGTGTTTTCTGGAACTTCAGCCTCTTCGATGGCCTGGGAGGATGGGACGACAAGGGCTGCAAGTTGACATTCAACGTTAACAACACCGTCACCTGCACATGCAACCATCTGACCTCATTCTCCATCCTTATGTCACCATTTGTTCCTGATTTCCCTGTGTTGGATTATATAACCTATGCTGGAGTTGTCATATCCATGGTCTCCTTGGTTATATGTCTCATCATTGAAGCTGTCATATGGAGAAAAATTCGAAAGAGCAACACCTCCTACTTGCGTCATGTGTCCATTGTTAACATTGCCTTGTCCCTCCTGATCGCAAACATTTGGTTTATTATTGCAGCAGCCATCTCAGACGCGGACGTGAAAAACAAACCAGCATGCATTGCGGCCACCTTTTTCATCCATCTTTTCTACCTAGCGCTGTTTTTCTGGATGTTAGCCTCAGCTCTGCTTTTGCTCTACCGCACAGTCAGTGTGTTCGGTGGGGATTTGTCTAAGCATTCTTTGTTGGCTATTGGATTCTGCATGGGCTATGGGGCACCCCTCATCATTGCAATAGTAACCATAGCTGTAACTGCACCCTCTGATGCCTACATCCGAGAAACTTGGGTCTGCTGGCTCAGCTGGAATCAGTCCAAGGCTCTACTGGCTTTTGTGATCCCTGCACTGGTTATAGTTGTAATAAACCTGGGCATCCTGCTTGTGGTGTTGTACAAAATGTTGAGGAGAAGAGCAGTGGTAGATGCCTCACAGGCCGCAGAGAAGAACGCTGTCGTAGTTATTGCTAGGACTGTGGCCTTCCTGACACCATTTTTTGGATTAACTTGGGGTCTTGGAGTTGGAACTATGACTGACCCACACAACGAGGCAATCCATATTTCATTTGCATTCTTCAATTCACTGCAGGTAAATCATTGTGGTTGCCAATACTCTTATGGTGTGTTCACACCAAACAAGGTGCAAAATTTTGTGAAGTCCTAAAATTTCTGTTTATCCGGGTTAAATAAAAACAAATGGGGAAAAAATAACTTGCCTGTTCTACTCCAGAAGAGAGGATGACAAGTGGCTGAAGCAATCAAGTTGCAGTGTAGTACATGTTTTGGAAATGCTGGAGAAGCCCACACAGGAAAGCACACAGCTTGGGACAGGAGCTTTGTCTTGTTTCCAGCACTCCCTGAGGCTGAGCAGTAACTGGTTTGATCCCCCTCTAGTTTAGGTAGGTGCTAGGGCTGAGTTAGTTCATTTTCATCATCAGCGCTGAAAGGGTGAAACAACATTGCATCACACGAGTTTGACCCCCGAGTTCAAATATTTAAATTTTAGTGTCAAGGGCTCCCAGGGCTCTTGACGCATATTTTTAATTTTATGAAATTTCGACGCGCATTAAATTTGTGCCACGCTCGGAGTGAACACACCATTATATTTATTAAATGTTTTCTCAATCGTGCTCTTACCTGATACTAACTTGTGTCTTTATGAAGGGTTTCTTCATATTGTTGTTTGGAACACTGTTGGACAAAAAGGTAAGTTTGACATAAAAATCTATCTTTTGATAATTGAAAGCAAAATCCATTCTGAAATGCAATCAAAATTTTTACACATAGATTATCATTATTATATTTTCTGGTTTTAATATTTCTTTGGTAAAGTTAGGGTCGGAGAATAATCTATCTTTTAACCCTCAGAGAGGAATTACAACTCTGAAACACTATGACAGCCTTAATCGATCTTCTGTCCTCACAATTAGAGGAAAACAATGGAACTAATCAGTGCTAAATTGTACGTAGTTAATTGGTCATTAGTTAACAGATTATTAGTTTTTGGATGATGTACTTTTCTGCCAAACTTATACAATATGCTACAATTATTTGCGCTTAAGTCAAACTTCCACCTTTTAGTCAAGTTTGTGAAATTTCACAAATTAGCATACTTGCTCTTGTAGTTACCCAGGACAGGTTGTAGATTGTCCCACTTAATTGGGCTCATTTTGATATCTTGCTATGGTTGGAATATTTGGTCCACTGGCAGACCTATTGAGCATGAAAAATAGCTAAATAATATCCAGGGACTAAAGTAGACTAGAGTGGGCCACCCCTCATACCCAACAACAAATAAATCTGCACAGCAGGTCATTAATATGGGCCAATGGGATTCAAGTTAGCTGGTTTGGGCCATTAATTACCTTTTTAATAAGTTTCCATTTGAAACAAACCTATTGGAGTTTTATAGCAATGTGCTTATTTTTTGTGGATTCTCTTTTCAGGTGCGGTCAGAAATAGCATTGATGTCACAGACATCTGCAAGTGGGACAAGGGTAAGAACATGCTTCTAAATCACATGATTTCTCTTTTGTTTGGAGCAAAACAGGATTTCTTCTTTAAATATTGGAGTGAACCAAGTTCTTGCTTGTATTTTTATTTTAGAGCACCAGTGGTGGAACATCATCATCAAACGGACTGGGCATTTTCCGCTTATGGAGAAGACGAAGAGGTATAGCAGCAGTTCAGACTGGAAGCATTGGTTTAGTTGTTTTATTACCCACAATATTTTTCCCAGAAAGAATGGGAAAATGTCTATCTGCAGCACGAAAAATCTTTGATGCTAAAACATTACATGAAGATAGACATCGACACGTTAACATGACAACAGAATGTGAACATGTTAGCATGATGATCTCACCATAGCTCAAATCACCAATGTGAGAAATGCGTTTTGATTTTCCATTTTATTTGTAAACGCAAACCTAATTTTGTTGTTTTGTGGTGGTTTTTTCAGGTGTTTACAACATTTCATCTAATGAATCTGGTGCATCGCATTCCTAGTCAACCCTTGATGATCGTCTTTGGCAAACCAACTAGTAGACAAGTTTATTTTCTTCATTGCAAAGACAAACAGCGAAAGATGAGCAAAGCCTTGTTTCAGTCATAATTTGAACATTGTATTTAATCAAAGCATTGTTCACAACAACACTGATGCACATTAGAATGAAAATATTTATTTAGTATTACATAGTGTTTGTTGATGTAAAATATAAATAGTATTTTATTATTGCTTTTTCTAGATCATGTTTTTTTTCTTTTCTTTTCTTATTTAATATCTTTTGTCTTGTTTACTCAGTCACATTATGTGGATCAATGTAATCAAGGTAATGGTAAAGGGTTAGATTAAATCTCTGGACAATTAATGACACCAGAGCTCTCCAAGACGTGTGTCTCTCTCTGTGTGTGTGTGTGTGTGTGTGTGTGTGAGTATCACAAAAGTTGTCTTAGTATCAGGTAAATGGAGAGCCAGGAATTACTCACAGGTTAGGGTTGAGAATTGAGCTCCATCATTCTCTTTCTTCCATTTGTATTTCAGGAACTTGAATTCTTAGTACTGAAATTGCAGAAGTAAGACCAGTTTTTTATTCAGTTATTTTACCTACATTGCTTTAGCCTGGGAGTGAAAAACAAAGCAGCACAGTGAAAGTAACAAAGAGGCCAATTGAGAGTCACTGCATATATGGAAAGTAAGTCTCCTGCAGAACCACAGGCAACAATGCCTGGCACAGAATATTATAGTCACACCACCCAGGCATTCACAGGCTGGTGTCAGTGTCATACTGACCTGAAGTCATTGTTGCACACATAGAGAAATTGTTGTTCAGTTGTTTTCTCTGTAGATGATGCTGCGTCTTAATTCTGTGCTGTCATAACATCGTTTTATATAATGCATTTGACAGTGTAATAAGTAATATGTTTATGCCTCCACGAGGTGTCGACAAGGTGTCGCTTCTTCTGCAACAATGACTCTCTTGCGCCTGACAATGACATTTATTTGGTTATTAATCAATTCAATTCAATTCGATTTTATTTGTATAGTGCCAAATCATAATATACATTATCTCAAGGCACTTTACATAGAAGGTGAAGACCTAAATATTATAGAGAAACCCATCAGTTCCCACAATGAGCAAACACTTTGGCAACTGTGGAGAGAAAAAAACTGATATGAGATCATGATCATGAATCATAATAAATGTGTGTCTCATAAACTCCAGTGTGAATCAAACAAACACAAAGTAAACCTCAGTGCTGCTCATGTTCTGATAATTCCTGGTTAGTTTTTGCATTTATTGTTAACATGTAAAGTGAGCGTAGATCAGTGGTGGAGTGACGAGGGAGGACATGCGGCACGGTACAAGGATGCTGGACCCATAACTTTAGGAGTGACAGGCCTCTGCTGCAAAATTAAATTAGCAGTAACCCTGCCTACCTAATACTGAACATAGTATGATTTTAAAATACATTTTAATGTCAATTAGAAGTAACAAATACTTTTTTAAAGATTTGTTACAGAGACCCTCCCAGAACTTTGCTGTTGAGGCTTTCAGGGGGTCTCAAGTATCAATCAAGGGGTCTTGGACCCACAGAGACCCTCTGTATGTCGCACCCAGGTTCTCTCTCTCTCTTTATATGCTAGCTCTGTGATGGGTGTGCCCCACCTCTCACTTAGCTGGAATTGGATCCAGTGCCCCTTGCAACGCTCAAAGTATAAGCCTTATAGATGGATGAAATGGTTAGATGACAAGTGGTCACAGGTCCAAAGTCCAATAGTGAATAGTTCGAAGATGACACAGATGCCTTTGTTCATGTGAAGGCTGAGAAAAATAGTTTGGGGAAAATCTTTGGGAATCATTCACACAACACAATATCTTAAATTAGATACTTAAGTTGTAGTCGGGTGTCAAGAATCTTACAGCCTTAAAGGAATAGTTCACCAAAAAATGAAAATTCACTCATTATCTACTCACCACTATGCCGATGGAGGGTGGATAAAGTGTTTGAGTCCACAAAACACACAGTCATTTAAACCAATGTTTTGGCCTAAATGTCCTCTGATAGCCTCCTCAGACACACCACAGTGTGGCTACGTTCACTCGCATCGCCACTTCTGATAGTGGACATTTAGTGTGATAGTGTAAATGACCTAATTTCGAGTCACATATGACTGTCGGGTTTGCGGATACTTGGATGACACCACACAAACAGTGTGGAGGCATTTTATGTATTTTTGGTTGTTATATTATGTCTGAAGAGGCCACCTGGGCTCAAACACTGTTCAGCCCTAAAAGTCCTTAAAGTTACAGTGTGTAGAATTTTGTGATATCGAGTGTTGTTGTTTTCACTCATTCATTTCATCTAAATTGTATGAATTGTAGTTTTCTGTACCTCAGAAAAGGCCCTTTATATGTAAATACTTTATATTTACATGGAGGGGGTCCTCTCTATGGAGGCCGCCATGTTTTTTTACATTAGTAAACAAACTAAACACCTTCTGAGTTTTTATGACAACTGAAGCTACCACAGGTTCTTTTTCATGTTTGGAAGGAGAGGGTGAGGTGAGGGGTGTTCAGCTGCAACATGCAACTTCAACACTAGATATCTCAAAATTCTACACACTGTACCTTTAAGTGCCAAAAAATATTCTTAAAAAATGTAATAAATAAATAATATTGAAAAACTGCACTTCGGACCAGGTTTCTGTTGGTCAGCAGCATAATCGCTTTCTGAAAGTGTCAACATTGTGCCTGCCACACCTCATTGAAAGAGCTGCAAACCCACTGCACATTGGCGCTCAGATGGGCACAAGTCCATTTGCTATTTGAACAACGAGGACGCTTGAGGGAAAAATGACTTTGACAATGAAACGAGCATTCTAAAAGGTGCAGTAAAACCAATAAAAGGTTTGAGTATAAGCATTTGTTCTCGTCCATTTGTGCTCCAAGCACCTCAAATAGACGAGCATCACACTGTAAACTGTGACTGGCTTCACTCGGTTTTCCCAAAGCATGCGGGTCAGTCAGTGCGGTCAGATGATGACATGTCACTGGACAAAAAATTTGATTTGTAATCAAGTACCAAGAGTAAGTGGGGAAGCTAATTTGTCCTAGAAGAGCAGAATAAACTCCTCAGCGCCTGCTAATCTGCTCTGCTGCTGCAACCCAGTTATTTATTCGATTCAACTACTTTTTCTGTCTTCCTCCCTCTGCCATGTTGTGTTCTGCCACTTGATTCCACTTTATCTTAATGGGCAAATATAACAGCAACAGCACTCAGGTCAGACAGATCCGTCAAAACTTATCAAAAGCTTAATTTTATTTTAGTTGTATTACTGTCAAGCTTCGTACAGTAGCCGAGCTTCACAGTTTGTTTATCATCTGATGCAATGATATGATGCAACCTGACAACTCCTCCATTAGAGGTGAGAACTCTCTGGTGCCTCGGCTGCTCTGGTGGTACACATGAGCTCTACTTGTTCCCAAGGCAAACATACTTTCCCACTTAGCACGAGACAATTATGTAATGTTTATATCTGAAAAGTTTTTGACGAAGTTACAAACTTAAACATAAAAAAACACAGATGAGCTGACGGCAATGTTGACGACAGAAACAACTGTGGAAGAGTCACAGTCGTTTGTGCTTCTAACAAATCACACTTTCAACAGGAAGTCAAAAGCGATCAGTTTTTATATTAAAAAAGCTAATATGTGATTAATATAATGACAATGTCCGATAATATTGATGTGACTGAACACTCATACATTCAACCTTTTATCTGTGTAGTTAGTCAATCCTCGTTTGGCCTGTCTTCATTATCTCAGGAGAAGGCCGCCACAGATTATCATACCTCCAGACTATTTTAGGTTAAGATAAAATAAACTTTATAGTTGAGAGGAAATCTGACAATCCTCTTCTATGCAATATTGTTTTTAAAGAAAACCTATGAGAAATACACAGATTATACCAGAATGAAAAAACTAAAATATCATCATTGGAAACACTTGTTCATGATTATTTTGTTTGTATGTATTTGATAAATTTGCTGATATACTTCATCCAGAGTTTTTTTGTTTTGTTTTTTTGGGGGAAGTGAGAAATCCTTAGAAGTCAACAACTTTAATCAACACAGCAGAAAAGTCCTTCAACTTGTCAAGCTGAAGGGAGAGCAGCTGCACCTGAGTCACTGTTCTGAGATCAGGTATCTTGCACACACTACACACGTGTGCAGTGTGCAAACTGTTCTCATCCATCACAAAATTACTTGAGAGGCATCAGCATCTGGTGAACAAGCAAATGACAAGTTCTGACCAAAATGTAGATAGAAAAGTGTTCAGTTGTGTAAACAGCCAGCAGGTGTCAAGGGAGAGTGGGTGAGGGGGAGGCTGGTGACCAGAGCACAGAGATAGAAGTCAGCAGTTTAGCTGTGAACCAGCGGTGCAATGTGATGTTCAGGCTGTTTGTCAGTTGATAAATGCTACAACTCCTCAGAGACCAGGCACTCTCACTGTGCTGAGATGTGCACTGGCTGCAGACCTGCTCTCATATACTTTGGTCCAGCATCAACTGCTGTCAAATATGACGAGGACAACAGGAGGATACGTTTCAGCACAATTCACTTATTTACTCAGGTTTATTGGTTTGGCATAGGATAACACCACCTCTGCTTTTCATATTCATTACATTTACACAATTCCCCATAAAAGACAAATGTCACAGATTTGTACAAAGTCAAACATGACTGCTTCAGAAAAAAATCTTCAAGTGATTTGACTTTAAGACATATGGACTTCCTGCTGTAACAGATTTGAGACGATGGGGCTCATGCAAGTTCATCATTTGTTCTAAAGTTTTGCATATGAACGATTTTAGGAGAATTTTCTGTATTCACAAATGTTCTCATATATTGAGTATCTTTCATGTGTGTGGTGCAGACCTGTCGTAGCAGTCACAAGGAATGAATTGTTTTTACAAAGGGTTTGTATATTTTATTAGTTTGGAGTGATTATGATTGAATATATAAATTACACCTCCTCACGTTGACATTCTCTTGTTTTATTTGAATTATAATGACATTTTAATCCAGGGGATATCCAGGGGAGTGCTGATCACCTGTGGCCATACAAGATTTTCAGATATTTAACCTAAAAGTAACTTTTTTCTTCAGGTGATTGAGGTCAGGGTTTAACTCTCTGCCTCATGACACCTCAAGTCAACCTGCAGACATTTTTTTGAATTCTAATAAGTCCTATATGCCATCCTCGCTCAGTCAAATAAGCAGAGTTCATTGCGTTCATCCTGTTAATGCATGTAGAAATAATGTAGGTCTCAATATGAACTTTTTCATGCATGAAAAGCCCAGTGGTTGTCACAGAGTAGAATAACCTGCCTGAAAAAAGAAAAAGGCTTTTGTAAAACATAATGTTTCAATTTAGAAAAAATAAGAAATCATTATTTTCTGAATGAGCAACTTTATTAGTTTTCAGAGAAATGTGTCAATGAAAAAAAAGCATATTCTTCTGAATCAATGACAAACTTTTATTGGAATCTTAAAATATAAACTTGCAAATTAATTAAGTATTGTAGAACTAAAAAGATGCCATAGCATCTACAATAGCTTTGGCTCAGACAGTGAACAGTTTATATCTTTGATGGTAAAACCTCAATATTTCTTGTTTCAACCTTTGTCATTTTTCCTGAATTCAAATTCACAAACATTCAAGTCAAAAGAGTCGGGCATTGGCAAAATCACCCTGAAATATTTTGCCTGACATGATCATTCTGAAAGCGGATCTGAACCAGGTGTAAAAGAAGGCATAGATAAAGGGATTCAGCATTGAATTGGACAACGTGAGCCAGTTTAGAGCCTCGATCACAGCAATCGGTGTCACACTGTATGTTAAAGGCTGAAAGATGATACAGAGAAAGTAAGGAGTCCAGCATAAGAGAAAAACTCCCATAACAGTAGCCAGAGTTTTAGTGGCCTTCCTCTCCATCTTACTGATGCCGGCTCCAGACTTTGTGCTCTGACACGCTGTGCTCTGCTGGATGCTGTAAGCCTGTCTCTGTGCAACAAGGAAAATCTTCAGGTAGATACACAGCATTATAATGACCGGGATGTAAAAGGAGAAAATACAAGCCAGCGTGGTTGATATCAGAGCATCAATTAAACAACTTTCCTCACATTTTCCTTGATTAAAACCTGCAATTATGAGGCCAATTCCAATCAGGGCAGCGATACCCCAGCTCACGAGGATCATGATCGCGATGACGCGATTGTTTATTTTAGTTTTGTACCTGAGCGGCTGACAAACTGCGTAGTATCTGTCTATAGAAATACAACACAAGTTCAGAATAGAAGCTGTGCTCAGCGTGACATCAAAGCTGCCTCGTACTTTGCAAAACAAACCTTCATGATACCAACATGAGGTCACAGTGAACGCCATGCTGAAGGGAAAAACTAAAACTCCTACAAGCAGGTCGGCCACGGCCAGAGAGAGGATCAGGTAGTTAGTGGGAGTGTGGAGCTGTTTGAAGTAAACAATAGAGATTATAACGAGGAGGTTTCCACATATTGTGACAACAGACAATGAACCAAGGAAAATGTATAATACAACACATATTATCGAAGGGTTGCTTGTGAATGTGTATGTGACATTATCTGATTCATAGCAAAGATGTATGTCGTTAACAGCACCCGTCTCGTTGATAGTCCAGTCTGCCTCCATGTGTCTGGATTTCTGTAATTTAGTTTTCCATTAATTATCAAATACAATGAGGGAACATCTTAAATACTTGAACATTTACATCAGCATATATAACCAGAATAACAAACATTTTCTTAGACAATAAAGAAGAATGGTGGTTAAAGAAGTTTCATACCTCACACCTCAAGTCAAACTACACACCAGTTTGGTCATCAGGTTGCGTACTTACTCTTACCCTGGCACTGTGCCGAAGCTGTGCATGTTATATTTAAATAATATAACCCACCTCATTACCATAATTACAAATATGTCTCAACCAATCAGATGGAGTATAGTCCATTCCATTTGTATGTGGATAAACCAGCTGTATGTTCTCTTCACCCAAAAACGAAAATGTACTTATTATCTATTATTGAGTCATTTAGTATTTATAATAATTTACAACTTTTCTGAAAAATGAAACAAAATTGTAGTGCAGTAATTTTAGTTACAGTTTTTAGTGTATGCTCACATGCCATATGCAAATTTATGTTATGCATAACCATAATACCTGCTGTCTACACTGGCCAAGAAGAATCCATGGATCAGCAAAGTTAATATGAGTCTATACATTTGTTTTTCTTTGGGTTATCTTTGTAACATGAGATATTGTTCATGAAGGAGAGACTGTCAATGGCCCAGGGGGCGTCAGTGGTACAGGTTTATGTAATCAATCTAAAACTGAAGTAAATTATAATAAACACACACTATTTGACCCTGGCTATGTACTGACTCTGAGTATAAACTATTTATTTGGAACAGCAGATATGTTTTGGCTGTTCATTATTCTATTATTTTATTTTCAGAACCTCTTGAAAATGAAATTTAACTGTAATGTTCTGCTCAAGGCAGCAAAGGGTAAATAAACCCTCATCATAATTAGATGTAACTCAACAACATGAGTTTTGTTTGGACAGACTTTTCTCATGCAACACCAGTAGAATAAACCAGGGTAGTGAATAAGCTGTGATGTGGTTTTGTTCAAAATTAGAACAAAACTATTTGTCTGACTCGTATTTCAACTTAAGTGAAGCAAGATGAACTTTGTGACTCTGTGAGACTGAATATGTCAGATCATTTCCTCGGCTGAGTGATGACAAAACCTGTGAGAAACTAAAAAGCATTGAAAAAGAAATATTACAATTTGATTGAGGCAATGGATATACAAACATTTATTTGGTTTAGGTCTTTACAGCATTTGATATCTCTGTATTTTAACACAGCAGTCATTGCAGTTTTAAATTTCTGTAATCATCCTGAATTATTTTTCCCAACCAGCTATAAAAGAAAGCACGGATAAATGGATTGAGCAGTAAATTCGACTGTGCGAGCCAGTGGAGTAGCTCAAGCAAAGCAAGTGGCTCTGAAAGTTTAGTGAACGAACAAACACTCATGAGGAGAAAAAAATAAAGCTAACCATCATATCAAAATCACTCCCATGACGACAGCAAGAGTTTTAGTGGCGTTCCTCTCCATCTTCCTCTGCTCCGACACGTTGTGTTGTGGATGCTGCACGCCTAAATCCTTAGGTAGATACACAGCATCACAGTCACTGGGAGATAAAATGAGAAAATAAGTCCCATAATATTTATTTTATACAGTTTATTACATCATTTATACAAATGGGACTTGTATTCATTTTCACATCTCATGTACATGATGTGTTCAAAAATCTATATAGAGGTACATATGGTTTTCAGATGATTTTATTATGCAGTTTTTACTGTGTGTAGTATTGTGTGTACCATGTACACATACTTTGCAAACATATATTTATAAACGTTTGTTTTACACATATTTATTTGGGTGTATCGGTCACTGTACATTATCATTCCAGACTTCTCTCTATCTGAAAAGAATATCAGTGCAGTTTTGAGTTTGTAAAATCACCTTGAATCAATTTTCCTGAAATGATCATTCTGAAAGCTGATCGGAACCAGCTGTAAAAGAATGCATAGATAAACGGATTTAACATGGAATTAGACAGAGCCAGCCAGTTAAGTAGTTCAATCAGAGGAAGTGGCACGTAGACGTGACTGAAGGACATAACAGTGGTACAGAGGAAGAAAGGAAGCCAACACAACAGAAACACTCCCATGACAATAGCCAGAGTTTTAGTGGCCTTCCTCTCCATCTTACTGACGGCTGCTCCAGACTTTGTGCTCTGGCACGTTGTGTTGTGGATGCTGCGCGCCTGTCTCTGTGCGACACTGAAAATCTTCATGTAGATGCAGAGCATTACAACCACTGGGAGGTAAAAGGAGAAAATAAGTCCCATAATGTTTGCCAACACAACATCGGTTATACACATTTCAGTACAGTCTTCTTGGTTTATTCCTGCAACGATGAAGCTAAGCCCGATTAGGACAGAAAGACCCCAGCTCACCAGGATCATGGTCACAACAACATGGTCATTTATCTTAGTTTTATAGCTCAGAGGCTGACACACTGCATAGTATCGGTCAATGGAAATACAACACAAGTTCAGAATAGAGGATGTGCACAGCGACACATCAAAGGTGCCACGGACTTTGCAAAACAAGTCATCGTAGAAAAGACAAAAGGTTATAGAAAATTCAATGGTGAGTGGAAATACCACAACACCAACAAGCAGGTCGGCCACAGCCAGAGAGAGGATGAGAGAGTTAGTGGGTGTGTGGAGCTGTTTGAAGTAAATGATGGAGATTATGACAAGGAGGTTTCCACAAATAGTGACAACAGATAATGAGCCAAGAAAAACATGAAACAATACACATACTGCAGAGGGATAGCTTGTCAGCACATGATACAGATCTATCTTATAGCAGGGATGAATCTCAGTAAAAACATTAGACCTGTTGAATCTTATATCCATTTCCATGCTGGTGCTTTCCTGCAGTTCAACATGAAAAAATATGTTGATAAATCTTTAGTCTCTTTTTGACAAAATATAAGTTCAGAATGGATATCAATGCACTATTTAAGCATTAATACTGACGGGCATCCCACCAGTCCTAATCTGGCACTCTGCAGAACTGAGAGTTCATATTTATAATTTCATACCTCATTACTATGGTCTGTACAGAAGTTGGCCAATCAGGTTTAAGATGACATAAGAATAAAGATAACTGTGCGTGTGCATGTGTTTGTGTGTGTGCGCGCGCAGGAAGTCAAGATGGAAAAAGCATCATGTTAATTGGAAGGTAATCTGTAAACAAAAATGTTTGTAGGTAGAACATCAACTTAACATTTTTCAATATTTCATAGTTGAACCTTGAAGTTATAAAGCTGGTGGCTTGTGAACACGTGTGAAGCACCCTCCTACTGTATGTAGGCACATGATATTATCTTGCATGAATTGCCTTTAAGGGAGACCTATTTTGGTTTTTCAGCCTTTCCCAGTCCTCTAGTCGGCTGTATATGATTTTTGTGAATGTATATGTTGTGCATGGACCATCTCTCCCACAGTAAACACTTTTCTTGAGGCTGCTGAAACACCTCATCTTCAATTTTTTGGATACTGCCGCCGTGTATCTATAGCCCAATCACATTTCACCCCTATCTCTTAGCCCTTCCCCTCTGTGCATTCCTGTGTAGGGGAAGGCTAGCTTTCCAGATCCTTGTTGGGATGAAGGGGTAGGGCAAAACTTTTGGTCTCATCTGTTTACATTGACAACTACTGATGATATGTCAGGACTACTTCTTGAAGGGCTGTCCCAATTCGTAGGGGAAGATTTCAACCACTACCCTTTCTCTGCTTCAAGGAGCAAGATAATCCTCGTAAACAAGGGGTAGGGGTAGGAAGAAGGAGTAAAATCACGTTATCAACATTTAGCCATGTATCCTTCGCATAAATCCCTGGAGACCAGCTGACTTTCGATGAAAGGATTTTCCCCTGAAAACTTGTACCAAGAAATGTTCACCTAGAGTCATAGTACCATTGCCTCTCCTTTAGATGGAGCTGTCTCCATATAAAAGATCGGCAATAGTACTATGGGTGCCATCTTTCATCTATGCATATCCAAGCAAAATTGGTATTGTATGTTGAAATATCCTTCACTGAATAGATATTGAATAAAACTAATAGACTGTGAATAGATTGTGAATCAGAATCGATTAAAAAATGATTTATTATGGCCTTCGAAGGATTTTATAACAAATGAAAATGGCCCTTGATAGAAAAATGCTTCCCCACCCCTGGTCTAGATGGCTGGGGGAACTCCCATCATGCATTGTGCTCTTCTCCCCTTCTTCCTGCCTCTCTGCCCCCACATTTATTTATTTTCCTGCATGTCACCGACTTTGTGTTTTCCCCTATAGTCTCTCTCTCTCTCTGCAGGTACCTCTGACTCAAGAGCTGCAGTATTTAGACAACATTGTTATTATTTGAATTGTTGCTGCTACGTCTTGAGATACATACATATCACTCTTCTTGTTTTCATTATAACAACTAGTCTGTCAGAATGTAACCATGATGGTACACAACTGTCCCTGGTCAAAAACAAAACACATTTTGTCATTTATGTCTATGTCTACACTACTGCAGATGTTTTATGGGATGGAGATGTTCCTTTCCAAGTTTTTTTAAGTCTCAGCATGACCTTCGTTTTATAAAATGTCTTCTATCAGGCGAGACTACAAAATCTCAAACGCTCATGCCAGTCCCAGCAGATGGTGATAAATTAAATATCATTTAATCTATCAAATGCCATAGAACAATGCTGCATTCCAACATTGGGCGAGGCTGATGCCTGGAAATGACAGTGATGTGGTGCAGTGATGCTGAGTTTAGTTCTGCTGCTGTAATGTCAAAATCTCCCCAGTGTGGGATGGATAAAGTCTATCTGATCTTATCTTATCTTATAGCCGCCATTGTTGTCGTTTCTGTTGCATAGTCATTACACAAAGCAACAGTGTGTCTGCACAAAGTAACTTGTAATGCCATTGTTTGTCATTGCTAACCAAATGCTCACTATAACAAATTGCTGTAAAACGGCAAAAAACCGCCACATTCTGTCCTCCATTAAAATGGTTATGTGTTTAAGAACACATTGCATCCTGGGAAATATTTATGAACATATCTGCCTTGCATTGTTTTCTTTAAACAAACTCAGACTGATTAGTAATGTAACTTAGTTTGCAGCACTTGCATGTATATATATATATATATATATATATATATATATGTGTGTGTGTGTGTGTGTGTGTGTGTGTGTGTGTGTGGTAGAGTAGCAGCAGCATTGAATGAGTTTGATTCTCTGGATATGTGTATGTTAAATGGTGGTACAAATGTACTGCAGGTCTACAACAGTGGTTCTGTGAACAGTGGGGCCTCTCTGGCTCTGTAGGAGTATGTTTCTCAAAGATTCTGCATCTGGCCCTATAACCAGATCGGCAGCTCTCCTGGCCTGTACATGAGGAAGTTTGACAGGTTAATCTGAAAGAAATCTGAATGAAAATAAAGGCAGCAATCCTAGATCTTAGTTCACAGGGTGTTAGTTATCATCATGTCACGTCACAATCTGCCTGCAGGAACTGTTGATCAGAAACTAAGTTTCATTCCAATACAACTACATTTAAATGCCTTTGTTAAACCTTTTAACCCTAACCCTTCTAACAGTGCAGCAGGAAAGCCTTTAGATTGAGTAGGTAGATATATTACTGCATGAAATAATGTTTATTCTGGTATCAATATAATCAATCCTAGCGGCAGCCGGTCCAAACAAATAGACATGTTAAAACACAAGGTGTTTTTATGACTGGTCCATATATAAGGTAAGCGACACAGATAATCAGTAAGAAAGTATTAGAGACACTATAAAGTTGGTCTAAAGCTGAGCCAAAGTTAACTTTTTTATCATGTGACCCTCTGTTTACGAGTCAGGGAGGGACAATGGTGCTTTGTGTGTGACAAGCTGGCACCTTCTTGACTATAGCTTACTTTCTTGTGGCCTGTGCACATAACAAAACACATAAAACCATGATGTCAATGAATGGAGAAAATGTTTATAGATTTAATCATCAGTTTTAAACCTAAGAGAACCTTCACTTGAAATACAATGGAAAAAAACTAAAAAAGTAGTCTATGGAGAGATATTCTCACCTTTCTTGTTTGTTCCTTGTTGCTCATTAAATTTGACTCTGTGGGTATATTACATCATTATTCAGATCATTAAGTTGCAATAAATTTGTTTTGTTAAGGCTGAAAAACAGTAAGGCCCCAGGTTGAAGAGGTGAGGTGCAGGAAAATAATAGCTCAGGGACTGACAACCACACCAAACATTCACACCTCTAATTGAAGGCTCTCACCAGTTAACTGGAGACACAATAATGAAGACACAAGTGAGCGCTTGGACAAATCTGCATCTATGATTTTTATATTCGCATCAAACCTTGTAAGTTCTACTGAAATCATATTAAACCTTACAATGATAAAGCAGGAAGTTGGATCCACTTTGCTGATAATTCTATTAGTTTTTTCCGACTTGAGCTCAAACACACATTAGTTAGCGCACAAGTCCATGAGCAGCATAATGCTAAATACTTAAGTCTGATGCTGGGTCCAACTGTATTTTATAATTAAGACAAGGACCATTTTTAAAGTCAATATCCTAGCAACAGTTATACACATATATCTCTTATTAAGTTTTAAACCACGAAATAACATAACATATATGATGCAGGGAAACTGACAGTGACAGATAAAATGTATGGTGCAGCAATAATTATAATAATTACGATACATTTTGTTTTTGCAGCACTTTTCAAACTAGTTACAAGGTGTTTTACACATTTTAAAGAAAGTGAAGAATTGTAACACTTTGAAACAAACAAGACATTTCAGAGCATCAGGTGGATGTCGACACATTCTACAGGATAAACGAATACCTTGTACCACTGGTGGTGCAAACATACAGCAGGTCAGAGAATCACCTGTGTACAAAATGTCATGCCAATCCTTTTACCAGACATTGAGATACAGTAATTCCCCTTGAACCAAAGTGGACTGACAAATGGACAGTGGCAACAAACTGAAAAGGGGCACGTTAGGCGATAGCAGGTTGTTGTGCAAAAATTACCATAATACATCGAAATTATATTCAACTAAGATATTACAATTATTATTGTAATAAAGAGAAATTGCTACATTTGTGGTTGATTAGCAAGGTATTCTGGGAAATTTCCATACCCCCTTGGTATGAAGTGAGGTGCTTGTGATCCATAATACAACAGCCGTGAGGGATCCAGCAGAAATGCTTATTGTGAGCAGGTGTGGAACCCGAACCAAGGCATGTATGCTGTAGATGGGACTTATCTATGCCTTCAACCTTGAGTATCCCAAGATGCTCAAAAACGTCTTAGAAGCATTTCAGAGACTTTTTCTGGGGCTTGATGGAGCAAAGCTGCTCAAGGTATTTCACAGCCTCCAAAGCTAATGGAATGAACTGTTTGCATGGAAGTTCTGGCACAGACTGGTGTTTACCTCTGCATCCAAAAATACTTTTCATCCTTATAATTTCAGGAAGTTGTTGTAACTGATCTTTGTTTTGTTGTCACTTATTGATCACATCAATCTTAGGAATTTCTGTCAATTTAGTTTTTTGGAAGAAAACATTTTTATTATTTGATCCATCTAAAGTACCCCGAATAGTTGGAAATATTTTGTGTTCCAGTTGCTGCAGAAACTATAGAACATTTGTAGGTGTCAATAGCATAGGGACTGGGTTGACTATTAGGGGGCAGGGCCCTCAAATTCTGTTTCATAGCTGTTTTACTGAAAATAAGAAATGAAATCTACCTAAACAAAGATTTATTGGATAAATTATGTAGGTTGTTTTTTCCAGTGTAACATTTTCCAGCATTTTTGTCAAACTCTGAGGAAATAATTTGTGTGGACGTTGATGGAAAAATCAGACGCATTTGTAATTGTTTGGCCTTGGCAGAAGTATGCGCTTTGACTCTAGAGTCACTGCTAAAGCTGAAGAGGGTTGACTGATGCTTTATGCCTGGGTGCAACAGTATTAATTATAATCCTGAGCTCCACTTTCAAGCTGTTGCATGTAAGGGAGTCTTTGGCCTGTGGATGTTTTTCATAACTCAGCCTAGTGCAAATATTTAAGCTGTTCACTTATTGTCCGATTAAAACAGTGATGGGTGTGGTTGGCCTTTTGTTGGATTCACAACACTGAAAAACAATCCTCCTTTTGACTTGTCAGCTTTCATGAGGATGTTGCAGATGCCATTCTCTCTTTTATTTGTTGTCAGAGCCTTCCCTCAAATAAGCAACGTGGAAAGTTGTGTACTTGATATCTTGCTGACAGCTACCTGCTCGACCACTTTTTAATCACACAGGAAGATCTGAAAACAAATATTTCACAGGGTCATTCATTCTGCACATCAGTTTCTCTTTTTTCTTTTTGATCTCCTTCACATTCATAGTCACTCACTCGTTCAACAATCCTCTACAAAGTAAAGTTAGAGTTCTTTTGCTGCAATGCTGACATTTTGAAAAGCGGTGAACTTGAAGACTGTGTCGATTGTTTAGCAGACCTTTTAAAAAGCAAACATGTAATGTATGGAAAAATAACACCAGTTAAATAAATCTTTTAACTTGTAAATAAACCATATATGTGAACAGTAATGGAGCGACGCTTGTGTGCTAGTTCTGGCAGCCAACTTGAGCTCCACTGCTCCAATCATGTGACAAACCTCACCCCCAGAATCATCTATAACACACACCCACCTTATTAGGTGGTCTATTTAAGCAGAGAAAATTTCCTATCACTCCCTTTGCTTGCCCCGCTGATGCATCAGGATGGCTGTCAGTTGCTTCAGCCCCTTTACCACCCCAGCATCCACCTGTAGGCTCTGACGGGGGGGTTATAAGTATTTGCTTATCACTCCCATCATATCTATGTAAGCCTAGACGCCAAGCACAAACTATGTTCTACTGCCGCAATAAACATTTGAACTTGAGTTGTGTGACTGCAACCAGCATCGTCACAGGCCAAATAAAGGGCCCATGCCAAAAAGACGGGCACTGCGCTAGCTTTAAGAAGTCATGATCAGTTTAGTCCTCCTCGAGGTAATCTACCTGGAGTGGTCATCAGCTCGCATTAATTATTCTAAACCACGAATGTTGGAGATGTGGAAAAAAGCCGCAGAGGATGCTAAAACTTTATTGTTATGACTTTTGAGGCTCATCTGTGGTAACACTGTATGCCTAGTTTCGTAATCCTGTTTATAGCTCTGTCTTAGTCCATTATTTTGATTTTGACTTTATTAATGTCTCTATGTTGGACTGTGTGTTCCGCAGGGAGGGGGAGGTGGGGTGGTGAGATAGGGAGGGATGTTCAGTGTTCAGTGTGCGTGTTTTGTATCTGTGTTATTATTGTCTAAAATTAATTTAAAAAACAGTTGATTACAAAAAAAAGTCATGATCATTTTGTGAATAGCAAATAGAAAAAAGAAAAAAGGGGATTCCAGACAACCTCCCATTGACCTCCTAAAAAAAGTAAAAATCCGAAATCTATGTTGAAAGTCCCAACGCACACACAGCTACTGTATTATCAACCAGCACGTTAGCATGTCACTGAACTTGCCAGACAGGTGTGTGACTCAGACAGTATTCCAAGAAGCCCAAGCCTTTTTTTTTGTATGTTTATTATTGATCTAGTTCCGGAGACGTACCTTATAAAGGCTCATGTCCTCCTGAAGAGAGCCGAGGGCTAGAAGACATTGAGAGGTAAATGCATATATTTAGCATTTTTAAACTGCACTATTATTTAACATTACTTGCTGTACCTTCCCAAAAACAGTAGTCCTCTACTGTAGCAAAGCTATTTCAAATTAAATGAATCAGAGGGAAGCATCTGGGTGCTAACAGGAAGTATACAGTATTAACCAATATCTTCTTTATTAATACTACAGGTACATGCGACAGTTTATTCATTTAGTTAATTTAGTTTTTTAAAAGCAGCAACACACAATAATGTGTTCTGTCATTGACTCTTATCTTGTCATGCTGTCTGGAGAATAGATGTACGAAAATATCTGACAAGCTGTAACTTGCTAAATCAAAAAGTCATAGTAATTAAACTG
This sequence comes from Paralichthys olivaceus, assembly GCF_024713975.1. Taxonomy (NCBI): domain Eukaryota; kingdom Metazoa; phylum Chordata; class Actinopteri; order Pleuronectiformes; family Paralichthyidae; genus Paralichthys; species Paralichthys olivaceus. The sequence goes on from NC_091111.1 coordinate 4,070,078, forward strand.
TATTGTCTTGTAAAGTTTTGTTTATTATGTTTAATATATGCAAGATGCTTATTGTTTTAGTTATTTAGGAAGATGGATGAAATAATCTGTTGTGTGGCACAGGCTGGTGAAACAGTGGCTACAGCTCATGAGGATTTTTAAATTTGCAAATGTCCTTTTCAAGATTAAAGTTGATGTCTTCACAATATTCTTAGCATCAAAAATGTATATCTGTAAATATATATTCAGTGTCTGGAGACAGGGTTTTTACTTTCACTTTTGAGGCATTGGATTGAATAGTTATTGTTAATCTTAAACATGGCTTTTAACATTCAAAATACTTTGGATCATGGCGTCTTGAGCATGTTCTAGAAAATGACCAATTAGAGGAATTTTCATTGGACTATACATTTCTTGCTGTTTCTAAATATGGTTTTCTGGCGAGACATGAACTTTCGTCTTGCATATTTTATCTTTCTTCATTGCCGTCCTCAATCTCTTTTGACTTAAGACCTAATTTCATTTCAGAAACCCCTGTCTGTCATCGCCTTCCCACATTTCATGTGTATTGTTAAGCACCCATAGAAGTGCAGTGTTGAATTTGTTGGGTTACATTAAAGCAAAAAAGGCTGAAAGCTTTAAAATGCTGATTCAATGATTAACTACATTTTCAGTTGGTGAAACTACAATCTCTATTTACACTTTAAAATGTGTGAATGCAAGTTGGAGTGAAAAGTACTGAGCTGATTGCATGGTTGAATAAAAAGTGGTATGGAACCAGTTTTGTGATGTGGCATGGATTGATGAATTGTTTTGACTAGAGACTCACAGCAGTGATCAAAATCTCATTATTGATGATTATCAGTGAAGGACGTTTGGTTAGTTGATCTCTTAAAGGAAGGGTTGGTGATTTGCTGCTGAAGCACATTTTCATCTTATTTGTTGACTAGTTCTCTCCACCCATGACAGTAATCTTCACAAGCTGGAGAGATATCGCTGAAGCTGGGACGATGGCCAGTAGTTAGCGAGCGAGTCACACACACACTGTAACTAAAGAGAACACAATGAACTTGAAAAAAGGTACATTTGTGATTTTGGAATGTAAACATTTCTCTTCATTTCAAGTCATTAAATTTTTTTCTCCCAAGCCATTACAGCTCCCCCTTACTCCTTTTGTTGAATTGGACCATTTGGCTTAGTCAGTGTTGGCCTGTGAATATTTTTTCACAACTTATACCACAAGCGAAACGATGGCAAGAGGTGCAGCCTCACCGTATACACATGCACCGGCAATTCTTTCAAATATTTTATCCCTTTCAACAGCATGGATGTCATTACCACAGCATTTTCACAGCAGGGTACCTTACAAAGGAAGGACTGGCTGTGTCCGTGGCATGACCGCAAATGGTTAGCATACTGACAGTGTCCGTAAGGTAGAGCTGGCAGCATCATAGCCTTGTGTATTAGCCAGGCTAATAATAGCCCTCAAATTTAATAGTGAAGTACAGAACAATCAGTGCCTATTGTAGCGAGCATCACCTTGATCTTAATTAATTAAGTTAATAAGGTAATAAGTGGAACGATAAGGACCGAAAACAAGTTGTATATTTCAAACATTATTTAATTTCTCTGGTGAGAACTGGGAGAACTTGAAAATTAGATTCAACTAGTTAAAATGTCATTCTTTGCTCATGGAACATAAGGTATGTCACATTTCATGGAAATATGCCTGCTGTTTAAATTTTTTTGTAAATATAAGTATTTAATGAATTTGTACATTTCCTCTGACTTATTTAATAAGAACAATTCACTGTGTTTTCTCTCTAGTCAGGATGGCATTACCAAAGGCAGTGGGATTCGTGATTGTTCTTCTGGCTATTATCTACAGTCTGGAGCATCAGGGATACAGAACATCTCTAAATGTATTCGTTCAGGTAAGATTAATTATTCATTTTTACTAATAAGATCGTATGGTTCTAGCTCTGTGCCACAAGATGTTGCAGTGAGTGAACAACTAAAGTATTATTGTAACAGAAATTATTGTAATCCAGTAGTTAAATAAAATTACTGTCAAATCTAAAAGAAATACTCCAGGGCAAGTTATGTAAAAGCCCACTTTAGCATCATGACCAAACTGCGCTAAAGTATCAGAAGTATAAGTACATGTTCTGCATCAAATATTACATGATCTAATTATTGATCTTGGTCCATCAAAGTATAAGTACAAATTTAGTTAATACATTAGTGCATGTACAGTTCCCTTTGAACTCGTCAAAGCAGCAATATGATTTTGCATTTGGAGATTAACACTGTCATCTATCCAATCCCAAACTACAATATTCAAACTTTGAAAATAAACTTAAATAAATACAGATCATTATGGTTACTATAATAACTATAAACTGTATCCAAAATGTATAAAAATACTCCCTTTGAAAACTCCCTTTAAGCCTCAGACATAGAGTATGTGTGTGTGTGTGTGTGTGTGTGTGTCTGTGTGTGTGTGTGTGTGTGTGTGTGGTGTGTAAAAGTAACTCATAACTCTATATAAATGAGGTGGAGTAAATAGTGTATTGTCGCAGTATAAAAAAGCAGAAAAAAAGTACTGAAGGTACAACACTGCAGTATTAGCAAATGAACAAATAATTTACTTTTCACTCAATATAACTGATCTGGAGTATTTTTATATTTTATAATTACTTTCATTGTTATTCTTCTATGGGAACAATTAGTACAGTTGAACTTATTGGATGGAATTTGATTTTTCCAGAAACTGATGGGTACAAAAGCTTCAAACAGTCATGCCAGAGAGAAAAGAGTGGGTGAGTCACACTGTGATGGTATCAACAGAATGTAAGGACTGTGTCAGTGAGCATCCTGTGTGCATATTTGAAAAAACAATATTGAGTATTGACGAGTCTGTGTGTCTATTTCATGTCTTCTCAGCTTCCTTAGAGTCCTCTGTGTACGTATTCCAAGCTGTTTTGGACCTGTCTGACCTGGACCGTCTTAGAGCTAATTTGAGCACTAACCCTGTTATTACACTAATTGATGGCCTTGCTGTAGTTTCCAACATTAAAGCCACAACAGGTATAAGAGCCCTCCTGGTTATTTCCCCATTGTTTGCTGCAACATTGAATGTCTTTTTCCTGACACTAAACATGTCATTAAACCTTGATGTGTTGTGCTGACGTTTCTTCCCATAGTGTGTTACTCAAATGGAACTGATTTCCAGTGTAGATGTGAGGAGAGCCTTGCTTGGTCATATAATAACTGCATTACCTATGGAGCGTGTGATGCCATCATTGGTGACACGTGTGGATGCATTAATGCTCTTCCAGTTGATGACCAATACTGCCAGACAAACTCCACCCCTCCAGGTATGCCTGATTGGTTTATAATAATATGAAATATTGTTCATGTTTGCATCAGTGAACCATTATAAGATATATGAGTGGCAGAAAGTATAGATTTTTACCCTGACAGATATACTGCAAGTACTGGTTGCTACTGTTGTAAAAGTAGGTTATAGAACATTAGTACAATTAACACCTCAGCTGACAATAATAATTTATGTTCACACACTAGTGCATAATAATTACAACATATAGAAATATAACATAGACAGAGTGAGTACGTACTTTGCATTCATGTGCTAATGGAGCGGTCCAAGTTCTTGAGTTGGGATTAGGTGCCTATAAACCAAATGTGACAGAAAATCGAATCTTAAAGGGATAGTTCACCGAAAAATTTAAATCTACTCATTATCTACTCACCACTGTGCCGATGGAGGGGTGGGTAAGGTGCTGAGTCCACAAAACATTTCTGGAGTCTCAGGGGTAAACAGCATTGCAGCCGAATCCAATAGAATTAAAGTCAATGGTGACCTCTTCTTCAGATGTAATAAGACAACAGAAAAAACATAACATGCAAGTCGCGACACTATCAACACCATAAGCTGTATCAACAATTTCTTGTAAAATCAAGAAACTTTCATACCTCTGGCAATTCAATGATTTATATAGTTTGGAAATACTAGGTTCTTACAACTTACACATAATAGACTATGTGCACTCAACTCCGGCAAAAGAACAGTGTCCAAAATGGTGCTTGACACAACAATCCCAGGCAGTAAGCCGCTGCATGTTGTGGAACATTTATAAGCCAAACAGTGACCCACGATTTACAAGCGGCGCTAGATGTCTGGTGCTGGTGGAGCATGAATGGCTTTCTTATAAAGGATTGGCATATGCCACTGAACCTCTAGTGGCATACCATTTGCCCTTTTTCATATGGATATGGCCCAAATATAGATGCCAGAGATAGAGCTCTGTATCTCAATACTTTATTTACAAAGGTAAAAAAGCTTAAGGGTTAGTTAAGAAGGCGAATGTCAAATGCACAGAAACAGTCCAAATCTGCAAACAAGCCTAGATTAGTCCATTAGACACAGGTGAGACGGAGCACATCAAAGAAACTTTGATGATGTCATGAAGGCTGCACTCACAGCAGTGAAATGTTGTGTACATTGTTGTGTATGATGGTGACACACTTGTGTGATGAGTTTTCTCCTGTTTTCCACCACAGTCACTGTGGACGCTGATTTGATCCTTGAGGTGAACATCCCAGTCTCCAGCTTATCACCATTTGACATTAATGTTGTCAGAGACACTCTGAGACTGTTCAGCTTCCCCTACACTGTCAACCAGACTTTAAAAGTAACAGGAGTAAATTTGACCACAGGTGAGAACTCCTGTTTTGTTTCTTTCAGGACATAAACGGTGTAGCTGATTTAATCAGTTTTATCAAACACTGTATCATTTATATTCTGTGACTTGATGTTTTCTTATCTCTGTGAAAGTTTGCAATCCAAACTCAACTGGAGCTCTGCAGTGTCAGTGTGAGGAGCAGTTTGCCTGGTCATGTGACCAGTGTAACACCTATGGTGTGTGTGGTAACCTCACCACACTCCCCTGTGGATGCATACATGGACTTCCTTCTGATGGAGGGTTGTGTGAACCAATCACAAGTAAGAATTACTGTTTAGTAGCTGTTCTTATAAAAGTGGGGCCCTCAGTAAAAAGACAACAAATACATATTTACTGTATCTCTCTGGCTGTACTACTTGTGTTGACCAATGACTTTATTTAAAGATGGACGACATGACAGCTTCCCAAAACTGAAGCCAAAGAGGCTTGATCACAGCCTGGTGGTTGGCTGCAGTATATATAAGCATGCCTCCTCCATGTTAGTTAATGGGGCATGGATCTGACAAAAAAGTCCAAGTAAACGACAAAAGGTTTTAGGTAGTTGTTGTCACACTGATGTTTTTTCAAGTGCTCATGTTTCCTGGAAGTTTGATTTTACTTATTTATTAGATACAATGAAAGCAAGCAAATCGTTATGATTGGCAGCTGAGACTGACTCCTGATTAGTCAATATAGTGTATCGATGAGGCCTTTCTACTGTGCGTCCTTCCTGCGATAGCTATTCTGATTCTAAATATGCAAGGTGGCAGCATTGGTATAATGGGAGGAAGTGAAGGCACATTGTCCATCTTTATATACAGTCTATGGTGTTGATCTATACAATGTTAGAGTTGTGTGGAATTATTTGTTTAACATCAGGTCATGTTAAAGTGATCTGGTGATAATCATAATTAAAAGTATGATGTTTTTTCTGTCAGGAAACTGGTGAAGTTTTATAATGTCTCATGTTGCTCTGCAGGTATCGCTCCATGTCCAACCTCACCTCCTTGTAAGAGAAACTTTTCCATTTGTTTTGCATGTTCAGAGGATTCTTTAGTACATTAAGACACTTACTGGACAATTCAACTAAAATAACTTTAATCAAATAGCTGGTTTCAGTACATACTTGAACAAAATAATCTGTCATCTGCAGCCGGCAGGTTCTTATCATGGTTCTTTGTTAAATTGATACCACACGTTTAATTAAAAAGATTAATAGTGTTCTGCTTCATGTCACCAGAGTCAACCCCTGCTCTGAGAAAAACAGAATTTGGTTTTGCATGGATGAATAAAAACAGATTCTAATTGTTTAGTAGAAAGTACTATTAACATGTCACACATTTGAAATATAAGAAATCATTTCATTCTACCTAATAGCTACTCTTGTTTATAAACTTTGCTTTTGAGTGATAAACACAATAATACCTCCATCACTAAATTGTACCTTAAAGGATGTGTGTATTTCTCAGACCGTTACTGGCTCTTTAATATTTAGAAACCTTCATAGTTTTAGCATCATGACTCTTTGACTAGTTTGGTAGAACTCATGTTAATTTGTTTACCTGTAGGTTCATACAACTTACACACTATAGACCGTGAACTCTGAACTCAAGCTAAAGAACATATAGTTTCAATAGTTTGCACAGTGCAACACTTTGATCAACATGATTCATGTCATGATGGCTGCACTCACAGCAGTGAAATGTTGTGTATATTGTTGTGTATGATGGTGACACACTTGTGTGATGGGTTTTCTCCTGTTTTCCACCACAGTCACTGTGGACGCTGATTTGATCCTTGAGGTGAACATCCCAGTCTCCAGCTTATCATCATTTGACCTTAATGTTGTCAGAGAAACTCTGAGACTGTTCAGCTTCCACTACACTGTCAACCAGACTTTTAAAGTAACAGGAGTAAATTTGACCACAGGTGAGAACTCCTGTTTTGTTTCTTTCAGGACATAAACGGTGTAGCTGATTTAATCAGTTTTATCAAACACTGTATCATTTATATTCTGTGACTTGATGTTTTCTTATCTCTGTGAAAGTTTGCAATCCAAACTCAACTGGAGCTCTGCAGTGTCAGTGTGAGGAGCAGTTTGCCTGGTCATGTGACCAGTGTAACACCTATGGTGTGTGTGGTAACCTCACCACACTCCCCTGTGGATGCATACATGGACTTCCTTCTGATGGAGGGTTGTGTGAACCAATCACAAGTAAGAATTACTGTTTAGTAGCTGTTCTTATAAAAGTGGTGCCCTCAGTAAAAAGACAACAAATACATATTTACTGTATCTCTCTGGCTGTACTACTTGTGTTGACCAATGACTTTATTTAAAGATGGACGACATGACAGCTTCCCAAAACTGAAGCCAAAGAGGCTTGATCACAGCCTGGTGGTTGGCTGCAGTATATATAAGCATGCCTCCTCCATGTTAGTTAATGGGGCATGGATCTGACAAAAAAGTCCAAGTAAACGACAAAAGGTTTTAGGTAGTTGTTGTCACACTGATGTTTTTCAAGTGCTCATGTTTCCTGGAAGTTTGATTTTACTTATTTATTAGATACAATGAAGGCAAGCAAATCGTTATGATTGGCAGCTGAGACTGACTCCTGATTAGTCAATATAGTGTATCGATGAGGCCTTTCTACTGTGCGTCCTTCCTGCGATAGCTATTCTGATTCTAAATATGCAAGGTGGCAGCATTGGTATAATGGGAGGAAGTGAAGGCACATTGTCCATCTTTATATACAGTCTATGGTGTTGATCTATACAATGTTAGAGTTGTGTGGAATTATTTGTTTAACATCAGGTCATGTTAAAGTGATCTGGTGATAATCATAATTAAAAGTATGATGTTTTTTCTGTCAGGAAACTGGTGAAGTTTTATAATGTCTCATGTTGCTCTGCAGGTATCGCTCCATGTCCAACCTCACCTCCTTGTAAGAGAAACTTTTCCATTTGTTTTGCATGTTCAGAGGATTCTTTAGTACATTAAGACACTTACTGGACAATTCAACTAAAATAACCTTAATCAAATAGCTGGTTTCAGTACATACTTGAACAAAATAATCTGTCGTCTGCAGCCGGCAGGTTCTTATCATGGTTCTTTGTTAAATTGATACCACACGTTTAATTAAAAAGATTAATAGTGTTCTGCTTCATGTCACCAGAGTCAACCCCTGCTCTGAGAAAAACAGAATTTGGTTTTGCATGGATGAATAAAAACAGATTCTAATTGTTTAGTAGAAAGTACTATTAACATGTCACACATTTGAAATATAAGAAATCATTTCATTCTACCTAATAGCTACTCTTGTTTATAAACTTTGCTTTTGAGTGATAAACACAATAATACCTCCATCACTAAATTGTACCTTAAAGGATGTGTGTATTTCTCAGACCGTTACTGGCTCTTTAATATTTAGAAACCTTCATAGTTTTAGCATCATGACTCTTTGAATAGTTTGGTAAAACACCTGTTAATGTGTTTACCTGTAGGTTCATACAACTTACACACTATAGACCATGAACTCTGAACTCAAGCTAAAGAACATATAGTTTCAATAGTTTGCACAGTGCAACACTTTGATCAACATGATTCATGTCATGATGGCTGCACTCACAGCAGTGAAATGTTGTGTATATTGTTGTGTATGATGGTGACACACTTGTGTGATGGGTTTTCTCCTGTTTTCCACCACAGTCACTGTGGACGCTGATTTGATCCTTGAGGTGAACATCCCAGTCTCCAGCTTATCACCATATGTCATTAATGTTGTCAGAGACACTCTGAGAGTGTTCAGCTTCCCCTACACTGTCAACCAGACTTTAAAAGTAACAGGAGTAAATTTGACCACAGGTGAGAACTCCTGTTTTGTTTCTTTCAGGACATAAACGGTGTAGCTGATTTAATCAGTTTTATCAAACACTGTATCATTTATATTCTGTGACTTGATGTTTTCTTATCTCTGTGAAAGTTTGCAATCCAAACTCAACTGGAGCTCTGCAGTGTCAGTGTGAGGAGCAGTTTGCCTGGTCATGTGACCAGTGTAACACCTATGGTGTGTGTGGTAACCTCACCACACTCCCCTGTGGATGCATACATGGACTTCCTTCTGATGGAGGGTTGTGTGAACCAATCACAAGTAAGAATTACTGTTTAGTAGCTGTTCTTATAAAAGTGGTGCCCTCAGTAAAAAGACAACAAATACATATTTACTGTATCTCTCTGGCTGTACTACTTGTGTTGACCAATGACTTTATTTAAAGATGGACGACATGACAGCTTCCCAAAACTGAAGCCAAAGAGGCTTGATCACAGCCTGGTGGTTGGCTGCACTATATACTGTATAAGCATGCCTCCTCCATGTTAGTTAATGGGGCATGGATCTGACAAAAAAGTCCAAGCAAACGACAAAAGGTTTTAGGTAGTTGTTGTCACACTGATGTTTGTTCAAGTGCTCATGTTTCCTGGAAGTTTGATTTTACTTATTTATTAGATACAATGAAAGCAAGCAAATAGTTATGATTGGCAGCTGAGACTGACTCCTGATTAGTCAAGATAGTGTATCGATGAGGCCTTTCTACTGTGCGTCCTTCCTGCGATAGCTATTCTGATTCTAAATATGCAAGGTGGCAGCATTGGTATAATGGGAGGAAGTGAAGGCACATTGTCCATCTTTATAGACAGTCTATGGTGTTGATCTATACAATGTTAGAGTTGTGTGGAATTATTTGTTTAACATCAGGTCATGTTAAAGTGATCTGGTGATAATCATAATTAAAAGTATGATGTTTTTTCTGTCAGGAAACTGGTGAAGATTTATAATGTCTCATGTTGCTCTGCAGGTATCGCTCCATGTCCAACCTCACCTCCTTGTAAGAGAAACTTTTCCATTTGTTTTGCATGTTCAGAGGATTCTTTAGTACATTAAGGCACTTACTGGACAATTCAACTAAAATAACTTTAATCAAGTAGCTGGTTTCAGTACATACTTGAACAAAATAATCTGTCGTCTGCAGCCGGCAGGTTCTTATCATGGTTCTTTGTTAAATTGATACCACACATTTAATTAAAAAGATTAATAGTGTTCTGCTTCATGTCCCCAGAGTCAACCCCTGCTCTGAGAAAAACAGAATTTGGTTTTGCATGGATGAATAAAAACAGATTCTAATTGTTTAGTAGAAAGTACTATTAACATGTCACACATTTGAAATATAAGAAATCATTTCATTCTACATAATAGCTACTCTTGTTTATAAACTTTGCTTTTGAGTGATAAACACAATAATACCTCCATCACTAAATTGTACCTTAAAGGATGTGTGTATTTCTCAGACCGTTACTGGCTCTTTAATATTTAGAAACCTTCATAGTTTTAGCATCATGACTCTTTGAATAGTTTGGTATAACACATGTTAATGTGTTTACCTGTAGGTTCATACAACTTACACACTATAGACCATGAACTCTCAACTCAAGCTAAAGAACATATAGTTTCAATAGTTTGCACAGTGCAACACTTTGATCAACATGATTCATGTCATGATGGCTGCACTCACAGCAGTGAAATGTTGTGTATATTGTTGTGTATGATGGTGACACACTTGTGTGATGGGTTTTCTCCTGTTTTCCACCACAGTCACTGTGGACGCTGATTTGATCCTTGAGGTGAACATCCCAGTCTCCAGCTTATCACCATATGTCATTAATGTTGTCAGAGACACTCTGAGAGTGTTCAGCTTCCCCTACACTGTCAACCAGACTCTAAAAGTAACAGGAGTAAATTTGACCACAGGTGAGAACTCCTGTTTTGTTTCTTTCAGGACATAAACGGTGTAGCTGATTTAATCAGTTTTATCAAACACTGTATCATTTATATTCTGTGACTTGATGTTTTCTTATCTCTGTGAAAGTTTGCAATCCAAACTCAACTGGAGCTCTGCAGTGTCAGTGTGAGGAGCAGTTTGCCTGGTCATGTGAACAGTGTAACACCTATGGTGTGTGTGGTAACCTCACCACACTCCCCTGTGGATGCATACATGGACTTCCTTCTGATGGAGGGTTGTGTGAACCAATCACAAGTAAGAATTACTGTTTAGTAGCTGTTCTTATAAAAGTGGGGCCCTCAGTAAAAAAGACAACAAATACATATTTACTGTATCTCTCTGGCTGTACTACTTGTGTTGACCAATGACTTTATTTAAAGATGGACGACATGACAGCTTCCCAAAACTGAAGCCAAAGAGGCTTGATCACAGCCTGGTGGTTGGCTGCACTATATACTGTATAAGCATGCCTCCTCCATGTTAGTTAATGGGGCATGGATCTGACTAAAAGTCCAAGTAAACGACAAAAGGTTTTAGGTAGTTGTTGTCACACTGATGTTTGTTCAAGTGCTCATGTTTCCTGGAAGTTTGATTTTACTTATTTATTAGATACAATGAAAGCAAGCAAATCGTTATGATTGGCAGCTGAGACTGACTCCTGATTATTCAATATAGTGTATCGATGAGGCCTTTCTACTGTGCGTCCTTCCTGCGATAGCTATTCTGATTCTAAATATGCAAGGTGGCAGCATTGGTATAATGGGAGGAAGTGAAGGCACATTGTCCATCTTTATATACAGTCTATGGTGTTGATCTATACAATGTTAGAGTTGTGTGGAATTATTTGTTTAACATCAGGTCATGTTAAAGTGATCTGGTGATAATCATAATTAAAAGTATGATGTTTTTTCTGTCAGGAAACTGGTGAAGTTTTATAATGTCTCATGTTGCTCTGCAGGTATCGCTCCATGTCCAACCTCACCTCCTTGTAAGAGAAACTTTTCCATTTGTTTTGCATGTTCAGAGGATTCTTTAGTACATTAAGACACTTACTGGACAATTAAACTAAAATAACTTTAATCAAATAGCTGGTTTCAGTACATACTTGAACAAAATAATCTGTCGTCTGCAGCCGGCAGGTTCTTATCATGGTTCTTTGTTAAATTGAGACCACACGTTTAATTAAAAAGATTAATAGTGTTCTGCTTCATGTCACCAGAGTCAACCCCTGCTCTGAGAAAAACAGAATTTGGTTTTGCATGGATGAATAAAAACAGATTCTAATTGTTTAGTAGAAAGTACTATTAACATGTCACACATTTGAAATATAAGAAATCATTTCATTCTACATAATAGCTACTCTTGTTTATAAACTTTGCTTTTGAGTGATACACACAATAATACCTCCATCACTAAATTGTACCTTAAAGGATGTGTGTATTTCTCAGACCGTTACTGGCTCTTTAATATTTAGAAACCCTCATAGTTTTAGCATCATGACTCTTTGAATAGTTTGGTAAAACACATGTTAATGTGTTTACCTGTAGGTTCATACAACTTACACACTATAGACCGTGAACTCTGAACTCAAGCTAAAGAACATATAGTTTCAATAGTTTGCACAGTGCAACACTTTGATCAACATGATTCATGTCATGATGGCTGCACTCACAGCAGTGAAATGTTGTGTATATTGTTGTGTATGATGGTGACACACTTGTGTGATGGGTTTTCTCCTGTTTTCCACCACAGTCACTGTGGACGCTGATTTGATCCTTGAGGTGAACATCCCAGTCTCCAGCTTATCATCATTTGACATTAATGTTGTCAGAGACACTCTGAGACTGTTCAGCTTCCCCTACACTGTCAACCAGACTTTAAAAGTAACAGGAGTAAATTTGACCACAGGTGAGAACTCCTGTTTTGTTTCTTTCAGGACATAAACTGTGTAGCTGATTTAATCAGTTTTATCAAACACTGTATCATTTATATTCTGTGACTTGATGTTTTCTTATCTCTGTGAAAGTTTGCAATCCAAACTCAACTGGAGCTCTGCAGTGTCAGTGTGAGGAGCAGTTTGCCTGGTCATGTGACCAGTGTAACACCTATGGTGTGTGTGGTAACCTCACCACACTCCCCTGTGGATGCATACATGGACTTCCTTCTGATGGAGGGTTGTGTGAACCAATCACAAGTAAGAATTACTGTTTAGTAGCTGTTCTTATAAAAGTGGGGCCCTCAGTAAAAAGACAACAAATACATATTTACTGTATCTCTCTGGCTGTACTACTTGTGTTGACCAATGACTTTATTTAAAGATGGACGACATGACAGCTTCCCAAAACTGAAGCCAAAGAGGCTTGATCACCACCTGGTGGTTGGCTGCACTATATATAAGCATGCCTCCTCCATGTTAGTTAATGGGGCATGGATCTGACAAAAACGTCCAAGTAAACGACAAAAGGTTTTAGGTAGTTGTTGTCACACTGATGTTTGTTCAATTGCTCATGTTTCCTGGAAGTTTGATTTTACTTATTTATTAGATACAATGAAGGCAAGCAAATCGTTATGATTGGCAGCTGAGACTGACTCGTGATTGGTCAAGATAGTGTATCGATGAGGCCTTTCTACTGTGCGTCCTTCCTGCGATAGCTATTCTGATTCTAAATATGCAAGGTGGCAGCATTGGTATAATGGGAGGAAGTGAAGGCACATTGTCCATCTTTATATACAGTCTATGGTGTTGATCTATACAATGTTAGAGTTGTGTGGAATTATTTGTTTAACATCAGGTCATGTTAAAGTGATCTGGTGATAATCATAATTAAAAGTATGATGTTTTTTCTGTCAGGAAACTGGTGAAGTTTTATAATGTCTCATGTTGCTCTGCAGGTATCGCTCCATGTCCAACCTCACCTCCTTGTAAGAGAAACTTTTCCATTTGTTTTGCATGTTCAGAGGATTCTTTAGTACATTAAGACACTTACTGGACAATTCAACTAAAATAACTTTAATCAAATAGCTGGTTTCAGTACATACTTGAACAAAATAATCTGTCGTCTGCAGCCGGCAGGTTCTTATCATGGTTCTTTGTTAAATTGATACCACACGTTTAATTAAAAAGATTAATAGTGTTCTGCTTCATGTCCCCAGAGTCAACCCCTGCTCTGAGAAAAACAGAATTTGGTTTTGCATGGATGAATAAAAACAGATTCTAATTGTTTAGTAGAAAGTACTATTAACATGTCACACATTTGAAATATAAGAAATCATTTCATTCTACCTAATTGCTACTCTTGTTTATAAACTTTGCTTTTGAGTGATAAACACAATAATACCTCCATCACTAAATTGTACCCTAAAGGATGTGTGTATTTCTCAGACCGTTACTGGCTCTTTAATATTTAGAAACCTTCATAGTTTTAGCATCATGACTCTTTGAATAGTTTGGTAAAACACATGTTAATGTGTTTACCTGTAGGTTCATACAACTTACACACTATAGACCGTGAACTCTGAACTCAAGCTAAAGAACATATAGTTTCAATAGTTTGCACAGTGCAACACTTTGATCAACATGATTCATGTCATGATGGCTGCACTCACAGCAGTGAAATGTTGTGTATATTGTTGTGTATGATGGTGACACACTTGTGTGATGGGTTTTCTCCTGTTTTCCACCACAGTCACTGTGGACGCTGATTTGATCCTTGAGGTGAACATCCCAGTCTCCAGCTTATCATCATTTGACATTAATGTTGTCAGAGACACTCTGAGAGTGTTCAGCTTCCCCTACACTGTCAACCAGACTTTAAAAGTAACAGGAGTAAATTTGACCACAGGTGAGAACTCCTGTTTTGTTTCTTTCAGGACATAAACTTTGAAGCTGATTTAATCAGTTTTATCAAACACTGTATCATTTATATTCTGTGACTTGATGTTTTCTTATCTCTGTGAAAGTTTGCAATCCAAACTCAACTGGAGCTCTGCAGTGTCAGTGTGAGGAGCAGTTTGCCTGGTCATGTGACCAGTGTAACACCTATGGTGTGTGTGGTAACCTCACCACACTCCCCTGTGGATGCATACATGGACTTCCTTCTGATGGAGGGTTGTGTGAACCAATCACAAGTAAGAATTACTGTTTAGTAGCTGTTCTTATAAAAGTGGGGCCCTCAGTAAAAAGACAACAAATACATATTTACTGTATCTCTCTGGCTGTACTACTTGTGTTGACCAATGACTTTATTTAAAGATGGACGACATGACAGCTTCCCAAAACTGAAGCCAAAGAGGCTTGATCACCACCTGGTGGTTGGCTGCACTATATATAAGCATGCCTCCTCCATGTTAGTTAATGGGGCATGGATCTGACAAAAAAGTCCAAGTAAACGACAAAAGGTTTTAGGTAGTTGTTGTCACACTGATGTTTGTTCAAGTGCTCATGTTTCCTGGAAGTTTGATTTTACTTATTTATTAGATACAATGAAAGCAAGCAAATCGTTATGATTGGCAGCTGAGACTGACTCGTGATTGGTCAAGATAGTGTATCGATGAGGCCTTTCTACTGTGCGTCCTTCCTGCGATAGCTATTCTGGTTCTAAATATGCAAGGTGGCAGCATTGGTATAATGGGAGGAAGTGAAGGCACATTGTCCATCTTTATATACAGTCTATGGTGTTGATCTATACAATGTTAGAGTTGTGTGGAATTATTTGTTTAACATCAGGTCATGTTAAAGTGATCTGGTGATAATCATAATTAAAAGTATGATGTTTTTTCTGTCAGGAAACTGGTGAAGTTTTATAATGTCTCATGTTGCTCTGCAGGTATCGCTCCATGTCCAGTAACAACAACGACGACAATGACGCCAACACCAACATCACCGAGAAATATAACAATAAATACAACGATAACGCCAACATCAACTCCATCAACAAATACAACAATAACGCCAACATCAACTCCAACAACAAATACAACGATGACACCAACATCAACTCCATCAACAAATACAACAATAACGCCAACATCAAGTCCAACAACAAATACAACGATAACGCCAACATCAACTCCAACAACAAATACAACGATAACGCCAACATCAACTCCAACAACAAATACAACGATAACGCCAACATCAACTCCATCAACAAATACAACGATAAGGCCAACATCAACTGCAACAACAAATACAACGATGACGCCAATGCCAGCAGCATCAACAACACCAATTGCACCATCACCAACGATGACGCCCATAGGTATTATACAAAAATACCGTCAGTAAAGTTTTGTATTTTTAATGGAATTGCTTCTTTGTCATAACATTTGTTTCAGTTGAAGAGAGAAAGTTCTCGTTTGTCATGGACTTGGATTATGATCCTGCCTTCAACAACCCCAGCAATAATGTTTATCAAGCTGTTAATGACACTGTAAGTATTTGTTTTCTTTCCCCTCTCTGTGTCATTAAGTGTTGTTAATATATTGTAGAATTCATATCAAGCAGACTTTGTCACTTATTCAAACAGATTCAAGAGCAAAGTAGGAAGCACATCTCAACCTTTAAATCAGCTACATTAACAAGATTCAGGTAAGTCACATCTTAATTTTAGAAGAATGTAATTCAGCTATTTGACCTAAAAATCATTTTGATCGTTCATTCACACTCTGTGCTCAAATCACCTGTTCTTGCACTGTGTAACTTTGCTGAGATGGTAGAACTCTCTCGTGAGCAGTCCCTGGCTGTTGTAAATTGCTGCAAATGGAATAAATATAGATCAGTAAGAAAGGCTCAACCGCTCACAATGAAAATAATAACTAAAACTTGAGGCAGCTGTAGCTCAGTAAAATATACAATGTGCTGCGAGATGACTGGTATTTTGTGCATTTATATCCTCTAATAAACAGCAAGATTTTTATGGATTTATTTTCTTTGTCTTCCAAGCAACACAATTCAACTCAATTCTATATTACAGGAGCGGGAGCACCATCGTGGATTATAGCGTCACAGCAACTTCTTTTGGAGACAGTGAAATCAAAGCACTAGAAATTGGGGTATTTACAAAACTGGCAGAAAACTTTACTATGATATTTGACAGTAAGTCCGTTTCTGTTAGAAATAAAAAATTGTATCTTTTTTGTAACTATCTGTACCGATGATTGTATAATAACTGACTGGTCTTCCTTTTTTTCAAGGTCCTACATCCATACAATTTGATCCCCCTTTTTTGGGAAGAAGTGTGACTTTGACTTGTGGTCCAATACCAACTTTTCTCAACTTCAGTGGCAGCTGGACTGCAGAGTGGAGACATAACGGCGACTTAATATCTGAAGATAGTGAACACAGTTTTGCGAAAACCAGCGAAGGCGCAACATTAACAGTGTCAAGGTTTATTGAGGCTGACAATGGTAGGACATAGATCCAGTGGTGCAGTAAATAGATGATTTGAATGTCCTCTCATTATGTCTCGTTTTCAAATCGTACACATTTGCAATGCAAGTGGCCTCTAGAAGGTCTCCTTGTGCTCTGACCTACAGTAAACAATTGCACAACTCTGAATGGCTGTATGGCAGTTGTCACCATCTGCCGTTTAGCCTGACTCACTAATGCCCAAAAACATGTAATCTGGTCATGGTCAGGGTTGGGTCAGATTACTTTGAAATGTCATTGTCAATATTTGTGTTTGTGTTTTTAGTTACAAATCAAATGATAATTCATCTAATTAGTAATGCACTCCATTGTGAGACAAAAAGTGTCTGGGCATAATGTCAAAACAAACATTGTATATATTGCAATTTATACCTGAAAAATAGATGCAGTCACAGTTCACAAATATTCAATGCAGTTTTCAATGCAAATAAATAGATTTTCATATACTCAGCTTTGCATACTAACTAATGAGATAAGCCTTTCTGCCCATAATCAATCACATGACTGTGGCAGATGATAATGAGCACTGGGGTTAAAATGGTTGAAACCAAACTCAATCTAAAGCATTTAAAAGAAAGCGCAAACAAGACATGACAATGGTTATGTTTCTATTTTATGGTTAGGTGGCTTAAGACATTCTTTATGAGTTTTTGAATGGAAACAATTCTCTACATAAAATCTACGATAGAAATGACAATTTATTTTGGTTTCCAATTTTATCTTCAAAAAAGAACAGGACATGTCATGTACAGAACAGACAGAAATGCTGTATGTTGCCGTATGTTAATGCTAAATGAAACTTTCTTTGCTTTGTTGCCTTGTCACTGGATGGGACTGTTATCCAGTATCTCAAAATATTTTTGAATTATTTTGGAAACAGTGGTTTTCCATCGATTTGACCTGAACTGATGTCATCTTCTATTTTCAGGAGAATACGAATGTAGGTTGAAAGAAGGAAGCATCTTCAGACAGAAATCCAACAAAGTTGTCTTTATTAAGGACACACCTTTAGTCCAAGTAAGACCATTGAGACAAAAGGTCAAGTGTGAGGTGGGAAAGGATGTGTTACTGATGTGCTCTGTCAACAGCCCCTACAAGGTTGAGTTTAAAGATCAACCCATTGGTAAGTCTCCAACAATAAAAAAAATAGTTGATTTACATATTGATGCAGTTCTTAAAAGGGTATTTCAGATGATGTGTTTTGTGTTTTCCTTAATTTTAAGACCCAGCTCAATCAATCACATTTTCATTTAAAATTGAGGAGTGTCCAACCCCAAATTTGAAGTTCACTTGTCAAGCGGTAAACTCAACTTCTTTTAAAAACGAAATTACTCTGGAGTTCTCCACGGGTGGTAAGTCTTACATTTAACAGCATATTTAATACAGTTTTAGGTCAATGTTTTTTTTCCTGTAGTAATGTGAAAACCCACTTGTTTCTCTCCAGTCTTCTTATGTGACGGAGGCAGTGAGTTTGGTGTTGGAAATCTTGATGAACGGGCTGAAGTTTCTTGTGGTTCAGATGAGGTGGGGAAAAGGATAGCGGAGTGTCAGAGCAATGGAACCTGGAAAGTTGTAGAAGAAAACTGCGTCCTAAAGCTAATTCAGGATCTGCTTGACCAGTCTCAGGTGATCTAGTTCTCTTACTTATCCTGGGCTTAAAAAATGTATTTTTCCACCAATAAATGTTTCTGATCCTTTTAGTTCTTGCCTATACTGCCTATTACTCAGTGTCATAGTTTCCCCCCTCACAAATATCCAAATGTCTTAATCATTTGAAGCTAGAAGTGTTCCTTTAAAGACATTCACAGCACTAGTTTCTCTGATATATAGCGGCAGTGTGTTGCACAAATTTGGAGCATTAATTACAAAAGCTGCATCTGAGCTGCAGATGATCTCAGTGTTACAGAGGAGCAGGGGCGTAACACAAGATTCTGGGGCCTATATGCAAGTAATCTCTGTGGGCCCCATTCCCCTCCTGATTCATGATGTCCCTCAGGCATATTTTTTTTAGTGTAAGAGTCAACTGTACAAATGAATCAGTAGTGTTTGTTAGGGCAGTCACAAATGAATAGTACATAACAAATTTAGTGTAAGTAATAATGATCTGATCCCGATCACACCAGAAACCCAACAAAGGTTCTAGTTATAAAAGTTAAAGTTATGGTTAAAAGTTATTGTAAAAAACCTCAAGTCTAGGGCAATAGGCTCTCTCTCTCTCTCACACACATATTTATGGCCATTTCAAGATAAACCCTCCGTATAAAAACATCTCTGCTGTTGCTCAGCTGTAGAACTGTGGTGGATCATCATCCAGTGGGAATGTAAGCTATTTTACTTAGTTGCGTTATTGTGAAAGGTTGGTTAGGTTCCCTGTCATCATAAGCAATGTATCTGTATGTGACTTTTATTGTGAAGGGTCACCAACAGAAGTGGGTGTTCTCTTTAAACAAGACTTGACTAGATGTAGAAAAACAAACAGACCGGTTTTACTAGCTCTCAGTGAAGGACTCATTAAACCTATGAACATCAGACAACTGAATCTATCAAAAGAAATCTGTCAAGAGTTGTCTGCCCTGTTTGCTTTCTTTCTCTTTCATTTCTTTCTTTTCTTTTCTGATTCACAGACTTTACGTTTGCTTTCCTGACATAATGAACACAACTTCTCCAGAACTCAGTCACTTTCTAACCTCGATTATGTTTACAGAAGAAACGTGCAGCAAGGAATAAACCATTTGTTTGTAGGGGTGACACAGGTGACCTCAGGAAACCAGTATTTTTGGATGCAAAAAATTGATTTTGGGAAGTCAGTAATGGCTAACTACAGAATCAGCTGTGTAACTAATTCAGAGCCTTGTATTTGAGGAGAACAACTTTGAAGTCAGTCCTGTGTGTTACAGGTAACCAGTGCAGAGCAGCTGGAACTGGACTAATGTGTTATCTCCTCTTGGAGCTGCAGAGTTCTGAATGAGTCTCTATTGTTTTCTTTGGGAGGCCCATAAAAAGTGCATTACAGTAATCCAGTCATCAAGAAATTAAGGCAGAAATCCACTTTTCAGCACCTGTCTGATTTTCAAATGGCAGAACCTTTGCTACATTTCTAAGGTGTTAAAAATGTACATACATACAGCAGTGACTTTAATAAAACCTTTTTTCTTTTTTATTCCACAGTTCTTGACTAACAATTCACTGGCAGCATTCTTGAGAGAACTCCGCAATGTCACTCTCCGGTTCAGGAACGAAGTGGTTGAATCATCTCCCAACATCAATGCCACTGTTGAAATACTCAACAATGTAGCAAACATTACATCATCTTCAAATATCTTGATAAATGAAACTGAAATAGAGGTATGTGAAGGGGTCTCTTGAGATATACTCGACACATGACCTAAACATAACATATATAAATAATATATATATTGTATTTTACATCATCTAATGTCCATTTACCTTTCAATTCTCTCCTAGGATATCCTATTCACTTCAGGTGTCCTCACTGAAGATGAGTCAAAGCAACAATGGGATTTTCTAAACACCAAATCCACTGCAAAGAGCTTAGTAACAAATCGTAACGTCCCAAAAGCTAAATCTGCCAGCTCAATATTTTTGCTTTCCCTTGAGAGAATAACAACTAACCTTAACAATAACTCTTTTGAGATTGCAACACCTTCTATTATCTTGAACAAAACCACATTCACAGACAACTTCAGTGGTGACTTTAATTCTTCTGTGGAGATAGACATACCAGAGGCTAATGGAAGAAATAAGTCTATCACTGTGATGACATTTTCCTCAATGGATAACGTGCTCCCACCAAGAGACAAAGTCAATTCAACCCTCAAAGTCATCAATGGGAAGGTCACGCTTGTCCAGTCCAGTGGCACCGTCAATAATATTTCCTTTGCCTTTGATATCATAAACGATACTCTGGGGAACCCACAGTGTGTTTTCTGGAACTTCAGCCTCTTCGATGGCCTGGGAGGATGGGACGACAAGGGCTGCAAGTTGACATTCAACGTTAACAACACCGTCACCTGCACATGCAACCATCTGACCTCGTTCTCCATCCTTATGTCACCCTTTGCTCCTGATTCCCCTGTGTTGGATTATATAACCTATGCTGGAGTTGTCATATCCATGGTCTCCTTGGTTATATGTCTCATCATTGAAGCTGTCATATGGAGAAAAATTCGAAAGAGCAACACCTCCTACTTGCGTCATGTGTCCATTGTTAACATTGCCTTGTCCCTCCTGATCGCAAACATTTGGTTTATTATTGCAGCAGCCATCTCAGACGCGGACGTGAAAAACAAACCAGCATGCATTGCGGCCACCTTTTTCATCCATCTTTTCTACCTAGCGCTGTTTTTCTGGATGTTAGCCTCAGCTCTGCTTTTGCTCTACCGCACAGTCAGTGTGTTCGGTGGGGATTTGTCTAAGCATGCTTTGTTGGCTATTGGATTCTGCATGGGCTATGGGGCACCCCTCATCATTGCAATAGTAACCATAGCTGTAACTGCACCCTCAGGTGCCTACATCCGAGAAACTGGGGTCTGCTGGCTCAACTGGAATCAGTCCAAGGCTCTACTGGCTTTTGTGATCCCTGCACTGGTTATAGTTGTAATAAACCTGGGCATCCTGCTTGTGGTGTTGTACAAAATGTTGAGGAGAAGGGCAGTGGTAGATGCCTCACAGGCCGCAGAGAAGAACGCTGTCGTAGTTATTGCTAGGACTGTGGCCTTCCTGACACCATTTTTTGGATTAACTTGGGGTCTTGGAGTTGGAACTATGACTGACCCACACAACGAGGCAATCCATATTTCATTTGCATTCTTCAATTCACTGCAGGTAAATCATTGTGGTTGCCAATACTCTTATGGTGTGTTCACACCAAACAAGGTGCAAATTTTTGTGAAGTCCTAAAATTTCTGTTTATCCAGGTTAAATAAAAACAAATGGGGAAAAAATAACTTGCCTGTTCTACTCCAGAAGAGAGGATGACAAGTGGCTGAAGCAATCAAGTTGCAGTGTAGTACATGTTTTGGAAATGCTGGAGAAGCCCACACAGGAAAGCACACAGCTTGGGACAGGAGCTTTGTCTTGTTTCCAGCACTCCCTGAGGCTGAGCAGTAACTGGTTTGATCCCCCTCTAGTTTAGGTAGGTGCTAGGGCTGAGTTAGTTCATTTTTATCATCAGCGCTGAAAGGTTGAAACAACATTGCATCACACGAGTTTGACCCCCGAGTTCAAATAGTTAGTAATAGTTAAATTTTTGTGTCAAGGGCTCCAAATGCGACGACCAGAGCTCTTGACGCATATTTTTCATTTTTTTGATATTTTGGCGCGCATTAAATTTGTGCCGCGCTCGGAGTGAACACACCATTATATTTATTAAATGGCTTCTCAATCGTGCTCTTACCTGATACTAACTTGTGTCTTTATGAAGGGTTTCTTCATATTGTTGTTTGGAACACTGTTGGACAAAAAGGTAAGTTTGACATAAAAATCTATCTTTTGATAATTGAAAGCAAAATCCATTCTGAAATGCAATCAAAATTTTTACACATAGATTATCATTATTATATTTTCTGGTTTTAATATTTCTTTGGTAAAGTTAGGGTCGGAGAATAATCTATCTTTTAACCCTCAGAGAGGAATTACAACTCTGAAACACTATGACAGCCTTAATCGATCTTCTGTCCTCACAATTAGAGGAAAACAATGGAACTAATCAGTGCTAAATTGTACGTAGTTAATTGGTCATTAGTTAACAGATTATTAGTTTTTGGATGATGTACTTTTCTGCCAAACGTATACAATATGCTACAATTATTTGTGCTTAAGTCAAACTTCCACCTTTTAGTCAAGTTTGTGAAATTTCACAAATTAGCATACTTGCTCTTGTAGTTACCCAGGACAGGTTGTAGATTGTCCCACTTAATTGGGCTCATTTTAATATCTTGCTATGGTTGGAATATTTGGTCCACTGGCAGACCTATTGAGCATGAAAAATAGCTAAATAATATCCAGGGACTAAAGTAGACTAGAGTGGGCCACCCCTCATACCCAACAACAAATAAATCTGCACAGCAGGTCATTAATATGGGCCAATGGGATTCAGGTTAGCTGGTTTGGGCCATTAATTACCTTTTTAATAAGTTTCCATTTGAAACAAACCTACTGGAGTTTTATAGCAATGTGCTTATTTTTTGTGGATTCTCTTTTCAGGTGCGGTCAGAAATAGCATTGATGTCACAGACATCCGCAAGTGGGACAAGGGTAAGAACATGCTTCTAAATCACATGATTTCTCTTTTGTTTGGAGCAAAACAGGATTTCTTCTTTAAATATTGGAGTGAACCAAGTTCTTGCTTGTATTTTTATTTTAGAGCACCAGTGGTGGAACATCATCATCAAACGGACTGGGCATTTTCCGCTTATGGAGAAGAGGAAGAGGTATAGCAGCAGTTAAGACAGGAAGCATTGGTTTAGTTGTTTTATTACCCACAATATTTTTCCCAGAAAGAAAGGGAAAATGTCTATCTGCAGCACGAAAAATCTTTGATGCTAAAACATTACATGAAGATAGACATCGACACGTTAACATGACAACAGAATGTGAACATGTTAGCATGATGATCTCACCATAGCTCAAATCACCAATGTGAGAAATGCGTTTTGATTTTCCATTTTATTTGTTAACGCAAACCTAATTTTGTTGTTTTGTGGTGGTTTTTTCAGATGGTTACAACTTGCCATCTAATGAATCTGGTGCATCGCATTCCTACGTCAACACTTGATGATCGTCTTTGGCAAACCAACTAGTAGACAAGTTTATTTTCTTCATTGCAAAGACAAACAGCGAAAGATGAGCAAAGCCTTGTTTCAGTCATACTTTGAACATTGTATTTAATCAAAGCATTGTTCACAACAACACTGATGCACATTAGAATGAAAATATTTATTTAGTATTACATAGTGTTTGTTGATGTAAAATATAAATAGTATTTTATTATTGCTTTTTCTAGATCATGTTTTTTTTTCTTTTCTTTTCTTATTTAATATCTTTTGTCTTGTTTACTCAGTCACATTATGTGGATCAATGTAATCAAGGTAATGGTAAAGGGTTAGATTAAATCTCTGGACAATTAATGACACCAGAGCTCTCCAAGACGTGTGTCTCTCTGTGTGTGTGTGTGTGTGTGTGTCACAAAAGTTGTCTTAGTATCAGGTAAATGCAGAGCCAGGAATTACTCACAGGTTAGGGTTGAGAATTGAGCTCCATCATTCTCTTTCTTCCATTTGTATTTCAGGAACTTGAATTCTTAGTACTGAAATTGCAGAAGTAAGACCAGTTTTTTATTCAGTTATTTTACCTACATTGCTTTAGCCTGGGAGTGAAAAACAAAGCAGCACAGTGAAAGTAACAAAGAGGCCAACTGAGAGTCACTGCATATATGGAAAGTAAGTCTCCTGCAGAACCACAGGCAACAATGCCTGGCACAGAATATTATAGTCACACCACCCAGGCATTCACAGGCTGGTGTCAGTGTCATACTGACCTGAAGTCATTGTTGCACACATAGAGAAATTGTTGTTCAGTTGTTTTCTCTGTAGATGATGCTGCGTCTTAATTCTGTGCTGTCGTAACATCATTTTATATAATGCATTTGATAGTGTAATAAGAAATATGTTTATGCCTCCACGTCAGCAACAGCCAGTGGCTATGTTATGGGGTTGTTTGTCTGCCCCATTCTTATGATATCTCCAGAAGGCCTTAAGGGAATTTAAGTTGGTATAAAAATTCACTTGAACTTGAGGATGAACTGTTTAGAGGGAATCCTTTCACATTTGGCACAAACTTTCACCTGGACTCAAGGATGAATTCATGTGTTTTTGTATCCAAAAGTGAAAGTGGCCTTGCAAAGTATGTCAAAGTTTCCCCTAAATGTGATATCTTAAGGTCAGCAGGAGAGAATATCTACAAATTTGGTTCAAACATTCACTTTGATTCAAAGATGAGGTGATTCGATTTTTTTGTGGTTGAAGGTCAAAATGTTGTGAATAGGATATATCAGGAATGCTCAAAGGGAATTTCATTACATCTGGCAAGAACAATCACTTGGACTGAAGGTTACCTGATTAGAAATTGGTGGTCAAAGGTCAGTGTCATGGTGGCTTCACAAAGCATGTTTTTGCCCTCTTGAATGGGATATCTAAAGGCCCCCAAGAAGGAATTTGTTCTACATTTTGACCAATTGTCACTTAGACTCAAACATTAAAGTTACAGTGTGTAGAATTTAGTGATATCTAGTGCTGAAGTTGCATGTTGCAGCTGAACTCCCCTCACCTCACCCTCTCCTTCCAAACATGAAAAAATAACCTGTGGTAGCCTTTAATAATCATAAAAACTCAAAAGGTGTTTAGTTTGTCCAGTCTGGACTAATGAAAAACATGGCGGCCTCCGTAGAGAGGACCCCCTCCATGTAAATATAACGTTTTTGAATATAAAGGGCCTTTTCTGTGGTAAAGAAAACTACAGTTCATACAATTTAGATGAGCATTAGAATGAACGAGTGAAAACATCATGAAGATTATTCTACATTAAATTTCAGCCAATGGTTCCCTTTCACCTAAATCTTACACACTGGACCTTTAAGGGATTAGATATCAGTGGTCAACTGTCACACTGACCTTGTATGGATGGAAGTGAATGAAAAAAAAGATCTTTGGAGACGACAATTGCACTTGTGGCATACAACCACAGTGCTTTTTTTTATATTTAAAAATGAATTTGTACTAGAGCTTATGTGTAACTTACATAAATTATGTTTGTCAGAAAAGAAAATTTATGTTTATACAATTAAACCCTTTTAAAACCCATCTAACCTTGTGTGTGCACATCGTTTTAGCATGTAATCATTGCAGTTTTGTAGTTTAGATGTCTGAGAATATATTAGTCAATTACTTTCTTCAAGAACTGCCTGAATTATTGAAGTCAATTGCAATGTTATACAAGTACCAAGAGTCATTGCAACCAGTAGAGGAAATAGCACAGTAAGACAGAATAGGATATGTAAATACTTGATTTGCTTACATTTTGTTTATCTGCCCTGGCTGTGTCATCGTGTTTATGTTTACTGACTGAGACTGAGCTGTTCATGATGAAAGTGGGAATATTGTGGCTTTTCACAAAATGTTTGCACAAAATATGAAGAAAGGGGGTAGCACTCCATAAGTATGCACATCTTCCTACTCTGTTTCGGACATGATTTATTTATTTTGAACATTTGTTGTTCATTTGTTTGCAGTGCCCCTTTTACTTACATATATTTGATGTTCAAAATGAACAAAAGGAGGCATGTGCTGAGCTTGATATTGTCATATTTCCCAAGAGGTTAACAATGAAGAGCAACAATAACACATTGAAATCATGACTGTGGTCTGTCATGTGGTGTAACTTCTTAATGGGGGCTGTCGTTTCCATTTAAATGTAGGAGTTTCCTATTTAAAAATGAAAGCCATTACTGTTCTATTGGATGGTTTACAGTGGCAATAAACTAATAAAGCACATACGGACACAACTGACTGTCGCAGAGGCCAAACTCTTCAAGGATCATTACATCATGGCAGGAGCCAGTTGATGATCAGAGTTTCTAGATTCAACTGAGACATTTAAATGAGCAGAGAAATCATGAGAGATTTTGCACAGTTTTGAGCTCAGAGAATATTTCCTTTTACATATCATTGTACTTAAGTTGCTGCAACAACCATAGACAAATCCTTTGCTAAACTAAAAATAGCAACGCCACAATTAAAATGACACTGTTCCAATTAAAAGCATATACAGACATATACACAGGATATACACATAACAAACACATCAAGCACTGTGACACACATCATGGCTTGAAAATAACACACAATGCACAGCCCGCACAGGGACGGCACCTGAAAAAACAAATCATGCTTGCACTATTTGTAAATATGCTTTATTCTATTTTCTGTATAAAGCTATTTGCTGCTATTTTTCATGCTTATATTTCTTTATATTTTTACACTAGACTGGTGAGAGAAGCCTCATACAATTTCATTTTACCTGAGTATAATGACAACATACAAGCGACAGGCATCTGCTGTCTGACGGCCTGAAGGAGAGCACACAATTTGATTAGACAAATATCCATGGAAAGTTAAAGGGCTCTGTGCCTGTGCTAACCACTCTAGCTCACATGGAGACATGTCAACAATGCACATGTTCGTTGAACACAAAGCCTGTATGTCATTGTTTCCCATAAGATAGCCCCACCCCAACACATACACATGCACACACACTGTCCAGTGAAACCCAGTCTCTCTGACCTATGTGCCCACTTACCTTCACTCTAATACTGGTGTGCGCCTATGTGCCAGGAAGCACAGTCGGATTTTCGTTCGCTAATTCTTGCAAAGATGTGTTAATCATCTGTGTACAGCCAAGGTAAGAGCTCTTCATCTCTGTGTTTTCATCTCTGTGACATATGCGATTATTATTTGAACTAGAGGGAATTAAGATACTAATGCAACACCATGGAAACATGATTTTTTAAACTTTTGTAACAACCACCCCACTAATTCCTGTCATCCTCATTGTTAGGATGTTATGGAGGTTATGTTTTCCCCTGTCCATTTGTTTGTTTGTGAGAAATATATTGTATTTCCACGAGACAAGGATGTCGTATGGGTCAAGGAAGAAGCCATTTGGTGTAGCTTCGCATCAGGGGACAGATTGAAATTACAATAATTCATTTAGGGACCTGAGTGAGTGAAATTTGGTGCAGCTTGATTGAATTAAAGGGGACTGTCGGGCCTTGGTGGGTCTAAGGGTCATTCTAGTTACTGCATGTAAAACCCTCACCCTTGTGGCCAAGTCAAAACCGAATCCATTTTTTTCCTTTCAAAACGTAAAACTAAGCATACTAGTCCTGTTCCACCAGCCAAGCAACAGAGAACGAAGTGATCAGATTAATGTAGCCTGCATGGATACTTCTCCCCTCAAAGAATAAGTGGCCGTCTGTGCAGATTTAGAGGAAGCAATTATGCGATTTATTTGAAATGGAGAACTGGTTCTGAAGAATGTTTTGCTCGGTCTGTGAAAATCTTTTGATCCTGGAAATAGAAAACTGAGGTAATGTGTAATTCAATGAAATACAGTAAAATGAGTAAATCAGAGCAGAGATGAACATAACTTTTGATCTTAAAACTTTACTTATATGAAGTATGTAAAGTTTATAATGTCGTCATCTTGTAATTCAAACAAAATAACAGTGTATAAAGAACACACCAACACCTCTAACTGTGAACAATAATGGTCAAGCTTTACATATAATTCAAATATCATATAATTACATTGTATTATTATAATTTAATTAGAATTATTTTTTTTTTTTTAAATGGTATGGTACTATGTAACATATAATTTAAATATAGATTATTATTATTATGTGTAATATTTCCCCACAATAATTTAAGGGACCTGGCATGACCCTGTATGTATTTGTTTACATACAAGCAGCCAAGTGTACATAAATATGTACATGTACATTTGTCAGACAAGGTTGAACACTTCATTGATCCGCTCGTCTGTGGTTCCTCCTCCGCTGCCTCACTTGGGTGAAACGTTAACAGGGAAGCCTGCAGATTTGTTGCCATTGAAAAGTAGGGCAGTTGCATGGTGTAAAGACAACCAGCCTAACTTTGTTCATTACTTTGCCATGCAAACACAAAATACTTCAAGGCGCCACTTCTCAGATGCTTTGGTGTGACTTCCTGCTCGGGATGGCTCTGCCAGCAAGCATCCTCCGTTTTCATTGGAAAACTACATAACATTACTGACTGACTTCACTGATAGGGAAAGTTTCCATTGTTCAATAACCACAACATAACATTGGCTAAAATGAGGTTGGCAAGGACTCTACCACATTAGCAGGCCCTGAACAGTATGCCACCAGTGAACAGGAGTGAACAGTACGCAGTGAAAACCACCAGCTCCTTGTTTGTGTTCACATACATCTTATGTGTTTGTGTATTTGTGAGGGTATGCATTGTCATTCTCATCTGACATGTTTTTCCCCAGGAAAAGATAATGTTTTCCAGAGTGTGTCTGTTTCTGATTGGAGCTGTGTACATCTACTATCAGGTAAATATGCTTCTCAGTCTGGGTTTTATACTTCAAGACAGAAATGTAACCAAGTGAATGTTTTTAATATACCCACTGTAATTATATCTTTATGCTCTATTATTACATTTTTGTTCAATCAATTGATTCTTGCATGTATAATAACATTAATTCACTGAATATTAAAAAGAAAAAAAAGAAAACCTGGTATTTGCTGTAGAGCCTCTGTAGCCATTTTTCCTCTGCAGGCGTATAAACATGTAAACATTTTAATCTGACATAAGACTGAATCATGACAGCAAGTACAAGTCTGTTATTTGCCTGTTTGTGTCGTTGCAGGTCAATGCAGCAGGTGAGTCATTTGGCAACATTGTCCTACATTCAATAACATATAAACTAATCACTTAATAATTATATTACAATAAATATGACAATTTGCAGCATTTCCCACAGAATTAATTCAGTCTAAGGCAGAAACAGTTGTGCAAGTGCATGTGCATGAAGGTCACCCTTATGCACAACATTTTTTTAGGCCGTTTTCAGACATTTGGCGACAGAGTTTACCAGTAGTCTGCCTTTCACACACCCAAGGGAGGCTTTCTGCATAGACGCATCAAATCCTTCACATATAAGCGGCCCGTCTCTGTAAATGATGGGATAGAAAAATCCTAGCTCCCCCACTGAGAAAACTGGCAAACTTTGACTCTGTAATAATAAAGCAACCTCTACTTTTATTTAACCTCCTCTGTCATCCATAACAGTGCATCGGTTTGCAGGCAGTTTAAAGTTAAATAAACTTCTGTCACAGTCATCCCGAGCTAAGTTAGAAAGCTCTTATGTACATACAAAAGTCCTAATGTCTGTTTTTAAAAGGCAGTTGTGCTTTTGTTGTTGCATCAGTACTCATTTTTCTGTTTAATACAAAATAATAAGAATTTTATATTTTTATAAACAGTATAGGGCTACATTCTCTTATGTTTCATTTTAAGCTCAACTGTGTTGCTATACATCCAATAAGATAAAACACATAAATCTGTTATTTTGTAGAAGAAATCTTCATTGGTGACCTGGTAGTGGAGAGTAACTTCACGCTGACACAGCAGCAGCTCTCACTTTCGAACGTTGATGTCCATGTGAACATAAGCAATCTCACAACGGTGACGATCGTACAAACCGAGCTGGTCTCAGGTATCTTGCAGGAGCACTTTCTTCTTTCTGTGGTCAATTCACACTGTGAAGGGGGAAATACAGGAAGTTCAATAAAGATGCTACAATTTGTTTGATTTATTTCACATCCATACAAACTGGTTTCATGAAATATATTTGAATTATTAAGATTTCTTATATGTAGCATCACTAAAGTCGGTGAGTCGGTGGTGCGCATCTTGTCGCAAATGTCAGCTGGTTAATCCGCCGGCCACCCCAAAAGTGCCGTTGCGCCCTCTTCCCTTGATTGAGGTACCTTTTGAGAGAATGGGCATGGACCTCATCGGGCCATTAGACCGGAGCACTGGCAAATAACATGTCTCCCTCATCTAGTTAACACTCAGCTCTGCGCTAGCTCTGTGTTGACCAACCTATTAGGAGTTAATGCATGTGAAAATATCAGACAGGAAAATAAAGGAAAATTAGCTTTGAAGTATTGCAGATACAGAATGCTCTAATGTTTTTGCAGAATAGCTGCTACAACATAGTACAACCATTTATACAATGTAGGCATACACAGCACTTGGTTAGGTTTGGAGAAAATCTAACCACAGATGGGACTTATGATGCAAACCCAGACTGTCAAAGTCTTTTATTGTGTGTCTGAATACATCTATGGGAAATACAATCTTTGCCATCACTGCATAATTATTGTTCAATGTAATTTGTTGAAGACCAGGTCAATGTTGAAAACTAACTTTGTTCCCAAAGTTGGCTACATCCTTTTATTTAGACAAAGGACACTTCTTTATTAAAAAGACTGTTTTATATGAAATTATTACCGTATATATTTCAAAAAAAATTCGGAATCCAACATAATGAGGAGAACATCTGCCTAATATGTTTCTTGATCAGCTGATTTTCATTTATTAAATCCAAACATACCTACAGTCACAGTAACCTGGGATAATTCATATTTTGGTTATTACATTTAATGTTGCAAAAAATACTTACGATTTCAAGCCAAGTTGAGGGTTTAAAAAATCTGATGATTGTGCTCCACTTTCTAGAATGCATTTCGACTGGTGCCGATTCCAGTTGCAATTGCTCTGGTGGGTACAGTTGGAGCAACGACGTGTGCTACGGCTTCGGATGTTGCAACAATACAGCATGCACACAAAATGTGTCCCATATCACACCACTCTGCATTCCCAAAGTCCAAGGTACCAATCATGATATGTGACCTCATATTTGTAGTATTTTTACTACTACTATACTGTATACATTACTGTAGAGAGTAGAAATAAACCAATGATAATATTTTCAATCTACAGTTTACCTCAATGGATCTGTTACACTGAATGTGCCCTGGGATAATACAAAAATTGCAGAGGTAAATTTTGCTCATGTGACAGATTTATAATACCAGAGGATGTTTGTCTCTAAAAACCACAAGTCAGATATACATGATTTAACACTCTGTCTTTTCAAAGCTGGAAACTGCCTTCAGATCTAAAGTGAATGGTGTTGAGTCCCTGAAGATAACTGACCACAGGTATTGCGCCTTGCTCTGAAAATATTTTTTAATGAAACACAAAACAACTTCCATATCATTACCCAAATGGACACTTTGGTATGTCATTAACCAATATCTTTATGAATCATTTCCAAATCCTAAAGCCAAAGCAACCGTACTGACTTCGAGGCAGTCATCAGCGTCAAACTAAATACCTCTGTTCTTCAAAACTTGGTGACTGAGCTGGAAGGGCGTCTCTCGGCTAAAGTTTGGATCCACACTGTAGGTCAGTGAAAAAGCAATACAGTTTATTGTCATTCATTAAGATCACAATGTTGTAGATGATGCCTTTGCATTTTAGCTGTAACCTATAGACTACTATCTATATTTTGCTCAATGAGAAAATAGTATATATGTATAATGTGGCATTCATGCATCAGGAGTAATCCTACCTTTTTTACTTTATTTCTAAAAACCCAGTTAGTGAATCGGGTGTTTTATTGATAACTTGTTCGCTCTAATTTTCTCTTTGCTAAATTTCCTGATGTTCTTACAACCAAAATATCTGTTTTCGCTGTAAACTACGGTGAACAACAATTTCATGTATAGAATAATGAACCGCCTGGGTTGCACTAGGTGCATGGTCAGTGCATGCCTGCTGCATCGCGGATCTGCTGCATCATGTGCACGTCTGTTTGCTGCCTGCCTGCTGCAGGGCTGCTGCATTAGGTGTCTGGTATGACTTTTGTATTTCCTTGTAATAAAAGTAGCCTAGAATAAAATCAAGACGTTGCACACGCACCAATCCAGCATCGACTGTGGCCTGGGCGTTAGCACATTTCTGTGCACTCAATAATTTATGTTACTCAGAAAAAGCAGGTTACACAGCTAATCTGAGAACATTAACATTAACATAACCTGGTGTGGGATTACTCTGCCCACTCCGGGAAAGTACAGGAGGAGAGAATGGCGTTTTCAATGTCTTTATTCTGGTTGCCTCTCCTGGCAACCACACACATATATTTACACGGGTCTCTCAACCCACACACACATCCACACACGTCCGCCCGCTGCTCCGGTCTCAGGACGCCAGCCTACTACAAGAGAGAGCAGAACCAGGTTACCAGCATGCTCTTATTGATTGCCTGATCACCTGATTCTGCACAGCTTTCCGATCACCGGCTGAGCCACTCCTCCCTGTTGTCCAGCAGTTGG
Organism: Paralichthys olivaceus; assembly: GCF_024713975.1. Lineage (NCBI taxonomy): Eukaryota > Metazoa > Chordata > Actinopteri > Pleuronectiformes > Paralichthyidae > Paralichthys > Paralichthys olivaceus. Next base: position 4,103,097 of record NC_091111.1, read on the forward strand.
TGCCCTAACCATACCCCGCCGCCACACCTGGTAACTGTAAATCTGCATATTAATGCAGGAGGTCAGAATTGGATTCCTCCCTAACCCCTCACCTTATGACAGAAGAATGACTGGGTTTGTCAATTGCATTGTCAATTAAAAGACACATTTCGTGCAAATTTGTTCATGTTTATACTGTGGGAGCAACAAAAAAGGTCAAAGCTTTCAATCATTCACTCATGCATGTGAGTTTGTAATGGTGATTTAATGGTGTCATGGTATGTTGCTCTGGATAAGAGACAGATGAATGAAGGTTCTCACAGAGGGGCTGTATGTGAGATCGCAAATGTCCGTGTGAGAGGCTCCAGACATTCGCTGGAGTTTCTCCTCCTAGAACACTACAAAACGTCAAGTTAATGTCTGAATGTGAAAACACAGCAGGAGATCCTCCGCAGGATTCACCGTGATACGCAAATATGAAGAACAGCAAAGAATACAATTATGTCAGGATGAAAAAGTGATGTCATACATGTTGAAGATACAGAGGAAAAGCTTTTGTTGATGACGGACAATGTTATTTATATATTATTACCTGCTTCTGCCTACTGCACCAGCCCTGACCTGAACACTGCTTTGAACACACCTGAGCGGAGAATCTCCTGCTGTGTTGTTCATGTGTGAAAGGAAAACCCTGGAGAAAGTCTGGAGCCCATTGTGCGGACATTCTCTGGAGTGTATGTCTGAAATCCATTGTATTGCTTTGTATTCATGTTGCCTTCTTCAGGAATGGTCACCATCACATCTCCAGAGGATAGTGTGCGCCAAGATTCGAACGCAACACTGAATTGCACAATTGAGGAGGCACCAACCAGCTCTGCCTGGCACTTTACCAGGAATCACTCGCGCTTGGAGCTCAGCAATGGTAGTGTGGTGACACTGTCAAAATGTAAAACAGTGGGAGGCAAGTCCTGTTTTGAGGTTTTCCTCCAGAGAGTGACTGGCGCCTGGTCAGGCAAGTACAAACATTTCACACTGACATATTTTCCAAGTTGACACTTGATTGAATTAATGCTCTTCTGCAGCAACAACTTGCCTGACATGAGTGTTTTCCAGTGAACATGAAGTTTTGAAGTTCTGATTGACAATGTTGGTTTTGTAATGTGATTGGTGCAATGTCTGTGTGAACAATGGCATTGTACTGAGAAAAAGACTAGCAATATGTTTGGAAAGCTTCCCTGATATACAATTAGTCCAAAGAGAGTGCTCAGTGCTTCTGCCATTTTTCCTCTGTTAAAGGAGTACTGAAGTAGTCTTTCCTCAATCTAGTTGAGGCCCAGTTGGCATATGGATGTGGGCCACTTCAGGCAGTGACGCAGCACAAAATGGTTGTGAGCCTAAATTGGTGGTCTATCCCAAAACAAATGTGGGTCTTTTTTTTGCAAACATGTGGTTCTCTAGGGAGAGTATAATCTGGATGTGAGCCCAAAGTGGCACATGTGGTAAATGTTTAATATGGCCACAATACCTGAACAAAAAAAATTCAAGCCACCTATGGCACTTTTGGTTGAATGAATTATATTGCTATGGCTTACTTGTGGCCCAGATCCTGCAAACAGGAGAGGAACGCCCAAGTGCCATCATTCCTTGCTCTATGTGAACCACATGACAATGTTCGATGTGGACCAAAACAATTTTGCTATGTGGGGGTTAATGGCAGAGGATATTATACCTTGCTAAGCCTTATGTGGCAAGTTGTGATTCGTGACTTTGGGCTATGCAAATAAAGTGTGATTGACTGATTGATAGATTTATTCATTCATTCATTGAAAGCCTAACTTCCTCTTGTTTGTGTGAATAAATGAGAGGACATAAACATAAATGTCTCCTGCACTTGGAAGCAATCAAAATCATTTTCTCTGATTGCATTTTTCATGATTCAGTTTGAGCTCATAATCCATGTCACATTCTGTTTTCAGCCATAGAATGTAATTTACTGATGTGTATCCCACAGGCACATATGAGTGTGGATTGACTATTGGGGCAGTCACACACACAGCCAAGGCACAGTTGAGTGTGGCTCTCCTGCCTGAAGTGATCACCATGAAAATTGATCCACCCGTAGTAGACTGTGCAGTGAACTCTAGCGTTAAAGTCACTGCCACCATCCAAACTAGCACAGAGAGCTTCACTGTTTCGTGGATGCATACAGGAATGGCGCTAATCCAAAAAAAAACCACAAGTAAGACAAACCTACAATATATTTCCTTCTGTGAGCTGCAGCACCAAAATACATGATGATATTAACACAGACTTAAATTCACTTACGGTTAAACGCATGCAAAATCCAGAACCACAAATGGAGCCCTTAAACTAACATTTGTTTTTCGTTGCAGCTTCTGAAGATAACCTGGTCTATTCTGTCAAGTTAAGCGTCTCATGCCAGAAAACGACTGAAGCACAATCTGTTTCTGTCACTTTTAAAAACTCAAAAGGACACAATAAAACAGAACGAGTGGATATCCCAGTCATTTATAGTACGATTATTAAACCTTTACTAGATTTCACCTCATCCAGTTTCTAATTGTCTTTAGTGTAATTTATTTATTAGATTCAATTATTATACTTATTTGATAATTATTTCCTTGAACCATCTAATGATGTGTTCCATTTTTTTCTAGAGGGTTCAAAGGTTTGTGATAAGGAGGAAGAAAAGGATGTGCTTTGGCCAAAAACCCCAGATGGAAGTACAGTGATTAATCAGACATGTGGAGAAGGCAAGGTTGGTAACAAGTCTCGTACTTGTAAGGGCAACACCTGGAAGTCTGTGATCTCCAACTGCATCAGCCAAGAGTTGAAGAAAGTTGAAAATGAAGCAGAGGTAAGGGCAGCTTTATGGCTCATGTAGCACTCAGAAAAGTAAGATCCTGTCAGACGTTTTTGGCTAAATGAATTATTTACATAGTTATCTTTGAATATTATTTATACATTCTTTTTTTTTTGCAGTTATTATAAGTTTTATAAAGTTATACATGCCAAGAACCAATCACTGCTAAGAATGCACACAAGAGGACCTATAAGTTTCTACTTACCGCCTTAATATACAATAATGAGTCTATTGTTCAGCACCTTGTATTACAACTATGCATTAAAGGCTATGTTTATATACTGTATATCAAAACTAGGCGAAAAGCAGATTCTTCCATAAGCCACCATTTTAAACGTTTAGCTCAAAAATGTTAATAACAAAGGCCATGCTACTCTTTGTCAGCAAGATTTAGTGTCAACATAAGCAGCTCGTGTTTCTGTGACAACTTCAGAGGTAACATCATAATATGTATAGATCTTAGTGGTGTCCAGCCAGCTAATGACTGAACCCTTCATTGTTTTGATGGTAATAGCATGGCCTGACTCTGATATCTAGAGTTTTCCATACTAAAATTCAGGTAGTAAATTTGCAATCAGGGAAGAGAAAGAGAAAAGTAAAACTTGCCTAACTTCTTAGTCAATGTGCAAATTGGCAATGAAAGAACCAATGTTGGTTTAACCATGTGCTGGATTATCTTTTAGGATTCTTGGAATAACTAAGAACCTGTAGCAAGTCAAGTTGCCTTGACTATGCCTTTCTGCAGCAAAATGTTTGTACTCAAATGTCATACACTATTTCAGTACTCAAATGTGTTCTTTCTGGTAAAACATTTAAAATGATTTAAAGAGATAAAATGATCCACTATCACCAACAAAATCATTAATTTATGCAAAGGTCCTGTTTGCCAAACTGAAAATACAATTTGAACTATTTTAATATTATAATATTATCGTGTCCTTTTTTTCTATTTTTTATTTTGTATACCAATTTCGCTCTTTAAATGGAAAAAAAAGTTTGAATCTAAAATCCATCTTAAAACCACTCACAGAAATGATGGAATAATACAATTCACAGCTGTTTAGACTCCATTTTCATAAGGTTAAGGTGATGTAATTTGTGTTCTTTTGTAGACTAACATTGAGATATTTTGTTTCTAGATGTTCGAGAAGGGACTAGGGGCTACACCAGAAGCAGCCTTGAATATCTTTGAAGGACTTAAGAACACTACAGTTGCTTCTGAATCCGATGACAACATCGCCCAAGTCCGTGCTTCCGTCAACGTACTAAATGTGATGGCCAAAGCATCTAAATTTACCACCTTGATGGAACCTGTCCTTACTGTAAGTCCCAGGTGGTTGTTACTACTATTACTAAATGATGTCGAGTACTGAGCTCCAGAAACTTCTCAACACAAAGGTCTGGGATCTTTGCTGTTTCCAAAAGTATTAATCATTTCGTTTAGCCTTCCTGAGCAGATAGAGTTGGTCAGTTGTCATGGTGATAGTTGTTTTAACCTCAGTACAAAATTCATGTGATAATAAATGGGGGGGAAAGAAGGTTCCCAGTTCGAATCCCAGCTTGAAATGATATATATAAATAGATGAATAATTAAAATAAAAAAGTCAATAGTTTTTATATATTAAAAAAAACTCTGATTACAGCCTTTACAGTTTCCAGGTGGCTCCACTGGTCAACAAGAGACTCTGCTACTCTGCTCTTTTCTAATCACTCACACAAAAAAATGATCTTGATAAAAACCTGCTGAATTCATCTTTATGAGGTGTCGCTTCTTCTGCAACAATGAAGTTAAATCAATGATATCAGATCATGAATCATGATAAATGTGTGTCTCATAAACTCCAGGGTGAATCAAACAAACACAAAGTAAACCTCAGTGCTGTTCATGTTCTGATAATTCCTGGTTAGTTTTTGCATGTATTGTTAACATGTAAAGTGAGCGTAGATCAGTGGTGGAGTGACGAGGGAGGACATGCGGCACGGTACAAGGATGCTGGACCTATAATTTTAGGAGTGACAGGCCTCTGCTGCAAAATTAAATTAGCAGTAACCCTGCCTACCTAATACTGAACATAGTATGATTTTAAAATACATTTTAATGTCAATTAGAAGTAACAAATACTTTTTTAAAGATTTGTTACAGAGACCCTCCCAGAACTTTGCTGTTGAGGCTTTCAGGGGGTCTCAAGTATCAATCAAGGGGTCTTGGACCCCCAGAGACCCTCTGTATGTCGCACCCAGGTTCTCTCTCTCTCTCTCTCTTTATATGCTAGCTCTGTGATGGGTGTGCCCCACCTCTCACTTAGCTGGAATTGGATCCAGTGCCCCTTGCAACGCTCAAAGTATAAGCCTTAAAGATGGATGAAATGGTTAGATGACAAGTGGTCACAGGTCCAAAGTCCAATAGTGAATGGTTTGAAGATGACACAGATGCCTTTGTTCATGTGAAGGCTGAGAAAAATTGTTTGGGGAAAATCTTTGGGAATCATTCACACAACACAATATCTTAAATTAGATACTTAAGTTGTAGTCGGGTGTCAAGAATCTTACAGCCTTAAAGGAATAGTTCACCAAAAAATGAAAATTCACTCATTATCTACTCACCACTATGCCGATGGAGGGTGGATAAAGTGTTTGAGTCCACAAAACACACAATCATTTAAACCAATGTTTTGGCCTAAATGTCCTCTGATAGCCTCCTCAGACACACCACAGTGTGGCTACGTTCACTCGCATCGCCACTTCTGATAGTGGACATTTAGTGTGATAGTGTAAATGACCTAATTTCGAGTCACATATGCCTGTCGGGTTTGCGGATACTTGGATGACACCACACAAACAGTGTGGAGGCATTTTATGTATTTTTGGTTGTTTTATTATGTCTGAAGAGGCCACCTGGGCTCAAACACTGTTCAGCCCTAAAACTCCTTAAAGTTACAGTGTGTAGATATCACACTTTTTTGTGATATCGAGTGTTGAAATTGCATGTTGCAGCTGAACACCCCTCACCTCACCCTCTCCTTCCAAACATGAAAAAGAACCTGTGGTAGCTTCAGTTTTCATAAAAACTCAAAAGGTGTTTAGTTTGTTTAGTCTGTAGTCTGACTGCAAAAAACATGGCGGCCTCCATAGAGAGAGGACCCCCTTGATGTAAATATAAAGTATTTAAATATAAAGGGTCTTTTCTTGGGTAAAGAAAACTACAATTCATACAATTTAGATGAAATGAACTAATGAAAACATAATGAGGATTATTCTACATTAAATTTCTGCCAATCGATACCTTTCATCTAAATCTTACACACTGGACCTTTAAGTGTTTAGTGGACTCAAACAATTCACTCACCCCCCCATAGGCATAGTGGTGATTAGATAATGAGTTGATTTTTATTTTTCGGTGAACTATCCCTTTCACTAGACCACTCTTGGGGGCACAATAGGTACAAGGAGTGGATGACCAAAATCTCAATCCAATCAACAGAGACTGTTTAGTTAACTGAAATAAAAATCAAAACTACAATTACAAAAAAAACTAAAACTAAATAAAAACTACAATGAACAATGCAAAACTAACTAAAACTAAACTGAACTGCCGATGAATTCAGCTTTGTTTTTCGTTTTCTCCCTCGATTACTGCCTGTCCTGCAGGTGATGGTTAAATAATGAAATTAAAGGACTTGATAAACCATACTTGGTGTCACACATTGTTTCATCCTTTTTCAGCTTCTACAAGTCGAAGCTTTCTCTTAATACCTGGAAAAACTAAAACTAATTAAAAACTAAACTGAAACTAGTCGTTTCCTCAAAATAAAACTAAACTAAAACTACAAAATCACTTGTTGAACTAACTAAAACTAAACTTAAATTAAAAAAAACTGAAAAACTAAATAAAAATAAAAACTAATGAAAATTTCAAAACTATAATAACATAGCTAACAAGTGTGGTGGCATCCATTGCATGTAAACCATCACCATGACAAGTACACAAATTGTGATAAAAGCTTTGTAAAAATGTCAGATATTGCACTGATGTGTCATAGTATGGTCTATGATTGTGTTTGAAATGGCTCACAAACTGACAGAACTCTAAAACTCTACATCATTTCTATGTATGTATCTGTACTGTGATTTAGATTGGTTTAGGTCGATCATTTTGTCTGCCTCTGATATTAGCTCTTGAGCCAACTCCAATTGACTTAGTTTATCCAATGTCTGCCACCTAGAAGGGATTTATTTATATTTATATGCCATATATCATTAGCCATGGCTGGGTACCTTGCTGGGGCTGTTATAACTTTGGATATTCTCCACATTATGGTTGGGTTTAAAATATAACTGATGGACAGCTAACATTGGAAGCCAACATTTTTTAGATAAAAGTGTGCCTGCTTAATGATTTTCTTTAATGATTCTTTTTAAGGATTTTTTAGAGGCAGCAAGCAATATGTTGAACGGATCCTGGCATGAGAGCAACACATCTATTGTCCAGGACTTGTCATCAGGATACCTTAAGTCTGTGGAGGGTCTGGTGAAAAATATCCAAGTGAACAAGACCAGCCATATCAGCAAGCCAAACTTGGACTTCAAAGTCTGCTCAGAAGCGGAGTGTAATTTATCAATGTTTAACGTCAGCGTGGCCCTAAATAACACCAGCAAGTTGAAAACTGTTGCTGTGAAAAATCTGGTGGATAAATTAAATTACCCAATTCAGCAAACATTACTACCTCCGAACAGCATTTTAATAATAGCCACACTAGAGAACAGCAGTATGTCGTCTTTCAATATTACAATGGAGTTCCCTTACAAGCACCTGAACCAAACACCAGTATGTGTCTACTGGAACCACACGAAATGGTCACAAGAAGGTTGCACATTTGAGCCTAGTGACGGTAACAACACAATCTGCAAGTGCAGCCACCTATCTGCATTCTCTGTCCTCATGTCCAAGAACAATACACCTAACCCTGCCCTAGATATCATCACCTATGTGGGCTTGAGTGTGTCCATCTGCTGTCTGCTGATCCTACTCATCATTGAGTCTCTGGTGTGGTCTGCTGTGGTCAAGACTAATCTCTCTCATTTCCGTCACACAGCACTAGTGAACATCGCCACATTCCTCTTGCTCGGCAACTGCAGTTTTTTGGCCTCTGCCTCACCTGAGATTCTCAGTGATGACTGGTGCTTAATTTTGACCATATGCAAACACCTATTTTTTTTGGCCATGTTTGGCTGGATGCTGTGCATGAGCATCATGCTTGTCCACCAGCTCATCTTTGTCTTCAGCCCACTTAGGAAAAGAGTCTTCATGTTGTTCTCCAGCATCGTAGGCTACGCTTGCCCAACTCTCATTGTGGCAATCAGCTATTTGTATTGCAAATACACCAACAAGAACTACCATGATAAAGAAACATGCTGGCTAGTTTTTGAGAAAGTCTTGGAGGGGTCAATGCATGCTTTCCTCCTCCCTGTGGGAACTATTATTTTCATAAATCTTTTTTCCATGATGGTCGTCATTTTAACTCTGATGAAGTCCTCGGTCCCTGATGGCAGCAAGGCGGATGATAAGGAGACAGCTAAGAGCATTATTAAAGTGATGGTCTTCCTAACACCGGTTTTTGGAGTAACATGGGGTATTGGCTTCCTTCAGCTGATGTTAACCGAAGGCCAACTGGGGCATACTATTGCTAGGTACAGTTTCACCATCCTCAATGCTTTCCAGGTAATTTGAACACAGCATACACACCAAACAAACTAGCAATGCAATGATCCACCTTTTCTTACTTAATGCCTGTTCTCCAACTTAGAGTATTGTATCTGATGCTCAATCTGGCACCGGTGCTCTCTTTTCCCCAAATTGAATCTGTATCTGCTGTTAAGTTACCAAGCATATAATGGAGAGGTATGCTGAGGTTACATCCACACCAATGTGTTTTAGTTTTACAACCTGATGTCCACACTACACCACTTTCTGAGCCCAGAAAACATTAACTTTGGGAAACGTTGCTCTTCCAAAAGAAAGCAATTGGCTTTGGCCTCCAGTGGTGAATACAACATGCATGATGAATTACAAACATTGCAAACCTTCAGTTTCAGAAACAGTTTCACCTTGTAGAAAGTCCAAGCACTGTTTATGTGAATGGTCATGTGAGTCTGGACTGAAATTAATAGAGATTGTTTTGATTTTAAAATGTTTAGCAAGTAACTGTTTTTTTAATTTGATCCACCATTGCTTGAGGCACATTTCAAAAAGTCAAACAACCTCCTGCTGTACTTGTTATAGCCCTTTGAGAAAAAAATACATTATTTATTATGAAATATGAAAAGTGTAGTCACTTTGACTTATTTCTCCTCCTACAGGGTTTTTTTGTAATGTTGACAGGGTGTTTTGCAGAGCGAAAGGTAGGTTTATCATTTTTACTTTGACTGTTTATGCTCTATCAATATCAATATGTTCATTGCTTTATAAGAATATACAAAGACTACAACACTGCCTGTGGGTCCAACATAAATGCATTACAGCGCCTGATAAACCTTCCGGATATTAAGATTAGTTGTTATTTGTGTTATTATTAACAGGTGCGAGAAGAACTGTTAAACCGAATGGTAAGTTTGCCAAGACTGTCTATTCATAATTACACCACAAAATGACAGACATGTGCCTCATTTCTCTGTTTGCTTCTACTTTCAGTTTAAAGGAAAACATGACAGCCTGAAGAATTCAACCACATTTACAAAGGACAAATGAAGGCAGAGGTCAGTCTTATGTTGTCATTGATGTCATTTTTTAGCATGACTATAGTTGCAAAAAAAATTACGTCTGTATAGTCATGAAACACTGGACATTCTGACGTAATAATGGCAACAGATTGAAAGTTTAAGGAATCACAAAAGCATTCAAGCAATCATTAGGTTATAAGTCTGTACCAAATTTGATAATCCACACAATTGAGGTGGGAGGGAGCGATACTGTATTCCCACTTCCAAATTTCCTTGTAATATCTTCAATGTTATAAGTTTTAAGATTTTTATTGTTTTATTGTCCCACACAATCATGCACACTGAGCACTACATGCAACATGGAGAAATTTGACCTCTGCATTTAACCCATCCGTGTGAACCCATCTGTGTGAACACAGCACACACGGAACACAATACACACAGTGACCACATGGAGCAGTGGGCAGCCATGAAGGTGCCCGGGGAGCAATTGTGGGGTTCAGTGAATTGCTCAAGGGCACCTCAGCAGTGCCCAGGAGGTGAACTGGCACCTCTCCAACTACCAGTCCACCTTTCATACTTCGGTCCATGCTGGACTTGAGCTGGCCTCCCTCCGGTTCCCAAGCCAAGTCTGTATGGACTGAGCTACTGCCTGTGGCGATGATGTGAAGATGATGAAGGAATCTCCACTGACACCATCTTGCTTGAATAAAAGGTTTATTACAAGAAGTTCAGCATCAATACAAGCACTGCAGTATGCCTGGAGAGAGATTTGGAGCCGATGTGAATCAGTTTACAGCTGAATTTGCACGTTGGCAGTTGCAGTTATCTTCTCCCCCAAGTGTTTCTTTCTTGTTGCAGCATAGACTTTGAGCTCGAATAATGTCAGAGGTAGCACTAGCTATGTGGTGAATCTAAGGGAACTTAGACAAGGAAAGCGACAATGCTAGTTAAGTTTTATGTATTGTATCTCATCCGCCCGTCAGGCTTTGCCAAGTTACGTGAACTGGGTCTGTCAGTTTTGCACCATTTGAGAATAAATGTCATTTCTATGTTTCAGGTGGTGCAGAGAGAAACAGCAACCTACATGTCCATGAAGAGAACATGCCTTAGAGTTTGTTTTGTGGTATATTATAGTTCCTAGACACTTATAAGGTGAAGATGTTTGTTTTGAAAACAGATGTAATTATTAAAGGTCCAGTGTGTAAGATTTAGGTGAAAGGAAACTATTGGCAGACATTTTATGTAAAATAACCCTAGAAATGTTTACACAAGTGTGTTTCATCTAAATCGTATGAATAGTTGTTTTCTTTACCCTCGAATGGGCCCTTTATATTGAAAAACTTTACATTTACATCGGAGGGGGTCCTCTCTATGGAGGTCGCCATTTTTTTCACAGTCGTCCAAACTGGACAAACTAAAACCTTTAAGAGAAGCTACCACAGGTTTCATGTTTGGAATTGGAGGGTGAGGTGAGGGGTGTTCAGCTGCACCATGCAACTTCACCGCTACAAGTCACTAAATTCTACACACTGTACCTTAAAGTGAGGTTTATGATATAACTTGGTGTTTTTAAATGTAAATAGAACAATCTTATTTGAAAGGAAAGCCTGTAGATGTAAGTTTTGTGACATGATAAACATAACCTGTATGCTGTTTGTATAACCACTGTATGTATCTCAAAATTAGTAAGACATAGGAATAAAGACAAGGCACACTAGGCGTGATTTAAATAGTTCATTCCAGTCTTGCATTATTCACAACAGAAATCATTTTGCAGAAAACACCTGATTGCTTTTATCATACAAATAAATCTTTAAATAAACCACATTAATGACATACAAGTGCTGATGCTGTCTACCATAAGGTTTTAAGTCTGACAACTGTGGTTTTTCTCAACAGTCTTTAAAACAGTGGATTCTGGGCTCATTTTGGTTTTAGTCCTTTTCCTGAAATGTTATTATTTTTCCATTTCTTTCATGTGATGAATATATTCATTTTATAAGTGAATCTTATATTAAGTTGCATTTTGCCTGGGGTGGGGGTCTATATTTGTAAAGCCTTGAGATCTGTCTAAATAAAAAAATTAAAAAGGCCCAGGATATATTTTCATATTTCCCTCCAATATTGACTTTGCGTTTACTGTGATGTCACTGCTGAATGATGCAGTGGAGGTATTAGTCCTCCACAGAGTGTTTCACTGAGCTCTCCTGATGACGGTGATGACGGCTGCTGTCAGAACTACTGTCCCGGCTGCCCCGCCAATCAGAGCTCCCAGAATGCCGCTGTGTGTGTTCACTTCCTCACATCTTTTGCCGGTGTAGTAGGTGGTCTGGGTTGTTGCACACCTGAAAAGCAGAAGGCACATACATCTGTTTTGACTGTTTAAAAAATAATACAACGTAAATGCAGGTTTCACATGAATGCACATTCCAGGCTGGTGTTTGCTTTAGCCCACATGTACGAAGCAGTCTCAGCAGGCTAGCAAGAGCAAGTAGGTTGATTGATTCACGTGAGTTTCACAGGACAGTTTGGCAATTTATAAACATGCTCACTTGCTATTTTAAAGGTTGGATGAGAAGATCACTGTCACTAACATAGAGCAGGAGTGATGCACCTAGTTTAGATTTACTCTAGAGGAAAGATTCTGTAGATGTATGACAGTTTCAGCCTGTCAGATTCTTTCTTGGGTGTTGTGGTAAAGAGGTTGTCAATCTACCTAGAAAGGACAAAGATTATTGATACCTGAGTTTAGAAAACTGGAATACCAGCTTCTTTTGAATGCTTGGAATTTGATGTGGCATCCAAAGTTGTTTCCACTGATTTCAGTCTTAGTTTTAAGTTTCAGCTGTGAATAAGCATCTTTCTCTTTGTTAAACGTCAAGACACATAATCATGAAGAATCCATACGAATATAACAATATAACATTTCCAGGCTTGGGCTGAGAAATCCCTTAAAATTATACTTGTAATTTGTATTTGTTTTGTATTCATTTGTATTATTTGGTTGACTGGAGATTTGTTGCTCGACAGAGAAGGAGCTGAAATAAATACTAAGAATTCCCTGCTGTTTGTGTCCACAGGTGAGGACCTGTAATAAAGTATACTTACAGTCTTGGGTTACACTTTATATTGGGAACACATATTAACCATTAACTAGTTGCTTATTAGCATGCATATTAGTCCTGACCTTAAAATTGGCCTTGCAAAGTATGTCAAAGTTTCCCCTAAATGTGATATCTTAAGGTCAGCAGGAGAGAATATCTACAAATTTGGTTCAAACATTCACTTTGATTCAAAGATGAGGTGATTCGATTTTTTTGTGGTTGAAGGTCAAAATGTTGTGAATAGGATATATCAGGAATGCTCAAAGGGAATTTCATTACATCTGGCAAGAACAATCACTTGGACTGAAGGTTACCTGATTAGAAATTGGTGGTCAAAGGTCAGTGTCACGGTGGCTTCACAAAGCATGTTTTTGCCCTCTTGAATGGGATATCTAAAGGCCCCCAAGAAGGAATTTGTTCTACATTTTGACCAATTGTCACTTGGACTCAAACATTAAAGGTACAGTGTGTAGAATTTAGTGATATCTAGTGCTGAAGTTGCATGTTGCAGCTGAACTCCCCTCACCTCACCCTCTCCTTCCAAACATGAAAAAGAACCTGTGGTAGCCTTTAATAATCATAAAAACTCAAAAGGTGTTTAGTTTGTCCAGTCTGGACTAATGAAAAACATGGCGGCCTCCATAGAGAGGACCCCCTCCATGTAAATATAAAGTATTTAAATATAAAGGGCCTTTTCTGAGGAAAAGAAAACTCAATTCATACAATTTAGATGAAATGAACTAGTGAAAACATCATGAAGATTATTCTACATTAAATTTCAGCCAATAGTTCCCTTTCACCTAAATCTTACACACTGGACCTTTAAGGGATTAGATATCAGTGGTCAACGGTCACATTGACCTTGTATGGATGGAAGTGAACAGAAAGAAAGATCTTTGGAGACAACAATTGCACTTGTGGCATACAACCACAGTGCTTTTTTTAATATTTAAAAATGAATTTGTACTAGAGCTTATGTGTAACTTACATAAATTATGTTTGTCAGTAAAGAAAAGTTATTTTTATACAATTAAACCCTTTTAAAACCCATCTAACCTTGTGTGTGCACATCGTTTTAGCATGTGATCATTGCAGTTTTGTAGTTTAGATGTCTGAGAATATATTAGTCAATTACTTTCTTCAAGAACTGCCTGAATTATTGAAGTCAATTGCAATGTTATACAAGTACTAAAGGTCATTGCAACCAAAGGTGTTACTCTTTGGAACAACTGTGATGACAAAATGCAAACTTGTCCAACTTATATAAAATTGAATTTATTTTTGGAGAGGAAATAGCACAGTAAGACAGAATATGATATGTAAATACTTTATTTGCTTACATTTTGTTTATCTGCCCTGGCTGTGTCATCGTGTTTATGTTTACTGACTGAGACTGAGCTGTTCATGATGAAAGTGGGAATATTGTGGCTTTTCACAAAATGTTTGCACAAAATATGAAAAAAGGGGGTAGCACTCCATAAGTATGCACTTCTTCCTACTCTGTTTCGGACATGATTTATTTATTTTGAACATGTGTTGTTCATTTGTTTGCAGTGCCCCTTTTACTTACATATATTTGATGTTCAAAATGAACAAAAATCTAACCTCATCTATTAAGCCTGTGGAGGCATGTGCACAGCCTGATGATGTCATATTTCCCAACAGGGTAACAATGAAGAGCAACAATAAGACATTGAAATCATGACTGTGGTCGGAATGCAACTATTATTTATTATTTTAAGTATAAGCCTGTCACAGTCAGTCTTAAAATGTAACTTCTTAATGGGGGCTGTCGTTTCCATTTAAATGTAGGAGTTTCCTATTTAAAAATGAAAGCCATTACTGTTCTATTAGATGGTTTACAGTGGCAATAAACTAATAAAGCACATACGGACACAACTGACTGTCGCAGAGGCCAAACTCTTCAAGGATCATTACATCATGGCAGGAGCCAGCTGATGATCAGAGTTTCTAGATTAAACTGAGACATTTAAATGAGCAGAGAAATCATGAGAGATTTTGCACAGTTTTGAGCTCAGAGAATATTTCCTTTTACATATCATTGTACTTAAGTTGCTGCAACAACCACAGACAAATCCTTTGCTAAACTAAAAATAGCAACGCCACAATTAAAATGACACTGTTCCAATTAAAAGCATATACAGACATATACACAGGATATACACATAACAAACACATCAAGCACTGTGACACACATCATGGCTTGAAAATAACACACAATGCACAGCCCGCACAGGGACGGCACCTGAAAAAACAAATCATGCTTGCACTATTTGTAAATATGCTTTATTCTATTTTCTGTATGAAGCTATTTGCTGCTATTTTTCATTGTTATATTTCTTTATATTTTTACACTAGACTGGTGAGAGAAGCCTCATACAATTTCATTTTACCTGAGTATAATGACAACATACATATTTGAATTTGCATCTCTGTAAAATATAACTTTACATGAAATCTAGTACCTCTAAATTGTATCCAAGTACAGTACATGTATTTAGTTACTTTACACCACTGATCATAAAGTACATTAAGACTCACTCCCTTTCACATTTTATGTTGCAACCTTATGCTTAAACTATTCAAATTAATTTCACCCCATAATGGCAAGATGAAAAACAAATATTAGCAAAATGTTTCAAAAGGAAAAACATTGCATTAGCAGGTCTGGCATTATATTTTGACATTTTCCAGTGATTCTGTAATGGCTGCACATCATAAAAATGAGGCTGAGTAAATTGGACTGGCTACAAGTGACAGGCATCTGCTGTCTGACGGCCTGAAGGAGAGCACACAATTTGATTAGACAAATATCCATGGAAAGTTAAAGGGCTCTGTGCCTGTGCTAACCACTCTAGCTCACATGGAGACATGTCATCAATGCAAATGTTCGTTGAACACAAAGCCTGTATGTCATTGTTTCCTATAAGATAGCCCCACCCCAACACATACACATGCACACACACTGTCCAGTGAAACCCAGTCTCTCTGACCTATGTGCCCACTTACCTTCACTCTAATACTGGTGTGCGCCTATGTGCCATGAAGCACAGTCGGATTTTTCGTTCTTCGCTAATTCCTGCAAAGATGTGTTAATCATCTGTGTACAGCCAAGGTAAGAGCTCTTCATCTCTGTGTTTTCATCTCTGTGACATATGCGATTATTATTTGAACTAGAGGGAATTAAGATACTAATGCAACACCATGAAACATGATTTTTTTAAACTTTTGTAACAACCACCCCACTAATTCCTGTCATCCTCATTGTTAGGATGTTATGGAGGTTATGTTTTCCCCTGTCCATTTGTTTGTTTGTGAGAAATATATTGTATTTCCACGAGACAAGGATGTGGTATGGGTCAAGGAAGAAGCCATTTGGTGTAGCTTCGCATCAGGGGGCAGATTGAAATTACAATAATTCATTTAGGGACCTGAGTGAGTGAAATTTGGTGCAGCTTGATTGAATTAAAGGGGACTGTCGGGCCTTGGTGGGTCTAAGGGTCATTCTAGTTACTGCATGTAAAACCCTCACCCTTGTGGTCAAACAACAGAGAACGAAGTGATCAGATTAATGTAGCCTGCATGGATACTTCTCCCCTCAAAGAATAAGTGGCCGTCTGTGCAGATTTAGAGGAAGCAATTATGCGATTCATGTGAAATGGAGAACTGGTTCTGAAGAATGTTTTGCTCGGTCTGTGAAAATCTTTTGATCCTGGAAATAGAAAACTGAGGTAATGTGTAATTCAATGAAATACAGTAAAATGAGTAAATCAGAGCAGAGATGAACATAACTTTTGATCTTAAAACTTTACTTATATGAAGTATGTAAAGTTTATAATGTCGTCATCTTGTAATTCAAACAAAATAACAGTGTATAAAGAACACACCAACACCTCTAACTGTGAACAATAATGGTCAAGCTTTACATATAATTCAAATATCATATAATTACATTGTATTATTATAATTTAATTAGAATTATTATTATTTTTTTAAATGGTATGGTACTATGTAACATATAATTTAAATATAGATTATTATTATTATGTGTAATATTTCCCCACAATAATTTAAGGGACCTGGCATGACCCTGTATGTATTTGTTTACATACAAGCAGCCAAGTGTACATAAATATGTACATGTACATTTGTCAGACAAGGTTGAACACTTCATTGATCCGCTCGTCTGTGGTTCCTCCTCCGCTGCCTCACTTGGGTGAAACGTTAACAGGGAAGCCTGCAGATTTGTTGCCATTGAAAAGTAGGGCAGTTGCATGGTGTAAAGACAACCAGCCTAACTTTGTTCATTACTTTGCCATGCAAACACAAAACACTTCAAGGCGCCACTTCTCCACTTTTCATTGGAAAACTACATAACATTACTGACTGACTTCACTGATAGGGAAAGTTGTCCATTGTTCAATAACCACAACATAACATTGGCTAAAATAACTCCATGAAAATGAGGTTGGCAAGGACTCTACCACATTAGCAGGCCCTGAACAGTATGCCACCAGTGAACAGGAGTGAACAGTACGAAGTGAAAACCACCAGCTCCTTGTTTGTGTTCACTGCTCAAATGCAAAACAATGCAAATAAGTTTGACTCGTTATTACATCATATGAGCTCTCAGCAGTTTGTAAGGAAACACAGACAGCTGCTGATAAGAGCATCAAGAAAGCCTGACTCAAAGATTGCATCCTTTGAAGGATGCAGCCTCTGAATTGGGATACATCTTATGTGTTTGTGTATTTGTGAGGGTATGCATTGTCATTCTCATCTGACATGTTTTTCCCCAGGAAAAGATAATGTTTTCCAGAGTGTGTCTGTTTCTGATTGGAGCTGTGTACATCTACTATCAGGTAAATATGCTTCTCAGTCTGGGTTTTATACTTTAAGACAGAAATGTAACCAAGTGAATGTTTTTAATATACCCACTGTTATTATATCTTTATGCTCTATTATAAAATTTTTGTTCAATCAATTGATTCTTGCATGTATAATAACATTAATTCACTGAATATTAAAAAGAAAAAAAAGAAAACCTGGTATTTGCTGTAGAGCCTCTGTAGCCATTTTTCCTCTGCAGGCGTATAAACATGTATACATTTTAATCTGACATAAGACTGAATCATGACAGCAAGTACAAGTCTGTTATTTGCCTGTTTGTGTCGTTGCAGGTCAATGCAGCAGGTGAGTCATTTGGCAACATTGACCTACATTCAATAACATATAAACTAATCACTTAATAATTATATTACAATAAATATGACAATTTGCAGCATTTCCCACAGAATTAATTCAGTCTAAGGCGGAAACAGTTGTGCAAGTGCATGAAGGTCACCCTTATGCACAACATTTTTTTAGGCCGTTTTCAGACATTTGGCGACAGAGTTTACCAGTAGTCTGCCTTTCACACACCCAAGGGAGGCTTTCTGCATAGACGCATCAAATCCGTCCCGTCTCTGTAAATGATGGCCCCTGAATAGAAAGATCCTAGCTCCCCCACTGAGAAAACTGGCAAACTTTGACTCTGTAATAATAAAGCAACCTCTACTTTTATTTAACCTCCTCTGTCATCCATAACAGTGCATCGGTTTGCAGGCAGTTTAAAGTTAAATAAACTTCTGTCACAGTCATCCCGAGCTAAGTTAGAAAGCTCTTATGTACATACAAAAGTGCTAATGTCTGTTTTTAAAAGGCAGTTGTGCTTTTGTTGTTGCATCAGTACTCATTTTTCTGTTTGTAGGAGAAGTCTTCATTGGTGACCTGGTAGTGAAGAGTAACTTCACACTGCCACAGCAGCAGCTCTCACTTTCGAACGTTGATGTCCATGCGAACATAAGCAATCTCACAACGGTGACGATCGTACAAACCAAGCTGTTCTCAGGTATCTTGCAGGAGCACTTTCTTCTTTCTCTGGTCATTTCACACTTTGAAGGGGGAAATACAGGAAGTTCAATAAAGATGCTACAATTTGTTTGATTTATTTCACATCCATACAAACTGGTTTCATGAAATATATTTGAATTAATTAAGATTTCTTAGATGTAGCATCACTAAACCTAACACTGGCAAATAACAGGTGTCCCTCATCTAGTTAACACTCGCTCTAGCTCTGTGTTGACCAACCTATTATGAGTTAATGCATGTGAAAATATCAGACAGGAAAATAAAGGAAAATAAGCTTTAAAGTATTGCAGTCAGGAAATCTAAATTTATAAACGATTAAAAACAATTATGACATTTTGCACTTTATTTTTGATAAATCAGCAATAGCTAGCAAATTCCTAAAATACATTAATAAAATTCATGTCCCCTCAAAATTACAATGATTTGCAACTAATATACAACAGCATGAACCTTTTAGTGGGAATGTAATGTCACCTGAATTCTTTTTTCATTAACATAATCTTTATGGCATTAGCAAGTCACCACAAATGTTACAGATACAGAATGCTCTAATGTTTACTTGGTTAGGTTTGGAGAAAATCTAACCACAGATGGGACTTATGATGCAAACCCAGACTGTCAAAGTCTTTTATTGTGTGTCTGAATACATCTATGGGAAATACAATCTTTGCCATCACTGCATAATTATTGTTCAATTTAATTTGTTGAAGACCAGGTCAATGATGAAAACTAACTTTGTTCCCAAAGTTGGCTACATCCTTTTATTTAGACAAAGGACACTTCTTTATTAAAAATACTGTTTTGTATAAAATTATCACCATATGTATATTTTTTTAAATTCTGAATCCAACATAATGAGGAGAACATCTGCCTAATATTTTTCTTGATCAGCTGATTTTCATTTATTAAATCCAACCATACCTACAGTCACAGTAACCTGGCATAATTCATATTTTGGTTATTACATTTAATGTTGCAAAAAATACTTACGATTTCAAGCCAAGTTGAGGGTTTAAAAAATCTGACGATTGTGCTCCACTTTCTAGAATGCATTTCGACTGGTGCCGATTCCAGTTGCAATTGCTCTGGTGGGTACAGTTGGAGCAACAACGTGTGCTACGGCTTCGGATGTTGCAACAATACAGCATGCACACAAAATGTGTCCCATATCACACCACTCTGCATTCCCAAAGTCCAAGGTACCAATCATGATATGTGACCTCATATTTGTAGTATTTTTACTACTACTATACTGTATACATTACTGTAGAGAGCAGAAACAAACCAATGATAATATTTTCAATCTACAGTTTACCTCAATGGATCTGTTACACTGAATGTGCCCTGGGATAATACAAAAATTGCAGAGGTAAATTTTGCTCATGTGACAGATTTATAATACCAGAGGATGTTTGTCTCTAAAAACCACAAGTCAGATATACATGATTTAACACTCTTTCTTTTCAAAGCTGGAAACTGCCTTCAGATCTAAAGTGAATGGTGTTGAGTCCCTGAAGATAACTGACCACAGGTATTGCGCCTTGCTCTGAAAATATTTTTTAATGAAACACAAAACAACTTCCATATCATTACCCAAATGGACACTTTGGTATGTCATTAACCAATATCTTTATGAATTATTTCCAAATCCTAAAGCCAAAGCAACCGTACTGACTTCGAGGCAGTCATCAGCGTCAAACTAAATACCTCTGTTCTTCAAAACTTGGTGACTGAGCTGGAAGGGCGTCTCTCGGCTAAAGTTTGGATCCACACTGTAGGTCAGTGAAAAAGCAATACAGTTTATTGTCATTCATTAAGATCACAATGTTGTAGATGATGCCTTTGCATTTTAGCTGTTACCTATAGACTACTGTCTATATTTTGCTCGATGAGAAAATAGAATATATGTATAATGTGGCATTCATGCATCAGGAGTAATCCTACCTTTTTTACTTTATTTCTAAAAACCCAGTTAGTGAATCTGGTGTTTTATTGATAACTTGTTCTCTCTAATTTTCTCTTTGCTAAATTTCCTGATGTTCTTACAACCAAAATATCTGTTTTCGCTGTAAACTACGGTGAACAACAATTTCATGTATAGAATAATGAACCGCCTGGGTTGCACTAGGTGCATGGTCAGTGCATGCCTGCTGCATCGCGGATCTGCTGCGTCATGTGCACGTCTGTTTGCTGCCTGCCTGCTGCAGGGCTGCTGCATTAGGTGTCTGGTATGACTTTTGTATTTCCTTGTAATAAAAGTAGCCTAGAATAAAGTCAAGACGTTGCACACGCACCGCTCCAGCATCGACTGTGGCCTGGGCGTTAGCACATTTCTGTGCACTCAATAACTTATGTTACTCAGAAAAAGCAGGTTACACAGCTAATCTGAGAACATTAACATTAACAAAACCTGGTGCCTGTAAATCTGCATATTAATGCAGGAGGTCAGTATTGGATTCCTCCCTAACCCCTCACCTTATGACAGAAGAATGACTGGGTTTGTTAATTGTATTGTCAATTAAAAGACACATTTCGTGCAAATTTGTTCATGTTTATACTGTGGGAGCAACAAAAAAGGTCAAAGCTTTCAATCATTCACTCATGCATGTGAGTTTGTAATGGTGATTTAATGGTGTCATGGTATGTTGCTCTGGATAAGAGACAGATGAATGAAGGTTCTCACAAACCAGTGGACATCTCTGGAGAATTTCCTAAAATTGAATTTCCTACAATTCTCCAGAGGGGCTGTATCGCAAAATGCAAATGTCCGTGTGAGAGGCTCCAGACATTCGCTGGAGTTTCTCCTCCTAGAACACTACAAAACCTCAAGTTAATGTCTGAATGAGCCGATGTGAAAACAAAGCAGGAGATCCTCCGCAGGATTCACCGTGATACGCAAATATGAAGAACAGCAAAGAATACATGTCAGGATGAAAAAGTGGTGTCATACATGTAGAAGATACAGAGGAAAAGCTTTTGTTGATGACGGACAACGTTATTTATATATTATTACTTGCTTCTGCCTACTGCACCAGCCCTGACCTGAACACTGCTTTGAACACACCTGAGCAGAGAATCTCCTGCTGTGTTGTTCATGTGTGAAAGGAAAACTCTGGAGAAAGTCTGGAGCCCATTGTGCGGACATTCTCTGGAGTGTATGTCTGAAATCCATTGTATTGCTTTGTATTCATGTTGCCTTCTTCAGGAATGGTCACCATCACATCTCCAGAGGATAGTGTGCGCCAAGATTCGAACGCAACACTGAATTGCACAATTGAGGAGGCACCAACCAGCTCTGCCTGGCACTTGATCAGGAATCACTCGCGCTTTGAGCTCAGCAATGGTAGTGTGGTGACACTGTCAAAATGTAAAACAGTGGGAGGCAAGTCCTGTTTTGAGGTTTTCCTCCAGAGAGTGACTGGCGCCTGGTCAGGCAAGTACAAACATTTCACACTGACATATTTTCTAAGTTGACACTTGATTGAATTAATGCTCTTCTGCAGCAACAACTTGCCTGACATGAGTGTTTTCCAGTGAACATGAAGTTTTGAAGTTCTGATTGACAATGTTGGTTTTGTAATGTGATTGGTGCAATGTCTGTGTGAACAATGGCATTGTACTGAGAAAAAGACTAGCAATATGTTTGGAAAGCTTCCCTGATATACAATTAGTCCAAAGAGAGTGCTCAGTGCTTCTGCCATTTTTCCTCTGTTAAAGGAGTACTGAAGTAGTCTTTCCTCAATCTAGTTGAGGCCCAGTTGGCATATGGATGTGGGCCACTTCAGGCAGTGACGCAGCACAAAATGGTTGTGAGCCTAAAGTGGTGGTCTATCCCAAAACAAATGTGGGCCTTTTTTTGCAAACATGTGGTTCTCTAGGGAGAGTATAATCTGGATGTGAGCCCAAAGTGGCACATGTGGTAAATGTTTAATATGGCCACAATATCACAAAAAAAATTCAGGCCACCTATTGGACCTTTGGTTGAACGAATTATATTGCTATGGCTTACTTGTGGCCCAGATCCTGCAAACAGGAGAGGAACGCCCAAGTGCCATCATTCCTTGCTCTATGTGAACCACATGACAATGTTCGATGTGGACCAAAACAATTTTGCTATGTGGGGGGTTAATGGCAGAGGATATTATACCTTGCTAAGCCTTATGAGGCAAGTTGTGATTCGTGACTTTGGGCTATGCAAATAAAGTGTGATTGACTGATTGATAGATTTATTCATTCATTCATTGAAAGCCTCACTTCCTCTTGTTTGTGTGAATAAATGAGAGGACATAAACATAAATGTCTCCTGCACTTGGAAGCAATCAAAATGCTTCATGATTCAGTTTGAGCTCATAATCCATGTCACATTCTGTTTTCAGCCATAGAATGTAATTTACTGATGTGTATCCCACAGGCACATATGAGTGTGGATTGACTATTGGGGCAGTCACACACACAGCCAAGGCACAGTTGAGTGTGGCTCTCCTGCCTGAAGTGATCACCATGAAAATTGATCCACCCGTAGTAGACTGTGCAGTGAACTCTAGCGTTAAAGTCACTGCCACCATCCAAACTAGCACAGAGAGCTTCACTGTTTCGTGGATGCATACAGGAATGGCGCTAATCCAAAAAAAAACCACAAGTAAGACAAACCTACAATATATTTCCCTCTGTGAGCTGCAGCACCAAAATACATGATGATATTAACACAGACTTAAATTCACTTACAGTTAAACGCATGCAAAATCCAGAACCACAAATGGAGCCCTTAAACTAACATTTGTTTTTCGTTGCAGCTTCTGAAGATAACCTGGTCTATTCTGTCAAGTTAAACGTCTCATGCCAGAAAACGACTGAAGCACAATCTGTTTCTGTCACTTTTAAAAACTCAAAAGGACAAAATAAAACAGAACGAGTGGATATCCCAGTCATTTATAGTACGATTATTAAACCTTTACTAGATTTCACCTCATCCAGTTTCTAATTGTCTTTAGTGTAATTTATTTATTAGATTCAATTATTATACTTATTTGATAATTATTTCCTTGAACCATCTAATGATGTGCTCCATTTTTTTCTAGAGGGTTCAAAGGTTTGCGATAAGGAGGAAGAAAAGGATGTGCTTTGGCCAAAAACCCCAGATGGAAGTACAGTGATTAATCAGACATGTGGAGAAGGCAAGGTTGGTAACAAGTCTCGTACTTGTAAGGGCAACACCTGGAAGTCTGTGATCTCCAACTGCATCAGCCAAGAGTTGAAGAATGTTGAACATGAAGCAGAGGTAAGGGCAGCTTTATGGCTCACGTAGCACTCAGAAAAGTAAGATCCTGTCTTTTTTTTTTGCAGTTATTATAAGTTTTATAAAGTTATACATGCCAGGAACCAATCACTGCTAAGAATGCACACAAGAGGACCTATAAGTTTCTACTTACTGCCTTAATATACATTTATGAGTCTATTGTTCAGCACCTTGTATTACAACTTTGTATTAAAGGCTATGTTTATATACTGTATATCAAAACTAGGCGAAAAGCAGATCCTTCCATTAGCCACCATTCTAAACATCTAGCTCAAAAATGTTAATAACAAAGGCCATGCTACTCTTTGTCAGCAAGATTTATTGTCAACATAAGCAGCCCGTGTTTCTGTGACAACTTCACAGGTAACATCATAATATGTATAGATCTTAGTGGTGTCTAGCCAGCTAATGACTGAACCCTTCATTGTTTTGATGGTAATAGCATGGCCTGACTCTGATATCTAGAGTTTTCCATACTAAAATTCAGGTAGTATATTTGCAATCAGGGAAGAGAAAGAGAAAAGTTACCAACTTGCCTAACTTCTTAGTCAATGTGCAAATTGGCAATGAAAGAAGCAATGTTGGTTTAACCATGTGCTGGATTATCTTGTAGGATTCTTGGAATAACTAAGAACCTGTAGCAAGTCAAGTTGCCTTGACTATGCCTTTCTGCAGCAAAATGTTTGTACTCAAATGTCATACACTATTTCAGGACTCAAATGTGTTCTTTCTGGTAAAACATTTAAAATGATTTAAAGAGATAAAATGATCCACTATCACCAACAAAATCATTAATTTATGCAAAGGTCCTGTTTGCCACACTGAAAATACAATTTGAACTATTTTAATATTATAATATTATCGTGTCCTTTTTTTCTATTTTTTATTTTGTATACCAATTTTGCTCTTTAAATGGAAAAAAAAGTTTGAATCTCAAATCTATCTTAAAACCACTCACAGAAATGATGGAATAATACAATTCACAGCTGTTTAGACTCCATTTTCATTAGGTTAAGGTGATGTAATTTGTGTTCTTTTGTAGACTAACATTAAGATATTTTGTTTCTAGATGTTCGAGAAGGGACTAGGGGCTACACCAGAAGCGGCCTTGAATATCTTTGAAAGATTTAAGAACACTACAGATTATACTAATTTCGATGACAACTTTGCTGAAGTCCGTGCTTCCGTCAACGTACTAAATTTGATGGCCAAAGCATCAGAAAATACCACCTTGATGGAACCTGTCCTTTCTGTAAGTCCCAGGTGGTTGTTACTACTTTTACTATAATTGATGTCGAGTACTGAGCTCCGAAAACTTCTCAACACAAAGGTCTGGGATCTTTGCTGTTTCCAAAAGTATTAATCATTTCGTTTAGCCTTCCTGAGCAGATAGAGTTGGTCAGTTGTCATGGTGATAGTTGTTTTAACCTCAGTACAAAATTCATGTGATAATAAATGGGGGTGAAAGAAGGTTCACAGTTCAAATCCCAGCTTGAAATGATATATATAAATAGATGAATAATTAAAATAAAAAAGTCAATAGTTTTTATATATTGATTATTGACGTTCTCCACATGAATGCACTTAGGCTTGTGTGGTGAAAAACTCTGATTACAGCCTTTACAGTTTCCAGGTGGCTCCACTGGTCAACAAGAGACTCTGCTACTCTGCTCTTTTCTAATCACTCACACAAAAGAATTATCTTGATAAAAACCTGCTAATTCATCTTTATGAGGTGTCGCTTCTTCTGCAACAATGAAGTTAAATCAATGATAAAACTCCCTCAATGATATCAGATCATGAATCATGATAAATGTGTGTCTCATAAACTCCAGGGTGAATCAAACAAACACAAAGTAAACCTCAGTGCTGTTCATGTTCTGATAATTCCTGGTTAGTTTTTGCATTAATTGTTAACATGTAAAGTGAGCATAGATCAGTGGTGGAGTGACGAGGGAGGACATGCGGCACGGTACAAGGATGCTGGACCCATAATTTTAGGAGTGACAGACCTCTGCTGCAAAATTAAATTAGCAGTAACCCTGCCTACCTAATAGTGAACTTAGTAGGGACTGCATGACTTCAGATTTTTTAAAGTCGACTCTAATGTGATGAAAGTCAAGTCGACGTCGACTAGTCACTGATGACGTCATTCATATTTTTCCGTCATAAACGAAATCACAGAAGGAGGGAATGTTTTGCAACAATCTGTATTCATTGACAATAGCATCATGCATAGAAATCAAAAATCACACATAATATCAGGAATATCAACAAAAAGCTGTAAATCAGCTTTAACATTAATTTAGCATAGGCCTACACCTTAGGCTATACTTCTCTCACATCAGTGCAAAAAAAATACTGTAAGCAAGGGAGGAAAACAACGCAGGCATGGACCTGCAAACCTATTCACCACTATCAAAGTCCTGCTCAGACACAGCTCCTGTTTTTTGATCCTGGTTTGCGTGTAAAAACACAAGGGCATCGACGTGGGCAGGATGAAGGCTCACCCGCTGTCGCGTGATGGCATTTCCAGCCAGAGAAAAAATCCTCTCGCTCGGCGTGCTGGTGGCTGGAACAGCCAGGTAACGCTTTCCCAATTTAGTCAAGCGGGGGAATCTGTCCTCACTCTGGGCCCACCACTGCAGCAGGTTTTGCATGGTGGGAATTTGCAAGTGCACTGATTACTGGCTCTGCGTCCACTCTCTCCTGCTCGAGTCTGGCTTTTTTCCCCCTCACTGGCTCTCCCTCCCTGTCATCCACCTCCTCACCTATATTAAAATGAATAACCAAGTTTACCAAGGCCTTGCATTCAGAAATAGAAGACAATCTAAATCAATAGGTTGGATTAATTTCATTTTTGTCGCTGCCAGCTTCTCTCCCTCTTCTTCAAGTAGGGCGTTAATGTGGGTCTGGGTGGCCTTTTTTTTACCCTCCGGGATGAACTGAATATGCTTGAACCAGGCATCAAGTCCACATATAATGTATTTCCACACACCGCTGCTAGTTTGCTGCACAGACCCTCCAGCCTCCTCACCTGTTGTTTACTCTGAGGCGTACATGTTGTACTGGCAAAGTCACATGATCGCCGACTGGTCGACGTCACACACAAAACGTCATTGTAGTTCTTAAAGTCGACTGGGCTCAAACACTGTTCAGCCCTAAAACTCCTTAAAGTTACAGTGTGTAGAATTTAGTGATATCGAGTGTTGAAGTTTCATGTTGCAGCTGAACACCCCTCACCTCACCCTCTCCTTCCAAACATGAAGAAGAAACTGGTAGCCTTTAATTGTCATAAAAACTCAAAAGGTGTTTACTTTGTTTAGTCTGTAGTCTGAATGCAAAAAACATGGCGGCCTCCGTAGAGAGGACCCCCTCGATGTAAATATAAAGTATTTAAATATAAAGGGTCTTTTCTGGGGTAAAGAAAACTACAGTTCATACAGTTTAGATGAAATGAACTAATGAAAACATAGTGAGGATTATTATCCATTAAATTTCTGCCAATAGATCCCTTTCAACTAAATCTTACACACTGGACCTTTAAGTGTTTTGTGGACTCAAACAATTCACTCACCCCCCCATAGGCATAGTGGTGATAATGAGTAGATTTTTATTTTTCGGTGAACTATCCCTTTCACCAGACCACTCTTGGGGGCATAATAGGTACAAGGAGTGGATGACCAAAATCTCAACCCAATCAACAGAGACTGTGAGATCTTAATAGGTCAAGTCACAGAGAGTCAGAAGAAGAAAACTGGGGAAATATGGGGAACACTCTATGGGTAGGGTCCCTGGACAAGAGACTCTAATGATTACCAAAAACAGCTGAGAAAACATAAGCTGGTCATGGTGAAGAAGTCAAATATCATGGACCATCTTTAAACAGAGACAGATGTTAAGCTAAGTCCAGGCCATTTACACAACCATCTGTTATCACATGACCAAATTTCCACACTAACAAGTGTGGTGGCGTCCATTGCATGTAAATCATCTCCATGACAAGTGCACAAATTGTGATAAAAGCTTTGTAAAAATGTCAGATATTGCACTGATGTGTCATAATATGGTCTATGATTGTGTTTGAAATGGCTCACAAACTGACAGAACTCTAAAACTCTACATCATTTCTATGTATGTATCTGTACGATTTATATTTGTTTAGGTCGATCATTTTGTCTGCCTCTGATATTAGCTCTTGAGCCAACTCCAATTGACTTAGTTTATCCAATGTCTGCCACCTAGAAGGGATTTATTTATATTTATATGCCATATATCATTAGCCATGGCTGGGTACCTTGCTGGGGCTGTTATAACTTTGGATATTCTCCACATTATGGTTGGGTTTAAAATATAACTGATGGACAGCTAACATTGGAAGCCAACATTTTTTAGATAAAAGTGTGCCTGCTTAATGATTTTCTTTAATGATTCTTTTTAAGGATTTTTTAGAGGCAGCAAGCAATATGTTGAACGGATCCTGGCATGAGAGCAACACATCAATACGCCAGGACTTGTCATCAGAATACCTTAAGTCTGTGGAGGGTCTGGTGAAAAATATCCAAGTGAACAAGACCAGCCATATCAGCAAGCCAAACTTGGACTTCAAAGTCTGCTCAGAAGCGGAGTGTGATTTATCAGTGTTTAACGTCAGCGTGGCCCTAAATAACACCAGCAAGTTGAAAACTGTTGCTGTGAAAAAGCTGGTGGATAAATTAAATTACCCAATTCAGCAAACATCACTACCTCCGAACAGCATTTTAATAATAGCCACACTAGAGAACGGCAGTATGTCGTCTTTCAATATTACAATGGAGTTCCCTTACAAGCACCTGAACCAAACACCAGTATGTGTCTACTGGAACCACACGAAATGGTCACAAGAAGGTTGCACATTTGAGCCTAGTGAGGGTAACAACACAATCTGCAAGTGCAGCCACCTATCTGCATTCTCTGTCCTCATGTCCAAGAACGATACACCTAACCCTGCCCTAGATATCATCACCTATGTGGGCTTGAGTGTGTCCATCTGCTCTCTGCTGATCCTACTCATCATTGAGTCTCTGGTGTGGTCTGCTGTGGTCAAGACTAATCTCTCTCATTTCCGTCACACAGCACTAGTGAACATCGCCACATTCCTCTTGCTCGGCAACTGCAGTTTTTTGGCCTCTGCCTCACCTGAGATTCTCAGTGATGACTGGTGCTTAATTTTGACCATATGCAAACACTTATTTTTTTTGGCCATGTTTGGCTGGATGCTGTGCATGAGCATCATGCTTGTCCACCAGCTCATCTTTGTCTTCAGCCCGCTTAGGAAAAGAGTCTTCATGTTGTTCTCCAGCATCGTAGGCTACGCTTGCCCAACTCTCATTGTGGCAATCAGCTATTTGTATTGCAAATACACCAACAAGAACTACCATGATAAAGAAACATGCTGGCTAGTTTTTGAGAAAGTCTTGGAGGGGTCAATGCATGCTTTCCTCCTCCCTGTGGGAACTATTATTTTCATAAATCTTTTTTCCATGATGGTCGTCATTTTAACTCTGATGAAGTCCTCGGTCCCTGATGGCAGCAAGGCGGATGATAAGGAGACAGCTAAGAGCATTATTAAAGTGATGGTCTTCTTATCACCACTTTTTGGAGTAACATGGGGTATTGGCTTACTTCAGCTGATGTTTAAAGAAGGCCAACTGGAGCATACTATTGCTAGGTACAGTTTCACCATCCTCAATGCTTTCCAGGTAATTTGAACACAGCATACACACCAAACAAACTAGCAATGCAATGATCCACCTTTTCTTACTTAATGCCTGTTCTACAACTTAGAGTATTGTATCTGATGCTCAATCTGGCACCGGTGCTCTCTTTTCCCCAAATTGAATCTGTATCTGCTGTTTAGTTACCAAGCATATAATGGAGAGGTATGCTGAGGTTACATCCACACCAATGTCTTTTAGTTTTACAACCTGATGTCCACACTACACCAGTTTCTGAGCCCAGAAAACATTAACTTTGGGAAACGTTGCTCTTCCAAAAGAAAGCAATTGGCTTTGGCCTCCAGTGGTGAATACAACATGCATGATGAATTACAAACATTGCAAACCTTCAGTTTCAGAAACAGTTTCACCTTGTAGAAAGTCCAAGCACTGTTTATGTGAATGTACATGTGAGTCTGGACTGAAATTAATAGAGATTGTTTTGATTTTAAAATGTTTAGCAAGTAACTGTTTTTTTAATTTGATCCACCATTGCTTGAGGCACATTTCAAAAAGTCAAACAACCTCCTGCTGTACTTGTTATAGCCCTTTGAGAAAAAAATACGTTATTTATTATGAAATATGAAAAGTGTAGTCACTTTGACTTATTTCTCCTCCTACAGGGCTTTTTTGTAATGTTGACAGGGTGTTTTGCAGAGCGAAAGGTAGGTTTATCATTTTTACTTTGACTGTTTATGCTCTATCAATATCAATATGTTCATTGCTTTATAAGAATATACAAAGACTACAACACTGCCTGTGGGTCCAACATAAATGCATTACAGCACCTGATAAACCTTCCGGATATTAAGATTAGTTGTTATTTGTGTTATTATTAACAGGTGCGAGAAGAACTGTTAAACCGAATGGTAAGTTTGCCAAGACTGTCTATTCATAATTACACCACAAAATGACAGACATGTGCCTCATTTCTCTGTTTGCTTCTACTTTCAGTTTAAAGGAAAACATGACAGCCTGAAGAATTCATCCACATTTACAAAGGACAAATGAAGGCAGAGGTCAGTCTTATGTTGTCATTGATGTCATTTTTTAGCATGACTATAGTTGCAAAAAAAATTACGTCTGTATAGTCATGAAACACTGGACATTCTGACCTAATAATGGCAACAGATTGAAAGTTTAAGGAATCACAAAAGCATTCAAGCAATCATTAGGTTATAAGTCTGTACCAAATTTGATAATCCACACAATTGAGGTGGGAGGGAGCGATACTGTATTCCCACTTCCAAATTTCCTTGTAATATCTTCAATGTTATAAGTTTTAAGATTTTTATTGTCCCACACAATCATGCACACTGAGCACTACATGCAACATGGAGAAATTTGACCTCTGCATTTAACCCATCCGTGTGAACCCATCTGTGTGAACACAGCACACACGGAACACAATACACACAGTGACCACATGGAGCAGTGGGCAGCCATGAAGGTGCCCGGGGAGCAATTGTGGGGTTCAGTGAATTGCTCAAGGGCACCTCAGCAGTGCCCAGGAGGTGAACTGGCACCTCTCCAACTACCAGTCCACCTTTCATACTTCGGTCCATGCTGGACTTGAACCGGCCTCCCTCCGGTTCCCAAGCCAAGTCTGTATGGACTGAGCTACTGCCTGTGGCGATGATGTGAAGATGATGAAGGAATCTCCACTGACACCATCTTGCTTGAATAAAAGGTTTATTACAAGAAGTTCAGCATCAATACAAGCACTGCAGTATGCCTGGAGAGAGATTTGGAGCCGATGTGAATCAGTTTACAGCTGAATTTGCACGTTGGCAGTTGCAGTTATCTTCTCCCCCAAGTGTTTCTTTCTTGTTGCAGCATAGACTTTGAGAATAAATGTCATTCATTTCTATGTTTCAGGTGGTGCAGAGAGAAACAGCAACCTACATGTCCATGAAGAGAGCATGCCTTAGAGTTTGTTTTGTGGTATATTATAGTTCCTAGACACTTATAAGGTGAAGATGTTTGTTTTGAAAACAGATGTAATTATTAAAGGTCCAGTGTGTAAGATTTAGGTGAAAGGGAACTATTGGCAGACATTTTATGTAAAATAACCCTAGAAATGTTTACACAAGTGTGTTTCATCTAAATCGTATGAATAGTTGTTTTCTTTACCCTCGAATGGGCCCTTTATATTGAAAAACTTTACATTTACATCGGAGGGGGTCCTCTCTATGGAGGTCGCCATTTTTTTCACAGTCGTCCAAACTGGACAAACTAAAACCTTTTAGAGAAGCTACCACAGGTTTCATGTTTGGAATTGGAGGGTGAGGTGAGGGGTGTTCAGCTGCACCATGCAACTTCACAGCTACAAGTCACTAAATTCTACACACTGTACCTTAAAGTGAGGTTTATGATATAACTTGGTGTTTTTAAATGTAAATAGAACAATCTTATTTGAAAGGAAAGCCTGTAGATGTAAGTTTTGTGACATGATAAACATAACCTGTATGCTGTTTGTATAACCACTGTATGTATCTCAAAATTAGTAAGACATAGGAATAAAGACAAGGCACACTAGGCGTGATTTAAATAGTTCATTCCAGTCTTGCATTATTCACAACAGAAATAATTTTGCAGAAAACACCTGATTGCTTTTATCATACAAATAAATCTTTAAATAAACCACATTAATGACATACAAGTACCATAAGGTTTTAAGTCTGACAACTGTGGTTTTTCTCAACAGTCTTTAAAACAGTGGATTCCGGGCTCATTTTGGTTTTAGTCCTTTTCCTGAAATGTTATTATTTTTCCATTTCTTTCATGTGATGAATATATTCATTTTATAAGTGAATCTTAAATTAAGTTGCATTTTTCCTGGGGTGGGGGTCTATATTTGTAAAGCCTTGAGATCTGTCTAAATAAAAAAATTTAAAAGGCCCAGGATATATTTTCATATTTCCCTCCAATATTGACTTTGCGTTTACTGTGATGTCACTGCTGAATGATGCAGTGGAGGTATTAGTCCTCCACAGAGTGTTTCACTGAGCTCTCCTGATGACGGTGATGACGGCTGCTGTCAGAACTACTGTCCCGGCTGCGCCGCCAATCAGAGCTCCCAGAATGCCGCTGTGTGTGTTCACTTCCTCACATCTTTTGCCGGTGTAGTAGGTGGTCTGGGTTGTTGCACACCTGAAAAGCAGAAGGCACATACATCTGTTTTGACTGTTTAAAAAATAATACAACGTAAATGCAGGTTTCACATGAATGCACATTCCAGGCTGGTGTTTGCTTTAGCCCACATGTACGAAGCAGTCTCAGCAGGCTAGCAAGAGCAAGTAGGTTGATTGATTCACGTGAGTTTCACAGGACAGTTTGGCAATTTATAAACATGCTCACTTGCTATTTTAAAGGTTGGATGAGAAGATCACTGTCACTAACATAGAGCAGGAGTGATGCACCTAGTTTAGATTTACTCTAGAGGAAAGATTCTGTAGATGTATGACAGTTTCAGCCTGTCAGATTCTTTCTTGGGTGTTGTGGTAAAGAGGTTGTCAATCTACCTAGAAAGGACAAAGATTATTGATACCTGAGTTTATAAAACTGGAATACCAGCTTCTTTTGAATGCTTGGAATTTGATGTGGCATCCAAAGTTGTTTCCACTGATTTCAGTCTTAGTTTTAAGTTTCAGCTGTGAATAAGCATCTTTCTCTTTGTTAAACATCAAGACACATAATCATGAAGAATCCATACGAATATAACAATATAACCTTTCCAGGCTTGGGCTGAGAAATCTCTTAAAATTATACTTGTAATTTGTATTTGTTTTGTATTCATTTGTATTAATGTACATTTGATGAGCAAAACCGTCTACATTTTTCTCAAAAGTAGTCACACCATAAATATCAACCCCTGAAGCAAAGAAACACACACCTGCATGAGGCTTTCCCTTCACTCTCCACACACACGCCTCCATTAAAACACAGGTTTGGATGACAGGGGTTGGCTGCACGTGCTTGTCTGTGTTTTGGAGCCTGTGCTCTCACTTCCACTTCACCAATTGGCTTCTCGTCTGTGATGTCAGTTACTGGTGCAACCGGTTTGACTTCAGACTTGATCAAGTAGGTCAGATCTATCAAAACAACATGGTTAATAATCATGCTATAATAAAAGACATATACAAATGGCAAGAATTCAATATGTAAGTGAAAAAAATTGATTTCTGATTTATGTGAATTGTACCAGTTTATTAGTAGAATCTGTGGAAAAATGTAAGAATTTTCCCATCTACCTTGACAGACTGTTTATGGCATTATATTCCAGTAGTAGGCAGGAAAAGAGCTCAAATTTAACTTTCTCACCATTGAAATCAGCAGTAATGATGAGGTCATTGTTCTTGAGGAAGCTCCTTCTGTGCAGATGCTTGTGGGACATGAACGTGCTCCAGCCAAAATCTGGACCTCGGTAGCACCTGCAGCTGTCGTCCCACTCGGCCCCTGAAGCATTGGTTGGCTTGTTCCAGTTAGCATCGGAGTCTCCGAGGAAAGAAGGCATGAAAAAAATCTGTCACTCTTCGTTCACCGTAATAACATCACATTGGGAAACTGCACTTCAGCTGTGTTGTTACTCATCTCCACATATTTGTGGTTGAAACTAGATGTCAGGGTGAGTGATGATGTAAGAGATGGATTGTTCACACGGAGCAGTAACTAACATTTTTATATTAATGATGGATCACTTGACTATGTGTACGTGAAAGCAGTTTTTCATGACAAATTCATTCAATATCAATTTTAAAAAGTGACATTTGTGTGCTGTGTTTACAGATAATTGAATTGAATCCTGGAATGATATCTTGATATGAAAAAAACAACACAAATTAATGTAGACATTTTAAAGTAACTACAACTCACTTTGATGGCACTTGACAATAGATATAATATAATATAATAAATACTGACACGTAGTGACCTTATCCATGGGGGTCTCTTGTCCATATAGACATTTTTTATTAGCATGCATATTAGTTGCATATTGGTTCTTTATTAGTCATTATAAAGCACTTATTAAAGCCTTATTCTACAACTACTAGGCTATTAACTAACAGTTTTATATGATATATAATAATTTATAATCTCCTAATTACTGCTTATTGATAGGAAGTAAGGAAGTTGTTTTACACAAATTACAATATTAATATGCTTTGCTCAGTATGGACCTTATAAGGTGGTAGTACCACAAGAATAGTCATTCTCTCTTCAGTTCAATTCAAATCTATTCATATGTTAATGGTGTCCAAATAATTCTAAATTAAGTCTGTCTTGTGGGCCAAACATGTCATTTCACAGACCTCATTGTCATTGGGACTAGTGTCTACAGTCTCTGTAAAACCGAGATTCAACAAACTCACTTTCCATTGTTTTTGGATGAGGCAGAAAATCATGAGCCGAAACTATCACTGCTTGTGAACTTTCTGTGTCTCCGGTGCCTGTGATGTCGGCCTACCTGTGGTGAAGCTTCTTGTTGAAGACATCCTCAGTTTGACATCAGGATCCTGATCCATGGCAACGATGGTCGCCTGCCTGTTTGCAGCTGGCCACTGCATCACTGCATCATTTTCTCCACTGCAGAGGTGCAAGGTCATGCCAACATAGTCTGGATATGCAGGGTTTTTTCCATTTGGATAAACACTGACGCCGAATGAGTAGCCCTCAGAGTTGTAGAAACAATTGCTTTTGACAGCGCTTCCAGGAGAAGTTGTGTCGAGGAGCCCGGTGAAATTCTGGATCTGCCAGACGGCGTTGGGGCAAGTGGTCTCTGTGAGAGTGATGTCATCAATTAAGATGGCGCCTGATGATTCGGATGACCCTCTGATGCCTTGGAAGAAGTAACGGAACTTCTCTGTCACCTTGAGGGTCACGTGGGCTATTTTCCAAGCGTCACTTCCATCACCTGAGAGACAAAAAAACACAAATATTTGTGCAATAAACCCAACCACAACACAGAAAAGCAAGAAACTTGTTTAGAAGGTAGCAAATGATTGAAAAAATACCAGTGATGGTGTGGATTTTCCTGACACTGCGCACAGTTCCTGTCCCATCATCAGTCCTGATCCATATCACCAGTTTGTCCCCAGCCCCTCCGCTCATCTTGTAGAAGAACTGCAGGCACTGTTCGTCTCTTTTGGGGTAGAGGATACGTGACTCCAGCAAGGCACTGTTGCCAATCACACCTGAAGCTGTGTCAAACTTCATGAAGTAGCCAGAATCTAAAAGAAGGAAGTGGTAATTGTTGAGAAATGTATTACTGTATATGCCACTATATACCGTATTGTGAATATATAGTGTATATTACATTCTATCTGTACACCATTAAGAGAAGAGTGTCTATCTCATTCCACAGATACTCCCTTCTCTCTCTAAGCAGTACCAAGGTCAGGTTATAGATAAAGGACCAACCAACAGAACATTGTAGTGTCTAAGTTGAGGGACTTTCATCTCCAACTCAGATGCTCCAGACAGAGACACCAACTTCAACTCTCAACAACCTCAACTCGTTTGTGTATTCCACCATTGGAAAGACATGAGGACACAATGTGGTTTAGGAATGAATACTTAGACTTAACTATCCAATAGGATGTGAACACCTACATGTAACATAGAGAGTGACAGCAATTCTAGCCATTCATTGTTGTGCTGTTAGAATGGGTGACACAAGTAGAGGAGAGATATGGGGAGGCTGTGGGAGACATCTTGAGACTTGGGGGGGTTACAGTTGCTCATGTTACTGTGGTAGTGTTTGTATATTGGTCTCCTTCTGGTCTCCTTGATGCATCAAGTCTACATTGAACTCTTCTGCATAAGACATCAGCTGCTGCCTGAGTTCTCCTTTCATTATTTTATTGTATTTTAGTTTATGTCTGTTTAACATCAGTTGTGTCATGACTTGCCATTGACATGCCGTTTTCATCTGTTTTCATTTGCTACGGAACCAGAATGTAGACCCTGTTACATGGTATAAGAAAATGTATGTTGGCTATTCATATGTGTGTAACATTTTCGGGCACAGTTTTTTCAGTTTATTTGATTACATTATGTTCATTGAACTTCATGTCTGATGTAACTCTATTTAGGGGAAGAGCAAATATGCTAAGCACCTCTGCAGCGCCCTGCCAGAGTGTGATCAGTGTCGGCTGGACTGCTCAGCGTCTGCACCCAGTCTGCGTTGTCGTCCTCATTCTGGATCATTCCACAGATGTTGATGAGCTCAAACGAGCACTGGTCCAGGAGGGTGTGTGTGTTGGCTGCAACAGAAAGATTATCAACAGTCATTGATTATAAATCTTCATTGCTGATAAACCAGGTTGGATGAAACTAAGTTTTCTAACTATCCTCTGCATCATAAATTGTTTAGAAAAAGCTCTGTACACAACTTCCAGCACACAAACAATAAAAAGTGACAGTATATTTTAAGACTCACTGATGACAAGGAATAATTCAGAAGGATCTCTAGGGCATTACCACAGAGAAACAAGAAAACAAGCAAGTTTAGAATGGGAAATGTCATTAATCATTAATCCACAAATATGGATTGGTGCAAATTAAGAATGTAAATGTAATTTAGTTTCAGCAGCACCAATACAGACCAGGAGGCCACATAGCTAAACTGTTTCCATGGTCACCAGGTAAATATGATGTGACTTTAATTTTTAAGCAAAGATTTTTAAACACACTAGAACCAGCAGGGAGGAGACACTCACCACAGTCGTACATGCGGTTGAGCCTGGTGATGTCAACAGCACTGAAGTCCAGCCGCTGGCCAATGACGTCGTTGAAGTACGGGATGGTGGTGGTGATGGTGGGTATGCTCTCGTTCTTGTTGAAAGACAGAGGCCTGTAGTGCATGATGGACTCGTAATCATATGGCGTGTTCAGATCTGTGATGATGTCATCCTCATACTTTTTGAAATTGTGCTCCATCCCTGTAAGGGGAGAGTAACATTGTCACTGACCAACGTTAACTAAAGTTATACATACATGGTTTTAACAATTATATAGCAGACAACTATGGCAAACCAATTTTTAAAACAGTCTGTTTGAGCATATGTCTCTAATGTTTCCAAAACCATTGTTTCTTTTTATGACGGCCACGAGACAAATCTGAGAATTGTGGTGGTAAAATATGTAATAAGAACATAGCAGTGCATCACAGCACAAAGAAGGGCACACAAGTTTATTTCATCATTTAAACGTGGTCATTCAATGTGCTTTTCCCCTAATATTACTAATATTGTGGAATATTCCACTGTAAATTAGTTGTTGAACGTCATGATCCTTGTGACAAAGACATCATTTCTGGCGAAGAGAAAATGTGCAGAGTTTCTCAAAAGTGTTTCTTTTGTCTTTTGCAGACGAGCTTACTATATAGTCCTCATCTATATAGAAGTCTCTAAATTGATTAGGGGGTCGTGAATGAGTCTGTGAATGATTGTGCAATATAACAACAATCATTTTAATCAAATTCAAATGAAAGAAAAAGTTTGGATTTAGATATAGAGTTAGCTTTTTTTCTCAGATGGGTGCGGATTCTGCTGGGGGGAATTTGGAATCAATGCCTGGGCATGTCTCAAACTGTCCCTGAATGAAACACGGATGATGTACTTTTTGACCCACCTTGTTCAATCTGGTCCCACCAGATCTTAACATAGTTGTCTCTGTCAGAGCGGGACTGTTCGTGGTAAAAGCCCAGAGCGTGGAGGAGCTCATGCTGCACGATGGCCTTTGTGTCACATCTGGCCCCGATGGACACATTCTGTCCTTTTTTATCATCGCCAACGTACGACCAGCATCTGGAGTGACAAAAATGGAAAATCAGCTCTCTTTCTGTATCATGAGCTTTTTGTTGCATCAGCAGAGTCTTATCTTCGGTTCTTAATTCCTCAAATTTCATGACTTGACAGCACGGCCCATAAAGTTGTGCAGCAAACCGGAGCACTGCAACTCACCCTGACAGCTTGGTGAAGGAGATGTAGGTGCTCTCTCCCTCGTATGGCTTGAAGTCCACACACGATCTCAAGCGGTATTCCTCAAACGCCTGGAGGATCACACCTTTGGCATTCAGTTCTAAAGATATGGAAATGAATTTCCCAGTCAGCCCAAATTTTAGCTCTCCATCAGATTACATCTTAATAGAAATGATGCCCAGTGTACCTAAAGAGTCAGTTAAGATGTAAGGAATGGGAAACGTCCATCTTCTTGTTTCATCAAGGATTGCATTTCTGCTGGGCTGCACGACACATGAGAGTCTGAGGATGTGTACGTTTATGTTCTTTTCAAAAGTAATCTCCACACAGTGTGTATACTTACATTACCAGCGATGTCTCCCTCAAACAGATGTTTTAAATCTAAAAATTGAACATAACCACTGTCAGAGATCAGAAATTCTGCATATATAAATACATAATTGAACAAAGTGCATTATCACGGACAGGCTTTGGATGTTTACCTCTGTTGATCTCAAGTATGTCGTCCCTCAGTTCACCTGCATCTGCATTATCACCTGGAATGTACATGTTCTGTTAAAGCTAAAGATAAACAAAGAGTTTCTTCTATGTGTATTCGATCAGTAAAGTCAGTTAGAGCTAACCTGTAAATGCCGGAGCAGCTTGCACCTAGCGCACAAAGAGAGTTACATCTTACTTTTAAACATCCACAGAGACAACTGTTTGTAAGTGTAATTTCCAATTATAGAATTCTCTACCATCAAAACCGCCAAGATGCCGGTCAGCACAGCAGTTGTCCACAAACTGTCTCCAGAGGCCATGTCTGTGTTGTCTGAAGAGCAGCGGGTCTCCCTGATGCCACGGTCAACACGTCCATGAAGACAGCAGCTGAGGAGGAACTTTGATCAGGATTATTGTGTTTAATGAGTAACAAGCATTTCACACGTGTCCTCGCCGTCGCTCAGGCGGCTGACCTGTTGTCAGTTGCTCAGGCAGTGACAGCAGTAAACCATCGACCCTGAACACAGGCAGAGGGTCAGTACACATCTTGATACGAGCTGATTTTATAGCCAATTAAATGGCAGTTATGCCATTTATGGTTTATTAATTTCGACTGATATATTAATTTACTGCACTGTCCGATATCAGATGTCAACACAGCTGATTTGGCTGATATCAAAGGTAGGTCTGTATCAAGGTATTACTGTACTTCCATAAAGTTCAGGGGCTCACAGGCGACAGATTTAAAAAATTGTCTGTGTTGCCTTGTTTTGTTTGTGTGTTTTCTCGTAAATGGTGGCTTCTCTATATGCACTGATTTTATATGCATTGATACATTCAAATACTTCAAGCTGTCACATATGAATATTGGACCCTTCTAAGGACTGGTGTTGGGAAATAAGCTTTGGTTGTATACTCCATGTATGTTGTGCTTGTGTAACTGTGTTTTTCTGTACTGTCCCTCACAAATGAAAAATAATAATTTATAAAAGATGAGTTCTCTACTAATGGTCAAAGTTTAAAAAGGTGTATGTGTTCTCGTTTAACCCTCTCTACGTATGATTGCACATGCAGGCTTTCTGTTATAAATCTGCAATCTCAGAGTTTTATCTCATCTTAGGCTGAGATAAAATTGTGATGACCTTATCACAATTTTGTCTTCTGACCTGACCTGACAACAGCAGAAAAACACACGAACACACACACACACACACAGAGTGAACAAGACCACTCCACACAGCAGACATGACCAGACAAACAAAATTTCACGTACATACAAAGAACCTTGTCAAGGATCAGAGGCAATAACATCATCCATAGGACAAGCAAATCTCTAAAATGTATTTGTAAAAACCCATAAAATGAATGGGGACAATGAATTTGATTAAATTAATCAATATTTTTGCATTTTAGTTTGCTAAATCAAATTCTAAAAATATATTTTTATGATGCTACCAATACTGTAAATAGATGGACCACAAAAACATTTGAAATATATCTTCACTGCAGGCAAGTCTTTACGATTTGGGATTTTTAAAAATCTTGATAATAATCTTCACACCACAAAGTATGAAAGAAAACACACAGTCACACACACACACTATTTCTAACAATGGACCAACAAGTGACTCCCCAACTTAACAAAACCTATATCAACTCTGATAGTCCACATGATAGTCCACAGTCTCTTATCATTTCAGAAAGCTTGTGCTTGCAGAGCACTCATAAATAGATTCTATATTCAATTAACACTTTATTATCAAACTGGGAAGCATGTGGTGTGGATCAAGCAGAGAAGCGTTCAAGTTGTACGTGGATCTAGATCAGGGAGCAAATTCCAGGGATTTCCTCAATATTGTAATATGGTATTTTTCAACATTTTCACCATTTTACCAGAGAATAATTCATGGATGTTGATTAACTGTGTGACATTTGGTGCAGTCTGATTGAATTTCACTTTGGTACTTTGAGATGGTTTACACCACTCGCTCACTCATATCACTCGTGGATGTATTGACTGTCTTAATCTTTGTTCTGTGTCATTGTGTTTTGTTTCTAAATGTTCCTGTGTCGTCCTAATTTGTTTTATTCTTGTTGCCTGTATTTATTCTCTATTTGGGCCCTAACACACGATGGAGGTATGTGCTCTACTGAGTGCCATTCTAGTTACTGTACCAGTGCTATCGTTGCTGCTGTGAAGGATGTTCTCCACTTATGTGGAAAATAAGCATTTGACAGTTGGTCCTGAGCACATATACCTTTGTTGTTGTATATTTATCTTATATTCTTAAATGTAAATACAAGCTAAGTGATTCATGTGTGAATTCCTTGACTTTTATGGGCTGAAGGTTTTCAGAGAAACATACCACAGGGTTGCTCTTATAGCTCTTATAACAGTTCAATATAGACTGAACTTTATTTAAATAATTAAATAATGATGCATTTCAAAACCTGTTATATATATGTTTTTGAACTTTTACAGAAATGACATACCAGATATAACCATTTCATTTTATTTATTATGTGTGTATCTGACATTGTGTCACAGCAGGAATCTTCCATTGCTTCTCCAGCTTAACAGGTTTTTCTTCTTATCTCGGCTGCAAATCTGGTCATTTCAAATACAAAAAAACACAATTATTGTATTTTCACATTAGCAGAAGTGCATACAAGTGGGACATAATGTTCACAGGGATGAAAGTATCTCACCTTCAGTTCATTGTGTTAAAACAGCATGTGTGTCTTTACTCCATCGGCTTAATGGGAACTTCTGTTTTGATCAGTGATGTGATGTCTGTGGATGAAAACACTCATCATTTCTGCTCTCTGATACGCTGAGCAACAAACTTGGCAATAATTTAGGACAGTTTTAGTATACACAGTATTAGACATGTCCACATGAATACTAAACACAGATCAACAAACCATCAAAGTCGATGAGGATGATGAGGTCATCGTTCTTGAGGTAATTACGCCGCCGGAGGTCAAAGTGCTTGATGAAGTTACTCCAGCCCCATGATCCACCTCTGAAGCAGTCACAGGAAGGGTCTTTGTAGCCCACCTTGGATGGATCGTCCCAAAAATATTTTCCATCTGGTGCTAAGACACAGAAAAACACAGAATCACCTGTGATGGAGGGGCAGGAGGTGTCGGAATTTTCCCAGGGGAACCAAGAGCAGTTGAACCAGGGTTAAAATGTGGTTTGGTAGGACTGTATAAATGTCAAGTCGTTTTCAGGAAGGACTCAGTGAATGGTGATAATCTGTTATGTGTGTTTGCAGTATTTTACTATAAATAACAACCTGCTTATCTGGGAACTCAGGAAAAGTATTAAGTCATTTTCAAGGAAAAATAATATATTTATGATCTAATTGTCTAATCTTGTAGGAACCAATGGGCTCAGGACTGACAGCTTCAAACAAGTTGCAGAAGCGGGAAAGTACTGAGACAAATACAGTGATGTTATTGATTGTTCCTAAATTATACATAGATGGAAATGTTATATGTGTGTGTGTGTGTGTGTGTGTGTGTGTGTGTTGCCTTCTAGCTGTGATATGAGAAATAATGCATTTTCTTTTTTGCTGATTCCTAAAGTTGTGGCATCACCCTACCAGCAAGTGCATAGCTTTTACTGTACTTCCTGGCCGTGTGTATAATGTGGCAGTACAGGACACCAGATAGGGAGAACTTACTCTTCCTCATGTCAGTAGTTAAGCTGCGAGCAGTGGACATCCTCAGCAGTACGTCAGGGTCTTGGTCCATCACCACCAAGGTGGCCTGTCTGTTAACGGCTGGCCACTGCATCACCACATCATTCTCCCCGCTGGCCAGGTGGAAGTACAGCCCAGTGTAGCTCCCTGTGTAATCAGCGTAACTCGACCGAGGAATGACACGCACACCGTAACCATAGCCTTCAGGGCTGTAGAAGCGAGGGCTGTCAATTACTGTGGTGGCATCAGCCGTCTCCATGATTTGTGAGAAGTTCTGGATTCTCCATACGGCACTGGGGCAGCGCATTTCTGTCAGGCTGATGTCGTCAATGTAGATGCCACCGGAGGACGCTGAGGGGTCACCACGCACTGCCTGGAAGGCATAGCGGAATTTCTCACCTTCTTTCAGAGGGACATGGGCGATCTTCCAGGTGTGGTCAGAATCCGCTGGATAACAGGTACAAGGTCAAGATGGCAAATCGTTTTATTTTTGGCAATATTCACGTCTAAAGTTATAGGGTAGGGAGGTTGTTAAGCTTTGTGAACATCCGTCCCTATTCTACTGTATTTACTGTAAAAGAATGGCTTGACAGGTAGATTAGAAGATTTAGACCACTCTTATAATTGTCCATTAACTCTACCATCTACAGCCAGTGGATCATTAGCTTAGCTCTGGCTCTATTCACAGATGGATAAGTAAGGTTGCCAGAAAA
Source organism: Paralichthys olivaceus (assembly GCF_024713975.1). Lineage (NCBI taxonomy): Eukaryota > Metazoa > Chordata > Actinopteri > Pleuronectiformes > Paralichthyidae > Paralichthys > Paralichthys olivaceus. The sequence goes on from NC_091111.1 coordinate 4,146,657, forward strand.
ATCATATAAAAAAGATCAAATACCATTGAAAGTGTGTATTTTCTTCATTTTACGAATGGTGCCCGTGCCATCGTCCATCTTGACCCAGATCACCAGCCTGTCCTTGGGACTTCCAGTCATCTTGTAGAAGAACTGCAGACACTGGAGCTTCCTCTTGGGGTAGAGGATTCTGGATTCCAGCAGAGCAGACTCCTCAGGCTTCCCACTCATTGTGCTGAAGTGCATGAAATACCCACTATCTATACAATCAGACAAAATGTATGCGCCAATTATAGTTTACTCACTTCTTCCATGTTGTCTGAACTGACAATAAACAGTGTTTGGGATTTTAAAAGAAATATTATGCAGATTTCTGACCTCTGCATCTTCCCAGGAGTGTGTGGTCCTCTGCCCCGACTCTGCTCTGGGTATGAACCCAGTCTGCATCATCAGAGGAGGCCTGGATCATCCCACAGATGCTGGCATACTCAAATGCACACTGGTCCAGCAGGGTGAGGGGAGCAGCTGGGGAGGACATGTATACTTACTTTTAAAGTTTTGTTGTTGACCTTAAAAACACTAAGAAAATCACACCAGAAGATTAACATGAGATATTCTCTTTGTGACATACAGCAGTTGTACATCCTGTTGAGCCTGAGAGTGTCCATCTTGCTGAAGTCGAGGTACTGGCCTATGATGTTGTAGAACTCTGGAATTTTGGTGGTGATGGTGGGAATGGAGTTGTTCTTATTGAAGGAGAAGGGCCTGTAGTGCATGATGGACTCATAGTCGTAGGCCGTGTTTTGATCGGTTATGAAGTTATCACTGTATTTGTTGAAGTTGTGTTCAAGTCCTGCAGGAAATTTCAAGTTCTTTTCATCACACAAAATGGCATAATAAAGAATGAAAATTGCAAATTGTAGTAATCCATTATTATGTATAGGTATAGATAGTGTACTTAACACACACTTAGTTTTACCAGCATTGTTTTATATAACGTGAATTCTAGAAGAAATTGATTGACAATATAAAAACTTAACCATACCTGGTATGACCTGATCCAGCCAGATGTTGACATAGTCGTCCCTGTCTGTGCGGGACTGTTCATGGTAAAATCCCAGAGCATGGAGTAGCTCATGTTCTATCACTGCTTTGTGATCACAGCCTGAGCCCAAAGACAGAATCTGACCAGACTGCTGGTCACCAACGCTGGAGAAACACCTGTGACAAACCACATGAATGGGAAAAAAAATAACAATCCAGAGATTCAGTGCTGGACTAAACAAGACTGCTTTTGAAATCGTAAAGCCCAAGCAAAACTCTTCTCCTTAACAAAACTTGTAGAGCTGCAGGAGACATTACACAACGGATTTCCAGTAGTACAGAGTAGAACTTGATGTAGTCTAAAGAAAAATAGTTATCTTTGACTATCTTGGAAAACCATATTATCGGTTTCATCCCATTTGTTCTGTTAGAACTGATTAAACTGAATCCTTTAAAGATGATGTTACTGTTGAGAGATTTAAAAAGTTTGTTTGTTTACTTTATCTTTTCCATTTGTAATTTCAGTGGCTCAGCATTTTTAGCTCATGAATATCTGTTGTAACTAAGTATTATTATCTCACTGGACACTATTTTCAGTTGTAGCTCAGGCAAAGCTTTGCTCACGGGGGTGAATTTAAATCAACTCCAGTCAAATCGCTTGAGTTTGAACGCCTCAGTAAAGGTGAATTCAGTGGACGGAGTTGACAAAATATAAAGTCAGAGCCATACCCCCCTCTCTTCTCAAACTTGATAAAGGTCTTCTCTCCTTCGTAAGGCTTGAAGTCGATGCAAGACTTGAGCCGATACATTTCAAAGGCCTGGTGGACGCAGCCCTTGGCGTTCAGATCTGAGGAGGGAGAGAAACAGGGAAGTGTGAGCCTGCCACACTATTTGTATTGTTTTATTGAGCAAATTATAATTTATCCACAGAGCACACATGCACAGATGTACACATCAGAATATAAAGCCCTATTCAGACTTTGCCGATCCTTTCTACCCCTTCACTGGAGCCTGGTTTTCAGACTTGTTAGTGCCTCAGCAGAACTTAGTTAGAGTGGAAGAGTCAACTCTGCCACAGTGCACTAACTCTACAGACCATATGTATAAAAAACAGAATTATCATTTAAAAATGCAGCATTCGTAATAAGGTAAATATCAATACAATTCAAATTTGAAAAAAAAGACTCACCTAAGTCATCACCCAGAATGTAAGGGATTGGAAATTTCCATCTGTATGTTTTGTCAATCAGGGCATTCCTTCCTTCCTGTAGCATAAATAAGGTGTTAAAAAAAATATAGTATGATCATAAACTTAATGGAGACTAATCATAAAAACCAACACACGGCCTCTCAGATGTACTGTTTGTTATCTGATATTGCATTTTAATTACTTAAGAGCCAAAGGGCCAACTGTCCCAACAGCCAAGCATGTGATAACATACACCAACGGTATAACACTCAAGGAATGATAAGCAGTTATCAGCAATTCTCTTAAATTTTTAAATTAGGAAAACATTCAACTCACCGGGAGTAAAATGTCGCCTTCAAAGAGGTTAGCATCTGAACCTACAGCAGAGGTAAATGGTTTGGTAAATGATTTGTATTTATAAAGCACTTTTCTAGTCGTGATGACCACTCAAAGCACTTCACAGCTACAAACGACACATTTTATTGAAATATTGTCACAGTTTATTTGACATATTATTCCTGGTCTTTACTGATGTGTGGGTGATGGTCCAACTGTGATGTGTTGTTGCTCACCCAGGTTTAAGATGGGGTTCTCATCCTCACCATTCTCATATACCTCTGTAAATACAAACACAGACATGGTTCAGTCTACTCACGGAACTCTGAACAACTTTTTACTGTTCAACAACTTTTATTTCTTGTATTAAATATCATTAATGTACATACCATGTACCTTAGGGGAAATTGGTATCTGCAAAAAAAAACAAAAAAACAAATGATAATAAAGTGTAAGTTATAGCCAAATTAGTGACAACATTACACTCACTATAAATAATTGATAAATAAAAACTTACAGCATGTGAAGTGGCCAGAGCCACCAGTCCAGACCATAACAGCACTCTGTCCATCATCCTGCTGAATGTCACAAAGCAGATGTTGCTGCTTTGGTTTAAATGTGCACATCGACGAGGAATATGACGTTTTGCCCCCAATGAAGTTTATGTCAGTCATAAAGAGTAACTGAGGGACTTTGACTTGTTAGTGAGTGAAGGGAATTAGTACACATGCACCTGCACTTTTGTTACACTATCTGCGTCTGTTATCGGCTAATAACTGATTTTGTTGTGACATCAGATAAAAAACATTGATTCGGAAGATGTCCTGCCAGCTTATCATTGATACAACAATGGGAGCGTTCACTTCTAATGTCACAGTCTGTGTCAGATTTGGATCAGAATTGAGACGAGAAGATGCCTGAACTTTTCTCATTGATGAGTTCTTGATTTTCTTCCACTGTCTCCTTACAAAGCTATGCAGTCAGGCTGGGGTGGATTCAGTGAAAATCACGCTTCTAGTGAGTGACGCTCAAGATTCAGTCATTTCAATGATCCAATTCAAACACTAGATGTTGCTTCGGTAGCTTCCTCCCCTGCACCAATGGTTAAATCCTTGATTTTACATTGACTCCACTGACACACTTAGATGAGATGCACACATATGCAAACAGGTGAGGCAGTCTTCATGCATGAACCACTTTTATGGTTGTGGATTCACCTTTTGGATATATGAATATGAATCAATATTCTCATGAGCTGTTTTTGCTGCACATATCTCTTTATTCAGCATTCACTCCCATTAAAAATAGCAAACACTGAAAAAAAACTTGGGAAAATCTGAAGTGATTGACATTGATGATGTTGAGAATCTGCACTGATGGCATGTCAAGGTGTCTTTCCTTTCTGTGGTGACATTTATACATGCATGCTTAAAGGTCCAGTGTGTAAGATTTAGGTGAAAGGGATCTATTGGCAGAAATTTAATGTAGAATAATCCTCATGATGTTTTCACTAGTTTGTTTCATCTAAATTGTATGAATTGTAGTTTTCTTTACCCCAGAAAAGGCTCTTTATATTTAAATACTTTATATACATGGAGGGGGTCCTCTCTACGGAGAACGCCAGGTTTTTAACATTACCTTTTGAGTTTTTATGACAGCTGAAGTCTGCCACAGATTCTTGTTTGGAAGGAGAGGGTGAGGAGTGTTCAACTGCAACACACAATTTCAACATTAGATATCACAAACCTCTGCACATTGTACCTTTAAGCTACAACCCTGAAACTGTTGGACACTTTTTTTTATTCGGCCCTAATAATATTTTTTTATGAGCAGGTGATGATTGCTATAATAAATATTGTGTCAATTGTCCCATAAATTTTGTCAAGATTTCAACTTTCATTTCTACTCCTTGGAGCAGACGTTTAGGCCGAAAACATGGTGTAAATGATGCTGTTGTCACTTTCATTTGCACCAAAGCAGGTGAAATTGATTCAAAATCACTTGTGCTTCCTCAATGATGATAGATATCCCTGAAGTTCACTGACTTGCTATTTTACTGTCATGATTAAGTGTTCCTTTAATTTTTCGGAGCAGTGTATATACAGTGTAACAAATAAGAAAATAAATATGTACAGTGAATAGAATGCACTTGAACCATTGTATTGCACAGACAGAATGAATATTGCACAAGAGAGTTAAACCAGAGTTAAAGTGCAGCCCATGATGGGTGCAGTTTAGTTCCAGTGGTTGTACAGTGTGATGGAAATTTGACCTGGCGAGACTTCTAGAATAAAGAGATCTGAGAATAATAGTCTTTTAAGTATATGAGATTAATGCACATTCTATTTGTAGTGCACCAAATATCTAATTTAATCAATTCAGTTTATTAACATCTGAGATTTAACAACTTCAATCTAGATCACCTGAGCTGCTCTCACTGTAACTAATAAACTCTCATCACTAGTTATCAGGACCTGATCAGTACATGAAGTAACTCCGTGTCTGTTTGATTCCAGAGTTTATGAGACTCAATTAAACATCATGAAAAATGACTCGTCATCATTTTGTGCTCGGTCCAACATGAGAGGAGACGCTCACAGTCATGACTCAGTGATAAAATGACCGGAACGACACGCAGACATGATCCGACACCATCGATTAACAACCGAACACATGATAATAAGTTTGTTTCTAGATCAGCTCAATAAAATCAACTCTGAACTCTGTGAACTGACTCAACGCTGCACTCATTTCTGGGCCTCCATGGAAACTGTATACCCGACCTCGTGTTCCAGGCACCTTCACCGTAAACACCCAAACTGGTCGCGCTTCATTTTTCCAGCTGCAGGTGGCGTGAGTGGGTTTTTCAGGTTTTCACATCCCACGGATCACATGACCGATGACAGATGACAACTTTTCACATGCTAAGATTAGGCGAAGTGCGTTGATCTCAAAGAAGATGACGGTTATCATGAGATCAGCTGTTTGCTGAATGTCGACTATAGTGAACCACAGCTCACGTGTCGTCAAACGTGAACCGTTCAATACCCCACATTTCTGGCTGTGGGTCTACCAGACGAGGTGGCCGAGTGGTTAAGGCGATGGACTGCTAATCCATTGTGCTCTGCACGCGTGGGTTCGAATCCCATCCTCGTCGAACTTATTTATTGTTTTCACGCTGTGATGTTCATATTTTATATTAAAGACGTCATACTACTATCTTCTGTATCCGCCCCAAAGCTGTGGAATATGGAGGGCGAGAAATGACTCAAGTATAAATAAATAAATGTATAAATAAATGTGGAAATAAATACATGCATAAATAAATGTGGAAATAAATACATGCATAAATAAATGTGGAAAGAGATAAATCAATGTCATTTATTTTTTTCTGTATTTTTTGTGTCATATGCTAATGAGAGAGGGCGGTCCTGACCTCAGTCTCGTGCAGGATCGGTCACAGGAGTGTGATGATCCAGTTCTACTACTTCTGCCTGTCGGTGCTGACTGTTGTGCACTAGCTGCTGTCTGCAGTGTTGAGTCAGTTCACAGAGTTCAGAGTTGTTTTTATTGAGATGATCCAGAAACAAACCTACGATCGTGTGTTCAGTTGTTAATCCATCGTGTCGGATCATGTACCTCTGACTGCAGACCGCAGATCAGGCCGAGGCTCACTTGTGCCCACATTGAACCGCAGAAGAAGAATATGTGTGCACGAGAAGCACAGCTCAACTTTTGACGCATCTTCGGGCGCCATCTGGTGGCGGAGACCGTGCAGCACATTCCCAAACAGCAATGCAGCACCTATGGCCAGAGTTGCCTAAAATAGGGAAACAATTATATATATGAAACAATTATAATTATATATATTAGATGGATGATAGATCTTCTTTCTTCCTGTGCATAATTTTATCCATTCTGCTTATATTTAAAACAAAGCTTTTCTCCAGAACAGAAACAAAAACATACACCTCTGTATAGAAACCTACTGTATAATTGTTTCCTTATTTTAGGAAACTCTGGCCATAGGTGCTGCATTGCTGTTTGAGAATGTGCTGCATGGTCTCCGCCACCAGATGGCGCCCGAAAAGGAGTCAAACGTTGAGCTCGCACAGGCACACACAGAAGATTCGCTCTGGAACAGATTGCTTCTGTCTGGATTGCTCAATTGACCAATCCTGCTCAAGACTGAAGTTAGGACCGCCCTTACTCATTTGCATACGACACAGAAATACAGCAATAAATAAATGTGGAAATAAAATGAATACATTTATTTATTCATCCATCTATTAATTTATTGATTAATTTATTCATGTGTGTCTGTGCGTGTGCCCCACGCTTTCCTCTTTCCTCTGGTCACAGCTGGAAATTAAATTAAGACATTTATTTATGCATGTATTTATTTATTTCCACATTTATTCATTTATTTATTTATACTCAAGTCATTTCTTGCCCTCCATAGTGGAACAGTCAACCTTTCATGTTGAACTTCTGCTCCGCCGACATATTTAAGACCCAAGACTCTCATGTTCTCTGAGGTTTATTTAACCCCTAGTTTATTTTATGCTGGTTTTTATTTTATTCTTTACTTGTATTTCACATTGTGTCTTCATTTATTGTAAAGCACTTTGGCTTGTTGCTTTAAAATGTGCTGAATAAATAAACTCTGATGACCATGCAGGCTGTTTTTGTGGATGTTGGAGTAAAACTAATTTTATTATATAAATTCTATTATCCAGTCATGTCTCTTTGACAGAGCAGCATTTTATATTCATGAATGAGAACTCAATTCATCTTGGGAATAATTATTAATTTATAGCCAGACACTGAAATCTTCACTGTGTCAGTGTTTTTATCCTTCATGTTCTCTTGTTGTAACATTACCTTACTACACAAACAGTCCCACCATCCTTTAACAACTCTCACTGCTTCTGTGCTTCTCTTTCTTTTACTTCAAATGATCCTCATCTGCCTGATAGCTTCTGTTGTGGTATCCATCTTTGCTGCTCATGTGTTTCTCGTCACAGCTCCCCTGGACATCAGCCGGCCTTCCTGCGTCTCCCGTAGCTCCGTAATGACTCCCATCCAGTGGAGGAGAGAGGTGGATCATCTCCCCCTGTCCCTCCATGAGGCCGCCTGAGGCCTGGCTGCTCGGTTTCTGAGCGAGACAGAGGAAATAGAGTCAAACACAAGAAGCTATCCAGTCATGTTCCTACAAATGAACTGTTAACTGCAGATGCATCCTGTTTTCTGCCCTGACATGTCACACTTTTATTTCACAAGAAGTCTCCACAATACACATATGCTTTATATTTTGCCTATTGACAATACAGCTTAGAGCTTGGTCGATATGTAGCTGATGTGTATTATTACTATTATTATCGAGAATAATGATAATAATAATAAAGTTGTTGGTAATGTTGCTGAAAAGATTTCCCACACCGATATCAGCATGCATACACACAAATTCATATATATTTGAAAAAATGACAATGATTCCTAAGATGTCGTTATCAAACCCATATGAATATAATATAATTGAGGCCTGATATTTTACAGTTTAACTATAGACTTTAAATTACAAATACAACCAAATATATAGAACTGGAAATAATAATAATTACAATAATAAGACAAATTACATGAAAAATGTAAACATAAATGCAGTTGCATGACTTCAGTTGTCATAAAAACTCAAAAGGTTAAGTTTGTCCAGTCTGGACTAATGTAAAAAACATGGCAGCCTCCATAGAGAGGACCTGCTCTGGACTGAAGTATAAAGTATTTGAATATAAAGCGCTCATTCTCAGAAACACACAAGTGAACACATTATTAGGATTATTTTATATTCAATCCCAGATCCCATTCACCTAAATCTTATACACTAGACCTTTAGGTTTTCATATCTGCATACATTAATGCTGATACCAATACATCTGTGAGGCTCATATTGGCCAATGTCTTGTTTTATCGCTGTTTTGAATTTGACTTTACCTTGTGATCACGCTGATATTGATCTATAGCATACTGGTATTTGGCTGCATTCAGTCCAAGTGCACCGGCAAGTCGCTCTCCAAGGAAATCACAAGCTTTGGAAACAAAAATATATCGAAACTCAATGAGATTTTCTTACAGAACTAAAATCCATCCCAGTGTTTATTCAGTGCACTTTGAGTAAATGTAATTGTCATGCTACATACTCAGCAGTGAAATCCTCCCAACTAGAACGGCCACATTCTTGAATGAGAAGCGATTCTGAGATAGAGGACACAGAAAAAAACAACAGACATGAGGTGAATGATGCTTAGCAGGTATTCTCCCTTGAGCTACGTCCACACAAACATGTTTTAGTTTGAAAATATGTCAAACACATTGTGTTTTAGTTCAGTTTCCAGGGTTGTGTTTTTTTACAGCACTTACTGTCAGTAACAGTTTTACCTCACCATCTGTCCAAAATAAGATGAGAGGGACAAGTCCAGCTTCAGAAATGGCGGCCACTAAACAAACTACTGTGCAATAAGTGGACAGCTGAGTTGAGGAGAGGCTTGTCGATATATAACAGTAATAAAAAGATAACGTCGCCTCACTTCACTCTGGAAAATAGGCCTCCCTGACTTTGTCTAATCAAGACTGCTTCCTCTGCATTTGTTTATTACTGACAGAGCAGGTTGTTGCACTACACCACATCTCCATCCTGTTTGTTTTGTTTGCACCTTCTTCCTCATGAGATCGAACAGGTGCCGTGAGGTGGTGCATCATATCTTAATCATTTCCTGTAGCGTGTGATGTGCCAATATTTTAATATCTTGTGGTGCATTTGACATTAGCAAGAAGAATATCTGCAACGATTCTCCAGCAGTGCGTGACGTAACGTTTAAAGCTGGGGTTGGTAATCCTGGACCAGATGACTGTGTTTATTACAGTCCTGTGAGGGCCACAGACAGTGGCTGTCTGATTATTGATGGCTCTTGGGATGTAAAGAGAATTTCAACAAATAACATTAAGTGTTTTAGAAACCAACCCCTCATATAAGCAACCATCTAAGAGAGTAAACAATCTACTCCCTGTTGACATAACACATGCCCAGTGTACTTTAAAGGTCACAACACCCGTCTGGACAGAGATGGTCTTTTATTTTTAAAAGGACGTAGCCTGGAACCGTCTCTCACCCTCTCTGTGGGCTCCCTCTGAGGCCTGTTTGAGGGCTGCTCCTCTTCCTCCTCACTGTCTTCCTCCTCCAGGGTTTCACCGCTGGAGAAGTGGATGATCTTCTTCTCTGTGTTCGGGGTTGAACCGGAAAACTCTGTTTCCTGGGTGGATGTCACCTGACGGATCGGACAGGACCAAACTTGTATCTGTTCCCTGATGCATTTGATATTTTTATGTAGAGCATGTTATCATTTTGTATGCTGCTATATAAACTGACTAGATCATCTAAGAGTGCAGATTTACCTGTGGCTGGTCACAAACAGCTCCTGAGAGCCAACACTTGCACCTCTGCTACAGCTTCACTGAACACATAAGCTAACATCTCTGTTTGTCTTGCTCCATTGTTACAACACTTACTTCCTGCTGGAGGCTGTTCATTCTTCAGATATGATCATTCTTTCTCTATCGTCCCGCTGCAAATGTGTGGACTCTTTCATGCATGTCCTCTTTGCACCTTTGTGTGTCCATCTAACCTGACTCTGCTACACGGAGAAAAACAAACGACAGGATACAGGATTCCGTGAAACCCGAGAAGCTAAATACAACAGTGCAAACCTTATCTCACAGAGCTGCCACTGTAAAGCAATCAGTTTCCTTCTTGACCTAAAGGGGCAGGACTTTCAGTAGTCAAGGGTTATTGCCAATTTTACTATATATTAACCTTGGATGTTTCCTTAAAACTCAAACACATTTGGTGCCATGTAACTTTTAAAAGAATTCAAGATTTATTTAAACTGCACCAGAAAGTGTAGCAAAGTGTAGCCCATCCATTTTAGGCAGTAACTTCTCTTTATATGCTTTATATATATATATGAAATGTTCATGTGGTTGGATAGATATGAAGGCAGATCGGTTAGGAGAACTGGAATGTTAAAATATAACACTGTACTGTGAGGATTGTGAGAAATATTTAACTTAATGAGGAACATGTAACTACAGTGGGGTATGTATGTTTTACTGGATATAAGTGGTAAGGTGGACTACTAGGTTAGATAAATTCACTCTCACTCACTCTCATTCACACACACACACACACACACACACACACACACACACACACACACACACACAGGATCTGAGCCAGCCCTTCCTATGAGACAACTAAGCAGCTGCTAAGGGCTCTGCAGCCACCAGGGGGCGCTAACAAGGATCAACAAACTGGAAACAATGGCATTAATACAAATGTCAATTAATGTAAATATATTGTAATATAATCTTAGTTTATAATCTACATGTGACTGAAGGACAAACATTATTTTAATGAATATTGTTTAAAGAAATTGATCTTATGTATGATTGAATTATAATGATTTAGGCAGTGCTCTAAACTTATCCTGTATCCTGCTGAGGGCTGCAAGGTGTAGAGAGCCGGCCCTGGTCTGGATGTGATCAAACAATATAAGCTCCTTGTTACACATGTGTAAGATCCTCAATCAAGCTGAGATAAGCCTGATGACATCACTGGGGCTGTCGATTGACTAAGCTTCTCCTGAGTGTTTCTACAAACTTAAGTTATTCTCACCTAATCTAATCTGACCATTGTTAACTGTGTGGAGCTCATTCTGCATAATAACAGACAGGATAATGCTCCAGTGTATCTTAAACTGACACAACTGAATAACATGTTGTAAACAAACAGCCGACACAGAGGACTGGGGTTCAATGAATGAATTACTACCATCTGGAATATATTTGACATGAAAGACACCTTCAGAGGGCTACAGGAGTATTACACTGTAATGATGATTCCACACACTCTTTGTTAATGAACACCTCAGCTCAGATTTATGCTTCTCAGTTAAACACACTGATCAATGTTTAAGTCCAACATGGCCATTAAAACCAAACCAAACCAAACCACAAGGTGAAACGTGTCTTAACCAATAGATGTCCCTTCACAACTTATAACAATGTGCAAATAGGAAATTTAGTGAGATGCTTGACTACCTTTTCAGTAGCAGTCTAGCTCAGGTCAGTTAATACACAAGTCAGGAAATGGAGGAGCATGTGTGGACTGTTTTTAATTAATATATTTACAGTTGATAATTTTGTTTCATCTGATGCGGCCATGCTAATTGGAAGAGTTTTCTGACATCAGAAGAAGCTGCTGTACTGCTCCTGAACCAGCACAGAAAATAATCTCAGACACTAATGTCCATGTGATCCTCAAGCTCCAGTGTGTGTGTACCATAGAGGCCCGGTCACACATTCGCAAATATATCAGTGGCAAACCTTCGCCTCAATCTGTGCAAGTGAGGAGGCGAATGCATCCAATTCCTGTGGCGAGTCAAATTGCAGCGTGGCTTTGCGTGGAGCTCAACTCTGCTGAAATCTTGACCCGCGATACTCGCTTTGAGTTTGTGTATGTGTGAAATTTTGCCCCCAAAGGAAAATAATGACACTCAGCAGATACAGGTACTCTGTGTCAGCTACTGACTACAGCGGCTGACAGGTTTACAGGAGTGAGCATTGTATATGTCAGGGACTATTCTGATGTATCCACTGAAACAATGAATATCATTCAACCCAAATCAATCACAATAAACATATGATTCAAATTACACAGAACTGTATACTGTCGTTAAGTGGGTTATGTGGTCAACTTAACTATCATTACATAACAATAGAAATAAATTAAAGACCTATAGGGCATAATTTCCCTGACAGGACACCATTAATAATGATTCAAATATAAGTGGCAATGAAGCTTCTTTAAATGAAAAGTCAAAGCAGAAAACAGCTATGTAATCTAATGTACAAAAAAAGAACTACAGTACATACGTCATGTGATCTAAATTAAAAGTTGTGATTGTAAACTGCTACAGCTAAAACAAACTACACATGCATTTTTGTTCATTTTGTGTGTGTGTTCTGAATAGAATGTATTCTAGTCGTCTGAAAAGAATTTTAGTTTGCAGGGTGGTTGTGTGAATCCAAATCCTACATTGAGTCTTAGCAGATTGTTTCATGATAGTTTATGTAGTGCTAAATATTCAGTTTTAAAACCTTTGGATCTATAGTCATTATATAGCCATCTATAATGTTTAATTGACCGATGTGCATTTTTTTTAATTGTCTATCATCGGGCCAGCGCAATGCAGTGGTTAAGAGTTTAACACCCAGACACTAATAAGAGGAAACAGTGAACAGGTTAATGCAGCCAAAGGCACCATTACTAGAACTGCATTGCCCATTAAGGCTTTTTTTTTTTTTTATCAGAACCTAATTTAAAGAAAGTATTTCAGATGTAATCACTCACCCCAGCCTGAAAGACCTGTCTGTTTGTTTCTGTTTCAGGTTTACTTCATAGAAATTCAGTTTGAATTAAACGCCAAACATATGAGCGATGATGTTTAACTGGCTCTGGCTTAAATGCAACAACAACGGCCGTCATACCCACATACAATACACGTGTCTTAGCATAAATGTAAAACGTCATGGATTAATTAAAAAATACATTTCCTATGGATGAATACTTGGAAGGAAATATAGATGCCATCAGTACAGTCGATGGAGATGAAGCATGAGGCTGGAAATGAAGTGCGTGGGGGGTTTAGGAGACGACACAGCCTGTGTCCGTCTGAGGCTTCAAATCTGGCTCCTTCACTGGTTTCACCTCCTCCTCCTTGGGTTTTGCCTAAAGTTAGAATAAACAACAGAGCTCAGAATCAGATTATAAAATGAATCCCACCCCTGTTTGCTTCTCGTTGGAGTGTTATTGTTTTGGAGATTGTGAGTGCTGCCGGCAGCAGTACCTTTCCATTTTTGGCTCCTTTAGTCAGGTCGAAGGTGGCGTAAACCTCAGGAGTGCACAGCTCGCTGAGAGGCGGCAGCTCGAATGTGACTGGCTCAGCCAGGCCGTAACTCGCCTTCAGCTCCAGCAGGGGGGGCTCAACTGGGACCTTATGGAAGTATCTGAGGGGAATATGTTCAGAGTTACAATTTAAAGGTGGACGACTTAAAAGAAAGATATTATTTACCAGCCAAATGTAATATAACCAGGGAAGACTAAGCAGCTGCTTAAACTGCAAAGAGATACTATTGGCAACTGTTACTTAACTATGGACAGTGTGATTAGCTGACACTCATCAGTAAAGGTTTTCTGATAAGTTAATATACTTTAATAAACAAAATAAATCATGTTACTGTCTAAGAAACTCTCTTTTGAGGATGGTAATATATTAGCATTTTAGCCAGAGAAGACAGATGAGGAGTGAAGGAAACCATCAACCAAGAAAGTTACTCTCAACACAGGTACAGAACGACAGAGGCTGAATACCTGAAACCTCCCATTAGTCAATTAGAACTAATGAAGCCCCTTGGAAGAGAAGTGAAGTTCCCCACGTACACTTGCACAATGTCTGAAGTCATCATGACCTAGATGACTTAGAATCCTACAGATGTGTCTCAGTAACGGATTCATTGAGATGTTTATTTGTGTTTGTGTTAACAAAGTCATGGTTATGTGAGTCCACTCTACCTTAATGAAAATGTGATAAATAAGATGTATTGTATGATAATTTACCATTCAAGATGAAAACCATATCCTAACTGTTTAAATACATACACGCTTCCACTGAAATATGACAATGTTTGTCACTTCAAAGGGTTAGGGTCACATCAAAGACCAACGACACATGCATTATCTGTGTCAGCATGCATGCATGTGTGCATTGTGTCTACCATGACTGACTCACATGAATCCATTTTCCCTCTGGCACTTCTCCAGTGTGATTTTAATGAGGCCACCCAGTTTGAGGAAGAACAGTTGCTCTGATGGTTTGGCTGTGGTGCCCGGGCCTTTGGTCTGACGATACTCTTTACACAGCGCCTCAGCACGGGAGTAACCTAAACAGAGACGTCCTTGTGTTAATACAAAAAAAAAAAATGTTTGGCTACTTTGTCAGGGGAGGTGATCAACAATCCACAGCTATTCACTACATGATGACATGTGCCGAAAAATACAGCAGCAACACAGGAAACACACACAGGAAGCACCTGTGTCATGACCTACTGCATGTGCAACTGGATGATTATGAGCCAGCTCAATACAAACGTACACTTTTCCGCTTCCTGGAGGGATCTTATGGCCTCACCACACTTGTCACTTGCCAGCAGTGTCTGTCCATGATAGCAGTATGCCTGCAAACACAATGAAAGATAGGTAAATATAAGTTTAAAGACATGCTGGTAGTTTGGTTTTAAAATCCACAGTGAACGTCAGGATACGCCTGAACTCACATAAGCCATGTAGAAGTGCCACTTCAGCTGAAAATACTTCCTCCACTTGCTGCTGCACTCTGGTGCCAATGTGTTCAGTGTGTGGTCTACAAAAAGGAAAATGCACCTTTTATACCCTGGTCTAGATAACTAACCAGGTACACATTTCATATTTCATACGAACAAATGAGGAAAGGATGGAAAATCAATCGTTAACATTTTAATGGGTGCTGAAATGCTTTGATATGTGTTTTCTCCACCAGATGCAGAAAAATACTGACCGGCTTTCTGATAGAAGTTTGCCGTTTCAAATGCCAGCGCTGCGATGAGACTGGCGTTGTGCTTCAATTCAATCGCCCTGGCAATTGTCACTGTAGGAAAAAAGAGGCTATGATAAAGGAACTAAAATATGATGAACAAAATGAAGAATAACAATAGATAATATTTATATTAACCAGACCCATTTATATCTGCAGTCAGACTTTGAGGTTGGTCTGATAAGACCCCTCCCTCTTATTTTCTATAAACATAAGACCTGATCTGAAACCCTTTTCATTTATATCTATTGATTTATTAAGCAAAAGGTGTTATTCTAAATAACACATTACACTGGCAGATTTAAGAAAAATCATTATAGTTATTTTTGTTCTTTCGCCTCCTGTTATTTCATATATATCATCTTATATATACGCATATAACATGTAACATATATGCGATACAATGGCAAAAGACAACTAACAACAAAGATCTACTAACCATTCACACACAAAATCTGACAAACAAATGCAATTCATATTCAATGCAAATCATACAGAAAAAAGATGGAGATATCACAATGTCATGACAGGGCTCAGTTTACCATCCCAGCTCACCATGGTTGGTTACACAGCAAGAGAAAGAAAAGAAAAATACACCTCTGGAGTCAAGTCATGTGCAGCTAAGACAAGACAAGCTAAGACAATAAAGCCTTTTTTTAGACGTCCCAAAAAGTCTGTGTTCTGTCTGTTCATGGAGGCAGAAAAAAAAGAGTTGTAGCTATGCTGTACCTTCTTGTGCTTCTGCTTGGCACTGGATGATGTATGCATCGATCACTCTGGGCTCCAGGTCTCTGCCCTTTTCAGCCGGGGTGATGAGACGAGGGATGTGAACCTCCTGTAGGAAGCGTGCCAGATAATGAGTTTGTGATTTAAAAACACACACACACAGACACCCAAACCTTTGAATTTTTTAAATCATCATGAACCACTGCATCAGTTTCTTTTGCTTTGTAGTTGAGGAAGTGTTTAAGTCTGACTAAGGCATGTGTGATGCAGGGAAAAGGAAAAGGGTGTGCTGTGGTTTCAGGGTGTTTGGCAAAATCCCATTGTTCGAAGTTTTTATCTGAGACCAATACGTTCTTTGCAAAATGGTAAAATGTGAATATTGTGGTCACGAGCTGAGTTAAAATAAAAATGTACTGTGAGGACCCCACCAGAAAAAAAGTGCTTACCAGCTCTGCCATAATTTAGGATGAAGACTTGTGTGTAAATGAGACTCACCTTGAGGTTTTTGAATATTCCAGCAGAAACCTTCAGGCTCCGGTGTACGTCTTTTGCCTCAGGCTCTGTTATGCTATAAGATAGACACAAACATGACAGTAAAAATGTATGGTAGAGGAACAAACCAATGAAACATTTCTAAATCTTTGATTTGTTAACTAGAATATTACTGATTTCGTAAAAATGAATGCAAGAATATAAACAAAATGTCCACATACTTTTCTTTGCCTGCTAGTCGTGAGGCAAACTTGGTGTACCAGACGGCTACATTGAAGGCCATGGAGACCATTTCAAACACTGCATCCTGCTGGGCACTGAGAGGAGAGAAACCAGAGACAGTGGGTTATATGGGACCAAGTTAACCATGATGTTGTTTAACTTTCCTCCATGAAAGATAGCCAGTTGAGTCAGGTGTGATTAAATGAATTTAAGAAAAGTATCAATTACTATGAGGTGAGTAGTGTTCATATTACGACAGTGGCCACGAACACATCAATGTATTCAAGCGTATAATAGGTCTGATTCCTTGTGAAACTGTAGCGGTTCAGAGACGTCAGCTGAATTTGTGGGGTATCATATGTTGCTCAGGACGTATATTCGATCACACAGTAAAAAGAATGTAGCCACATGCATCCCAGATGACCTCCATATGTGGTCTGAGTGATGGGATCTCAGGACACATCGAGGACGGATTTGGTTGCGTTCAGAACTGAACTTAGAGTGCTTCACTTCAACTAAGTCTGTGTCCACTTACACCTGTACAGCCTCAAAAGAACTGCTCTGCTGTATGTTCTACTTTTATGTGTCTCAGTTTTGTCAACATGTCATTGAGCTATTAATTAAATTACACATTTAGCTCAGATGTAATAGTTAAGGGCGGTGTTGTGCTGAGCTGCATTATAATAAGGTAATTGTCAAACAAAACTGAACAGTATAATCATAGCTATTGTACTTTGTATATCATTTAATACTAAAGTCACTGAATGTGCAAATAGACATACAAACAAGTCATTATTGCCAACACTGGAAATCAGCACCAGATAGAAATTCACTGTAGCAGTGACCTCTGACCTCTGACAGGACCAACAACATGTAATAATTACTTACATTTGAGATAAGAATTGAATGACGTGCACAGTATATACCATTACAGATAAGTGTTTGTCATAAAAATAAAGTAATACTGTTCCTTCCTGTGTTTTGATGTTTCTATTATTTTTAAGCCATCAATTCTGCCTCAAATGGCTCATTTAACAATTCCTTTACCTTCCAGCACCCACTGTTGACAGATATTAACACTCTTTTTAGAACAATGTTAACTAGCTCTTGGAATGTACATCACGCCATCGTTCAAATATGAAAAACAAATGTCTGTGTTGAGTCCCTTCACCTACTACAAGACTGGTTGTATGAGTTTCTCTTATCGTTCTACCTTGGTATGTTTCCTTGTAAGGTGTCAGTCCACTTGAAGTTCTGGATGAACCTCATCTTGTTCTCCTGTGTAGTTCCATCCAAAGATGAGATGAAGCCTATTGTGTGTTAAACCGACGTTTAAAAACAGAGAAGCAGCTGGTTAGGTGCAAAGCGACATAAAAAAAATGACAGAAGACAAAGAGAAACACATTTTAATCTATTTAAGCCGTTCAAATGCATGAAGTGTGGTGGTCTCATAAATGTTTAAAATGCAATCACTTTTTTCCAAACACTGCTTTTAGTCAACAAGATGCAAAGACCATGCTCATTAAGTGTGAGGAATGGGAAGAATCAAGTGCTGGTATATTTAAGTAATATTAGGATGCTGTAGAAGTTGGAAAAACATGCTATGACAATTTAAAATCCAGTGTTGTCTATATCATTTTTAATGATAGAATAACTTAAATTAACAATATTTTAATTATACCCAAACATGTAGTAACAACAACAACAACAACATGTTCATGTCTCTGTAAAGGGATCTGCCTGTTGTGTGAGATCGAAAGCTTTTGCGTGCCACAGTGGCCCTTACACACAATGAGATCTGCCTCAATGAAGAGGAAAACAATTGTGTATGTGCAATTGATACCATCTGTTGACATCTACTCCATGCGTGGTATAATCTTTCATTTTGAGGGGAAGTGTTGAGTTTTCTTTTTATTTATATGTGTGTGAATTAACCTGGATATGTTACTTCCCTGAAGCACTATAATACTGTATAATATTAGTTTGTAAAGAGATAAGAAAGGAGTCATGTCCTCTCCATTCCTCCTGTTTCCTCTCAGCAATATTTAATTATTCAACATTCATTACACTGTTATTGTTTACATTTTAACTAGTCAGAGCTGATACCTGATGGTGCACAAGTGATCCCTGTCTCTCTCGCCTCTCTCTCTCCCCCTCTACCCCCTCCCCACTATCTCTCTCTCTTCTCTCCCCTCTTTTCCACCCATCTCTCCTCTCCTCCCCATTTATCAGATGACCGCCCACATTGAACCTGGTTCTGCTAGAAGTTTCCTCCACAGTCGCCAAAGTGCTTGCTCATTGTGGGAACTGTTGGGTTTCTCTATATTAATACAATTTTAAGGTCTTGACCTTCTATGCAAAGTGCCTTGAGATAATGTATATTATGATTTGGCGCTATTCAAATAAAATTGAATTGAACTGAATTACTACTGGCTATAATCTGGGCCTGTGGAACCTTTTAAGTGTCAACTGCCCCCAGTAAATCAACACACTAACAAAGTCACCATGAAAAATCTGATCTATACTGAATCTATTGTTGTTCTTCCTCTACCATTGCACATAGATGACAGTCCAACATTATACGCTCACAGACTGGCACAGAACAGCACCGCTGCTGACAAAACTCCTAAGGGAAACACTGGTGTTATTTAAACCCAGTGGAGGAGAGGAAATTAATTTGCTGGAGTGTAAACAAACCTTGTAAGAGGGAGAAGTAAGCATCTGTGGCATTTTTCATGATCTCAGGGTTGCAGGTGACATCAGTGAACATCTCCAGCAGCCTGGCCCTGGTTGTCCTCAGGTCACTGGATGTATCACAAAACAACAGCCATCAACTGATGTTCTGATCTATCATAATGATTACAGCATTCAGAGTGATTGTATCCAACAAGGCTTTTATATCTAATTAGTCAAAGAAATGCTATTGATCCCAGGACTGCGACCGCAGCATCACACTGATGCTCATTAGATCAGCATGAGGACAGGTAAGAGACCACACACAAAAAGTATATCTGTATAGGATCCATTTCATATTCAACACTCTTGACAGTGCATTGAGTGGATATAAGACATACTTGCATATCTTATTGGCAGAGGGGCTCCCTGCCACACCGTAAAA
Source organism: Paralichthys olivaceus (assembly GCF_024713975.1). Taxonomy (NCBI): domain Eukaryota; kingdom Metazoa; phylum Chordata; class Actinopteri; order Pleuronectiformes; family Paralichthyidae; genus Paralichthys; species Paralichthys olivaceus. The sequence continues at coordinate 4,166,509 of NC_091111.1, forward strand.
ATTAAAGGACACAGGCGCTGTTGCCTTCAGTGGGTTTCTGTGAAACCAATGTGCCATCCTGTGGAAGAGGACACACCTAGAGAGGGTGAAGCATACAGCATGACAGGCACTTAATGAACAGCTTCTATTTCTGGAGTTCACACAGTCATGGTGAAGTAGAATGGGCGTTCTTCTGAAGAGCCAGTACACGTTGGTTAGGCATTTATAGAATGGGCATCATTAACCAGCTAGCTAATGTATCATCATGGCTAACATCAGCTTATCGACACGGTGGCTTCACCTCCTCGCCAGCGGCCGTGTTGACTCACTAACAGGACAAAGTTAGCGAAATATTGACACAAGGCCTCAGACATGACTTCAGACCGACACGAACGTTGTTTTGAGTCATATGTATTTTTCTCTTTCGAAGACAAAGTACATTACGTAAGCTACGCTACGGAGAGCTAGCGGCTAACAGTGGCTACGTCCACAAATGTAAACACGATTCACTGAAGCCACGAGACAACTGACTCATTAATGTCACAGCTAGATAGGAGGGCTGTGTTTGAACGCGGTTTCAACTCGTACCTGTAGTTGCGTCGTTGGAGATGTTTGATAGTGCTGATGGGAAGTGGGACACTGTTTACTTACTTCCGGAAATAAACAAGGAGCACAGGTGGGCCAATGAAAGCAGGCGCGTCAGTCACGTGACTTGTACCCGGAAATACCTCCGAGTTCCCGTCAGCTTCTCTTTTGTTCCGGAGCTCAGCTGCTCGAAGAGATTTTCACTGGTGATAATATTTTTATTTTTCACAGAGCAGTCGGTGCTGATCAGTCTGGATGTTCTATCAAACTGATCATCGAGGAAATGTTTCATCTAAGATGTTTGGTCGTTTCAGTTAAAGGTCCAGTGTGTAAGATTTAGGTGAAAGGGAACTATTGGCAGAAATTTAGAATAATCCTCATGTTTTCACTAGTTCATTTCATCTAAATTGTATGAATTGTAGTTTTCTTTACCCCAGAAAAGGCCCTTTATATTTATATACTTTATATTTACATCAAGGGCAATTTCAACACTAGATATCACAAAATTCTACACACTGTACCTTTAAATGTTCCATAATTAATAATAATTTTATTTGCCGGTAATTATAGCCAGGACAGACACAATGTTCTCAAACTTATTTTGAAATAGTTGATTGTTTTAAGTCTTTTATTGTTATTCTTACTTCTGTTTTAATTGCTGTTTCAATTCCCATTTTATTTTACAGGCACATGGTACTTTTGATAAGAAGAATGCTTTATAAATAAAGATTATTACATTTGCAATTGATGACTATAAAAAACATTTCTGATGACTGCTGAGCATGATTTTTTGATTCTCATTAACTTGCTGTGTCACAACTGTGTGACTCAAGGTAGCGATTGGAATTAATTTAAAGCATTCACATTCAACACAGTCTGAATTACAACCAAATACTACTCTTGGGAACCTGGATTAAGTGTTACAAGTTATTATTTATAAAACCAATGACCAGACAAATATTTAATGTCTTTTATTTTCCCATTTGGCAAAACATTAAGTGAACAATAAACAGCAATTTCAAGTGATGGTCAGAGAGGAACAATAGAACAAGCATAAAAGGTTGGATACATTTCAACAACTGTACACCCTCTCACCAATAAAGGGATCACCAAGCATCCACCATACACATAACAGTCTACATACACCACAAATAACCAAAATAAACATAATAGAAATTCATTATTATATGTATATGTTTGTGTCTTTGCTATGTTCTGATGTATTGTGCTTTTCAACATGAACAGAAGATAATCTATCCATTATCACATTCATTACAGATTTCTTGAATCTCACTAAGGCACACTGTGATGCACAAATATCAGGTTAAGCAGGTTAGGGCACTTATCTCTGGCATTTGTTTTCTGTACAAGCAAGATGCCACAGTGAGTCATAATTTTACCTAACTTTATACTTAGGTGGTTTTTTTTTTGTGAAATTTATATCCACTTTTTTATCTGATCAATAAAGACAATAACAAACATCCCAAGAGTCCCAAGAATTGTAAATCCAATACAAGGTACAAGATTAATTCCAATGTTTTCAATGCACCGTTATAATCTATTTAAAACAGGCATGGGCACAGAGGAACTACAAAAAGGCACATTTGGTCATCTTGAAGACATCAACAGCATCATTATGATTATGTTTTCTCATTCTTTTATACTTTAAAAAGATAAATTAATCTCTAGTGGGATCTTTTTAATCTATTGAATGCATGCCAGTGAAGGAAACATCTGTCTATCCCTTTCTATCTAATCCCAATGCAACTCATTCTGTTATAATTTCGCAGCATTAATTCTGACCATGAAGGTGCAAATCTAGAAATGCAGAATCACAGACGGCCCTGACGTTTGCAAAATTAGAATCTTGAACCAGACTCCAAAAGGTCACTTTGCTCCAATCAGAAAGCAAATGTACACCAACAACCAAAAATAAATCAATATCAAGCTCTCGCAGTTGTAACATGGGATCAATAGAGTGGGTAGTGTGAGACAGATTTAGTCAAGTGGTGCCTGTCGACCTCCCCTTACCTCTGGTCAGAGCAGAGAGAAACTGAAGGTTGCATTAAGTCACACAAACTAAACTCCAAAGAGAAAACTGCTCAATTCAGAGCTTATAACATTGAAGACCGTCGCACACATTTTGATTACCCTCTATGTAAGTAAATTACATAAACATTCTTTTTGGTGTTCCATATAAAATCCGTACCATAAAAAGAAGGTGTAAAAATCATTACAACTGAATGGTCAATAAAAAGCCACACACAAGTACGATGAACATCTATTAAATGAACATCATAATGTGATGCAGTGTTCCCAGTCAAGGAAATGTATGTGTGTGTGTGTGTGTGTGTGTGTGTGTGTGTGTGTGTGTGTGTGAGTGTGTGTACGCAACGTTATGGTTGTTTATTCTAATTCTCTAGAGCTTTACAATAAATCTAACCTGATGTTTTGGCTTGTGAGACACCCAGAGATCAACAAACATGATGACATGAAACTGAGCAGGACACAAAATCCAGAATGTCTCTGGCAATAGTGCAGCTTTGGTGATTAAAAAAGTTAAAACTGTGTGCATGCACCATTGTTGGTTCGCTTTCTTGGAAGACAAGCCATTATGGCCTTAAAGCCCTGAAAAGAGTGTGTGTGATTGCATATTTGCAGAATACCAAATACAACTTATGAGAAAAGGTACAGTTCAAAGTCGCTTGGCATAGTTATTGCATAGAATATGGTCACGAGTGTCTCCCCATCCTCCATTCTTCACGTGTGCCTTGTGCACTGCTGCTTCTGCACCAGTAAGGACAAGAGATGAAGGAAAAAGGCCATGCTTGGCGCTCTGAAGCCCTTCCTCTGCCATCTGTGAAGCCAATTCTGGCCTGCAGTCCTCCTTCTGGTGAAGGCCACAGTCTCCTGTGTGAAGAACCCGGGAGCCCTGCGCGACAAGCACTTTGAGGGGCTTTGGTATGCACGTTCCTGACAAGTGCTGTAGAGTCCAGTCCCAGTTGTAGTCGTCATAGGTGCAGAACACGTGGCTGCAGCCCATCAGTTTGTAGTACACCTCCCTGGAGAGGGCCATACCTATGTTGTGTTTCGTGGACATCCACCCAGTGGTCAAAACCTTATTGGACAGTTTAACAAAATCAGTCATGCTATTGTGGTTACCCAGAGCCAGCATGTCACAGTCCGGGCAGCTGTTCTTCCTGAACTCTACCATTGACTTATAGAAGGAGAAAAAGTCAGGTAGGATGTAGTTGTCCTCCTCCAGAAAGACTACAAACCCACTGTAGCCCTGCATCACCTGCACTCGCTCCCACACAAAGTGCATTTTCCACCACCAGTGGTGTTTGGTTTGAGTGATGAGGGCTTCCCTGTAGTGCCCATAGGAGTCAGGGTGTTTCGCGTTGAGGCATCCTGTTTTCACAGCGTCGTCCTTGGACATGTCTCGGGGGCAGTCTTTTGGATCCTGCCCGGGAAACTCATTGGGATACAGCTGAGTGCTGAAAGGGAAATATATTTGCAGTACCCTGCAGAAAGTTATCCCCTGCACTATCGTATTTATTTCCTCTGTAAAATAGTCATGGCTGAAGATCACAAGGAAGCCATAAGTCTCTTTGATTTCCTTCAGCGACTTGATGAAGAGCTTGAGGTACTCGGGCCTGTTGTGGACCTGCACGACCAGCACCAGACGAGGCTCACCCACGAGCTTGTCCGAATTCTGAATATACTGCTTGTAGTTAGCGTTGTAAACAGACTGAGACAGGTCTGGCAGAGAAGCAAAGTTAAACTTCACCTTTTCCCCGTCATTTCCCTCAACCACGTGACGGGTTCCACTTTCATCATTGCCAAAGAGAAAAATCCATAAAATCATCACAGCCAGAACTACAAAGAAGATGAGCAGCAGCGGCAGCAGGTTCCTCCTGATCAGTCGAGACCTCATTTTTCTCAGGGTGGAAACAGACTTGGAAGGAAGAAGAGGGGGAAGCGGTTGAGATTCACCTTTATCTTCGCTGTGATCTCTATGCAACACCACCTCCTCGCGCACTGAAGATCACAGCGTCGTCAGGGACGGTCCGACGTCACGTGGGCCGCTTCCTAACCCGAATGGCAGAAGTTTGTGTCTGTGACGGCGGCTGCTCTTCTTCACACCGTGTCATTGGAACGAGCTTCCGCGGCGGGTCCTCGGCACCTGCGGAGGATAACAGGAAGAAGAGAGCGAAGTGAGCGGGCGACGTGCTGGTTTGACGTTGAAACAAAGGTGGAGTTCGCTGTAAGCTTCGCGTTGGACCTGGACTCACTGGGACGAGGGGCGATGTGTCAACACGCTCACACCAGGAAGAGGCTGAAACATCTGGGCCGAAACTTGTTGAACGCTGACGTGTACAGCGCAGCCAACGGGAGGGCGCGCGAGCTGCTGCTCAGCGAATCACGGCGCCGCCCCCAGCTGCGTAACACGAGACTTTTCAACTGGAAAACTTCTTTACTTTAAAAACATGACTTCTATTAAACATGACTTATAATAAACATTACTTATATTAAACATTACTTATATTAAACATTACTTCTATTAAACATGACTTCTATTAAACATGACTTATATTAAACATTACTTATATTAAACATGACTTCTATTAAACATGACTTCTATTAAACATGACTTATATTAAACATGACTTCTATTAAACATGACTTATATTAAACATGACTTCTATTAAACATTACTTCTAATAAACATGACTTCTATTAAACATGACTTCTATTAAACATTACTTATATTAAACAATACTTCTATTAAACATTACTTATATTAAACATGACTTCTATTAAACATGACTTATATTAAACAATACTTCTATTAAACATTACTTATATTAAACATGACTTCTATTAAACAATACTTCTATTAAACATGACTTCTAATAAACATGACTTATATTAAACATGACTTCTATTAAACATTACTTATAATAAACATGACTTCTATTAAACATGACTTATAATAAACATTACTTATATTAAACATGACTTCTATTAAACATTACTTATATTAAACATGACTTATATTAAACATGACTTATAATAAACATTACTTATATTAAACATGACTTCTATTAAACATTACTTATATTAAACATGACTTCTATTAAACATGACTTATAATAAACATTACTTATATTAAACATGACTTCTATTAAACATGACTTCTATTAAACATGACTTATAATAAACATGACTTCTATTAAACATGACTTATAATAAACATTACTTATATTAAACATGACTTCTATTAAACATGACTTATAATAAACATTACTTATATTAAACATGACTTCTATTAAACATGACTTATAATAAACATGACTTCTATTAAACATGACTTATAATAAACATTACTTATATTAAACATGACTTCTATTAAACATGACTTATAATAAACATGACTTATAATAAACATGACTTCTATTAAACATGACTTCTATTAAACATTACTTCTATTAAACATTACTTCTATTAAACATGACTTCTATTAAACATGACTTATAATAAACATGACTTCTATCAAACATTACTTCTATTAAACATTACTTCTATTAAACATTACTTCTATTAAACATGACTTCTATTAAACCTGACTTCTATTAAACCTGACTTCTATTAAACATGACTTCTATTAAACATGACTTATAATAAACATGACTTCTATTAAACATGACTTCTATTAAACATTAATTCTATTAAAAATGACTTATATTAAACATGACTTCTATTAAACATTAATTCTATTAAACATGACTTCTATTAAACATTAATTCTATTAAACATGACTTCTATTAAACACGACTTATATAAAACGTGACTTAAGATAAACAAGACTTATATTAAACATGACTTAAGATAAACATGACTTAGAATAATCATGGAATAAACATGGCTTAAGATAAAAATTATTTAGAATAAACAAGACTTATTTAAAACACGACTTACATGAAACATGACTTAGAACAAACAAGACTTAGAACAAACATGACTTGGAACAAACATGACTTAAGACAAACATGATTTATATGCTGTTATAACACGGGGGTAATTTTACAGTGTGTGGGCCTCTACCTTATAATCAATACCATTTATTATGTACTTACTTATTAACACATTCACTTTATACAGCGTGTTTATACAGCATACTGGAAACTGCAGCCACTCATCTTATAGCGCTGCTCTGAGTTATTTTATATGTTTCACAGTTTTTATTTGTATCTTCCATCACTGGTCCTGCCCAGGAAGTACTCATCTCTGAAGGTAAACATATTCCCTCCTGACTTTACCTATTTAGGTTTGACTGTTTAGGTTTGACTGGTTGACTAAGAACTGATGTTCGAAGTCTCTCTGAGACACATAACAAAAAGGTGAGGGGTGTTATTCCTGAAAAACCACAAGGCTGGAACTTGATACACCAGATAGACGGAACTTTAAAGGAGGCCATGGAACTAGAAACACTGGTTCTGTCTATCTCAAGGTACTTTGCTTGGTTGGTCAGGACTTTGCATGCACAACTGTAAGAGTAACTTCAGATGAATTCTTAACCTGCCTTACCAAAGAAAAACAATGTTTCCCTTATGTGCTAACAGAACTCAAATAAAGATAGTTTATGTTTTTTTCAAATACTTAAATCATAATGAGAGTATTTGGCCACTTCTGCTGAGTGATTTCCGCTGCATGTCTAAGCTGGTTCCTTGATATACTGCTGTCTTTTGGAAAAGGGCCACAGTTTAAGGTTTGACATGTGACTCCCTATGAAAGGAACAATATATTAAATTATATAAATTCACTTGAATGGTGTTGTCCTTCCTGCTGCAGCTCCACTAAACACCTTAAATATTGTGAATTAATTGTGTGTTTTTTTCATCTATAAATCTAAGGAACAGAATGCAACTTTAAATGAAAATGCATCTTTGTCACAATGTCTGTATTTCCCAGGCTTTAGTTCTTTTCCAGTCCCACTGGAGTTTTTCATGTCTTGTTGTCAGCCCCTTGTGTAACATCAACAGGCTGCTGAGCCAGAGCCTGGAAAATTTCCCACACTCCCTTGCTTAACATTTACTCACAACAGCCGCCAGATCCAGAGGCCTTTATCATATCTTGTACATTTATGGACTTAATAACTTTTTTTTTTCACTAATGATATCATAATAAAATATGCTGTTTATCAGGTTTATTTTATTGTATGACGTAAAGTTCAGTTCTCATCTGTGGTCCACATGATGTGGGGAGAGTGTTGAGACTGTGCCACACCTGAGGGAGCATGAAACACATGCACAGTGGTGATTCACAGAATGTTGTTCAACACACACACACACACACACACACACACACACACACACCCACACACACACACACACACACTTCACTTGTCCAGTCTGGTTTTGTTGTAGTATGAAATAATAGTATGAGCTGTCTGATTTGAATCAGAAAAGATGCAACTGAAACTAATTGTGTACAGTAGTATGTACTTTTTTTTGCAGCTCATCACATGCAACTGCTGTCAGCAGTTTATAAAAGAGTCAAAATGTGTATCTCCTCCTTAGTTCCCCACTTTGTCATAACAGGAAAAACACATGGCTTTATTCTATTACTGTAAGTGTCCCAGAAAAGGCAGGGACACTCGTTATTACTCTTGAGTCAATCATAAATATAATTTAGCCCTTGGCGAGTGATGGGACTAAGTAAGATTATGTCTGTTTCAGTTTGGTTTCAGTTTGTGTTGATAGTCAGCAAATAGCACAGTGTGTGATATGTCATAATCATAAGTCTTCAGATCCAGTTGCAGTCGGTTGTTTTCATTCATCAAGCATGCAAGAAACAGCAACTGATGACATCACTTATATGGCGTCAGCGAGAACCAAGAATTAAACTGATTTGCCTTAAGTTTGCTTCATTTTACAAAATTCCCTCACCCCTGTCCCTGCTAGATGCAGCTTGCACTGAATGTCTCTACAGCTGGGGTCTCAACAGAACTCTGCCTTTTTTCCTTTTTAACAGTGCAAATTGTTTATAGCATCTAAACGGCACAAGATACTACTACCGTCCATGTTTGTACAGCATTATAACCTCATGCTTATTTTGACCAGTCTTCTCTCACCAATTACAGTTTGATCATTGTCATATCAGTACAGTGGAAAATGTGACTGCACTCTATCTTACTTCCACATGTTGATCATATCTGACTGAAGAAATGTGCCAGAATTCTTCAGCTCTTTCTTTCACCAACCTATCCAGATGTGACAGAAGCTGCACAGGATGAGACACGTTTTAAAAGCTTTGTATCTTTCACTTGACATAAAACTGTGGACTGCATTGATTGTGAGACGCTTTCTGGATAAAACATGTAAATTACAGGCAGATAAACACCATTAAATGCAGAAGTGGACATGAGTCACACGCTCCAAATGAATGAGTCATCCGGTTGCAGTTTTTTATTCTAGCCACTAGATGGTAGCAGTCTACTACAGAACAATTGATTATTCCATCATGTACCTTTTATCTATTTGTTAACCAGATACTTAAAGGGATAGTTCACCAAAAAATGAAAAATCACCCATTATTTACTCACCACTAGGCTGATGTAGGGGTGGGTGAAGTGTTTGAGACCACAAAACACTTTAGGAGTCTCACGGATAAAAAACAAACAGCAGAGAAAAAAACACGACATGCTTCCATACTGCTCATGTGGTGTCATTCAAGTGTCTGCAAGCCCTGATATTCATAATCAACTTAAAATGATGTCATTTAGACCAAGTTTTCAGCCTAAAAGTCCACTACCAGAAGTGCTGATGCTGGCGGACGTAGCCATGCAAACATGCACCCCTTGCGTGTCCTTGGGACGAGAGTGTGTGCAGTGTTCTGTGTGCACGAGGGTACATACTTGGATGACACCATACAAGCAGTATGGAGGCATGTTGTGTGTTTTCTGTTTCTGTTTCTGTTTTTGTGCCTACATTTGGACTCTGACAGTTCGCCTGCTGCACACATGTATATTAAAAAAGGACTGAAGGTCGCTGTGTGCTTCTAATACATTCCTCAAGCAACAGCTTTTTCCAGTCCTGAAATTCTGGAGCAGTCTCATCCAACAGGCCCAGAATAAATATTTTCCCTTGTGAGTTGCAGGTGGCTGCATTTCAAGAGGCTCAGCATGAAGCCAAGAGTCAGCGTACATTTAAGAAATATATCTGGAGGGGCTCAAACAATAATAATGGCTATAGAGTACATCATCAATATATTTCTAATGCAAAGGGAACCCTCCGTCTGTATGCTGCATGTTGAAAAAGTACACAATGTTCTCCCACTTCAAACACAAAGAGAGTGGAGCTCATCAGTAGATGGCATCAGTTTTCATCCTGTGCAGTTGAGCCATTGGTCATGGGTTGGACTCAAAATACAATTTTATAAGTCATGCATTTGGTCTATGATTATACAAAAAATATATGGTTTCACTCTTGTGAATACAATTTAATCTAATTTTCTGCTTTGGTCTGTTGTGTATTTGTTGTGAATAGCACAGTCCCCCACCGTGTGTTTGCGCAGCGAAACTACAGTTTAGACGGGTTAGTCAGGGCTGTGCTCCGGGTAGATGGCCTCTATCTTTTGTTTCCGTAAAAGAAGAGAAAACTGACAAGATTTATATGAAGCTGGGTTTGGAGGGTAAACACTCTCACATTTAAGATGATGAAAAACGTATGAAACCCCTCAATACACAAAATGATTGCCTTTGCCGGGGAGTTTATGTGTTTCTGTCCACATTTGATTGTTAATCAGCAAGATTACACACAAAAATACAGATAATTATCAGAATTAGGTTTATTTGTAGCTATTTTCTAGATGTATTTTAAGTAAAATGAAATACAATGTCCTTATTGGTATCTTTTAATATTAGCTACCAAAGTAGCTGCCAAACAAATCCAATTCCATGTTTGCTTAAGTAGATTTTTGTTTCTTTCATATTACAGCTGCAGCATATAATCCAAATTTAATTCAAATACAGTGTAATTAGCAATCTGGAGGAGTTTTATTGTGGATCTACAGTGGTAGTGGGCTTCAGACATCCTCTTCATGTCCAGTGAGAGCAAAATACAGTTCTGCAATTCAGCTCCAAGCCTCACCTGCAAAACGTCACCGAAAGAAATGTAGAGAGATGCAAAACAAAAAAACTAATACAATAACTAAATAACTAAAAAGAGATATAAAAATAACAACACAGATGTAAAATGAACAAAAAAAAAGACACATCACAATCAATAAAAGATTTAAAAGAATATAGGACACAAAAACATACATAAAGAATCAACAAGAGAAGCAAAACAACTACAAAAAGGCCAAAAATGTCCAAAGGAACAATGGGAGAGACAAAATCATCTGTGTATATGCAAAACAACTATAGTGCAAAATAATTTCAAAATAGAGGCACCAAGTTAATGTAAATGCAAACCAAAAAAGACCAATAAGATTTGTTCAAAAAGGGATTTATATACACATTACAAAAGGGAAAACAGTGATCTGACCAGGAGACAAAATGACAACATACAAAACAGATTGTTAGGTGTCTTGTCTTGTACAAGCAGAAAGAGTGAGGGTCTCCCACATGTCTGTGTTCAGGGGGTCAAGTATAAACAAGGATTAGGTAACATTGGGATTATTGTCTTCAGAAAGCTTCCTTCTGAGGCACAGATGATGTCATGGTTGAATGGTTGAGTGGTGCTCCTCACGATAAGTGTGGTTTACCATTTGAAATTGTTGAAATCCCCCACATGTGCATCATCCTGTTTGCAATTTTGCATGTGGGTTTTACTTGACTTTCGTAAAGGAGGCAGCTGAAAAGACTCTCTTTAGACACACTGTTGGATTTCAAACCTTTGGTCGAATGTATAATGCAGCTGTATGTAAATATGTTCACCAGAATAAACAGTTCCCACATCTGGAGGAAAAATAGGGACTGTGAAGGCTTCCTCTCACAGGCCGTCCCAAAATAAGAAATCATTCTGGATGAAACTGTTATGACAGCCTGTTTGAGCAATGTGCATTTTCAACAGTCTTAGAAGAATTACCATACATCCTCCACATTGTTTATGACACAGCCCTCTGTAACTGTTGCAACAATGAACACTCAGGTATACTGGACGTATGCCCACACGAACAAGGGAACACTTATCCTGCTGCATATGTTTTCTTCTGCTGCAGAGATCATTTACAGCATAAACTTCAGAGGGACAAATGAAGAAACAACAGGATGTGTGTGTGGAAATCATTTTTTGGATTATGTAATCTTGTTGCTTTCTGTGTGAACAGCCAATTAAAGCACATTATCCCTCCTAACCACCATGTGTGGAGCCAACTGTTGTCTTTTACTCCTCTGGGACCAAGTCCAAGAGTCTTAACTTCAGTACTGCACATAATGTGACACCTATGAATTGCAGTATGAAAAGCTGTTAACGCCCTTACATGTTGAGTTCATGCTCTGTATGAACATGCTGAACATTATGTAATAGATTCCTTCGTTTTTCCAAAAATCACATTATGATTTCAACGAAAATATCTAAGACGAAATATCTCTGTACACGTCAATCATTCTACACAACACAAAAATTCCAAACTAAGACAAAACTCAAAACTTTACATATGTCAAATTATAAATATTAATGGTTCATATAGTACATATCTTTTTTCCAATGTTCTAATCTTTTTAGACTTTTTTATTTCTATGTTTACACAAACACACCACATCAAATTAATAGTACATGTAAACTTACTTAACAATAATTCATGACTCTGATTCAGACTGCCAGTGAGGGATCTATAGTCCTGTGTCTTCTTCTGTGTCCTCAGCTGGTTTGTTGGGAAAGATTGTTATCAGGAGTGAGGAGGCTTTAGGACCCACAAGAGCAAAACCTTTTATTAAACTATAACAAACTGCTAATGACAAATCTGTAGTGAAAGCAGACAAATCCAAAATACAGAATCAATGAAACAGGCATCCTGCAGTTTCTGTTTTGGTGAAACCAACTGTTCCCCATAGTGTTTATACTACAAGTGATAATTCTGAAACTTATCTTTGCTGTTTTCTGATTTATATCATTGTGAATAAAAAATCTTTTGGGTTTGAACATTGCAAATGATTGTTAGCTAGAAGCCTCAGAGATCTTTAAACCTGAGCATGGTGCTATAGGTGAAGGTGTTTGTTGCAGTCAGTGGGTCTGTATTGGCCTATGATGGGTGGCGTTAAAATGACGGCAGTTACAATGAATGAAAATGATTCCATTTCTGATTGATTGGTTGCAGACTACTATTTTCATTTTATCTCCATGGTTAATAATCAAATTAATTAGTTATTTGCATTTGAAGGTGCTATGAACTTTAAAGTCAAACATGTTTTTTTTGCTAGGTGGTGTTGGTGGCTAAAGTTACTAATTCTTGGGAAATAATGAGCCAGGCCAAGGGTTAATGTTTGTGTTACTTTCTGTATCTGGAGACACCTGGGTGAATGAAGAAATGAAGTTTGAAGCTGAACCCGCAACATTTCTGTGTTCATCTTATTGTTGGCTATCTAGCTCCATTAGTAGAAGAAATAGTTTCAGGATATAATAATGAAAGTGAGGAATGACTCCCTGTATGAGTAGTTAATGAATTTGCAATAATCCAGCATATCTGTTTCATTTTTCATGTTATATCCAGGAAGGTTCCTTACATATAATATGCCACACAGTCATAACAGAATCTGCAACCATGAGTTTCTACTCCTCCTCAATCAGATTTCCATTTTAAAAGTAAGCATGCTTCTCATACACATGCTGTACTGTACATGCATGTATGGTATAGTTGAGGTCAGTAAGGGTCAACAGTAATTTCTGTTTCATTTGCTGGTTTGTGTGCTTTGAAGCAGATTTCATTTCATATGTCAAGTTCTGCTCCAGCAACAGCCACAGATTTTCCTGTTTTCAGATTTTTCCATTTGAGAGGAAAAACGAAGTCTTCTTCTTCTCTTGGCAGGAGAAATCATGACAATTTGTCTACAGCTTACACAACATCGAGACGCACTACACAGATGATAAAAATGTCATGTTGTCATAATGAATTTTTCCCTCGAGGACAGGATCTATTCTATTGAGCCCAGAATGAACATATTCCTAATGGTGAAGCAGATCACCAAAACAAGATCGAGGTTGTGAAATTACTTTGGTCTCAGTATTCAAACACCCATAAATCAACTTTACAGCAGGCAACCATATGTAAAGCTGCAAAATTACTGATGTAAACATCATCAGTGAAAACAGACAGTGAGATGATTGCTGCTGTTCAGTAGTGAGTTTACAAAGTTTACCTTCATATCAAAAGAAGACAATCAGAACATGTGCACAAGTTTCTGAATACATTTTACCATTTAAACAGTGGTCACCATATTTAGAACTTGATTTATTGAGGATGCATATAATTAAATCATGTTCACATTCAAGCAGATATGATATATTTTCAGTGATTTAAAAAGAACATGTCATCATGATTCATAGTTCGAAGGCAGAATCCAGAAAGAAGAGCCAGCTGCTAGTTTTCCTCTCTTTTTTCGTGTGTTCCAACTTTTTTTTGTATATTTTTGTCCTGGTGGGACAGAGACATCCTCTGCAAAAACCAACTCCAAACCTGAAAAATGTATCCCATCCCTTCCCATAATGCTTAACATCAGAACAGTTTGCACTGTAATTTACACACTGAGACCTGTGAGGAGCATGAGGAGGACATAACAACATTGTGTTGCGTGCAATGCTTTCGTGTTGATGACTAAAATGAAACTTTCCATGGTTCGGTTTGAGCCAGACCGAGACCAGCTCTTTGGGTCGGACTCAATTTTGGTGTTTTGGTCTGGAAATTGCAGAGGCTGAAAGCTCAGGAGGTCTGGAACATTTGGCATTTAGCACCTTAAAGAGACAGATATTCCACTCAGGAGTTGTGTCCTGTTCTCAGAGTCTGCTTTAAGTGCAAATTACTAAAATGACGATAAGATGAGAGCGTGGCTGTGTTGCCTTCACAGACCGTTTGTTGCACCGCCCCCAGTATGACGAGTATCACTTTGATTTAAGGAGGATCCACAGTCCACTTTTTCCTTTTCAAATATTTGTGGTTGTAATTGTTAACAGTTGCTCCTGATGTTTTAGAGGAAGAAACTGAATGAACGTTTGTTTGGAGCTGGCGCTCCACATACAGATCAATAGGAACCAGGGGAATAAAAATTAACTGAAGCACTGGAACACGTTTTTGACCAGTCCCGTCGGTAGAAATGGCCAATGAAAACATCCCTCTTGATGGAAAGATAATAACACAGATGACCTCATCATGCTCCAACCCACAACAGTGCAGCTCAGCCCTGTCGGGGCTGAAAGCAATTGGTTTCATTCAGCAAAAAAATTAGAACTAACTGCAAACATCACATGACATTTGGATTATCCAGTAATCCGGTATTACAGAAAGTAAATATGTGTAAATGAGAATTAAGCATATGAGAACTATTTTCTGCTCAGGATTTTGTAATTTCTGTTTCAGGATCAGGGTCATTTGTGAACTATTGGTTGCGGGTCCCATTATATTAAACTTTAAAATCCGAGCCGAAAGGGACTACAAGTCAAAATAGTTTGGCCTCTGATTCTTCGATTTCTACACCTTTTATTATGTCTCTATTAAGTTTCTAATCTTCATGGAAGAACACTGTAAAAAATCACTGGAATGAACCCTTGAGTGTGTTTGTGTGTGTGTGTGTGTGTGTGTGTGTGTGTGTGTGTGTGTGTGTGTGTGCTCTTGTAAAGCTATCTTTGTGAATCATGAGCCTACAACCTAGAGAGTGAGGACATTTTTGGAAAGTGAGGACATTTTGGCCGGTCCTCACTTTCTGAGACACCTTTAATGGACTGTTTGAGGATGAAGACTTGGTTTTAGGGTTAGGGTTAAACATTTAGTTTGGAGGGTTAGGGTAAGGGGCTAGGGAACGCATTATGCCAATGATTGTCCTCACTGAGATAGATGTACAAACATGTGAAGGAGAGAAAAAGTAAGAACAAATGAAATTAGAAAAAGAGAATCATGGGACAAATATAACAAGGAGATCCAGTGTAGAAAACAGCTGGATTGAGCCATGCAGCATGCGCCTGGGCCAGTTGTGCTGCGTGCCAGGGTCATAACATGGGATGGTGAGACGTAAGTGAAAACAGATGAGGGAATGCTAGTCATGTGGGAATGCCCTGGTTTGATGCCCTGGCTTATCTGTCATGACAGGAAATAAGAGAAGGTGTGTGTGTGTGTGTGTGTGTGTGTGTGTGTGTGTGTGTGTGTGTGTGTGTATGTGTGTGTGCGTGTGTGTGGTCATTGGAAGTGTTGTGTTTGCATATCTGTGTGCATGCGTGTAGGTGTGATGCAGGGATCAGCAGAGGAGGTCTCTCTTGTCGTGCATTAAAATTCTTTCTTATCTAAAACTTTTTTTATTTTGAAAATAACACAGGAGACCTCACACAACCTGCTCCAGAGATTACCCTGACCCCTCACTGATGGATTTCAAAACTGAACAATTGTGGATTTAGGGTCATTTCCAAGCCTGTCTGTGTCAAAAACATCTAATATTTTATTCAGCCTGAAGACTCCTAACACTACTGCCAAGAATACGATGATCACTGCTGACTGTGCAGGAGGGGGATCAGCTAAGGAGACAACCTTTTTTTTTTACATCAAATCTCTCATGATTTCAGCTTCCAATGCTTTAGCTCTGAACTCCTCTTTTCTTAGGTAAGCTATAGATTTCAAAAAAATTATTATGTGTATAAAGCCAAGATACAGTATCTTAAGGCACTTTACATAGCGAGGTTGAAATTGCACACTATTAAAGAGAAATCCGACCATTCACATAACAAGCAAACACTTGGCGACTGTGGAGAGGAAAAAATTAACCATTTTCATGTGGAGAAACTTCTGGCAGTTTGAGAGAGAAGAGTGACTAAGAATATGTTCAGCTCTATGATTCAAAGCTGGCCCTGCAGGGTGTTTCCCTTGTCTGCTGCTAAACTGCAGTGTTGTTGAGCATTATAGTCTCTTTGCTGGCAGACTGGTTTATTTATATTTTATTCAGCCACATGAGCTGCCCATGCATGTGCATTTAGAAATATATTTAAGTTGAATTTCCCACCTATAAATAATTATTGTTCGTACATTTCCAAATTTTAATCTAAAAAAGGTTGATTTCCTCAAAAAAAAGCAAAAATTATATGAATAATAAGTGAACAAACAGTTGATAAATATAATGTAAATACTAAAATAGTAGATTGTACAAAAAAATATATATATTTCTTTATTTGAGAGTTGTTTAAACACATTTTTTGTTTACAAAAAAGTGTATTACATCTATATTGAAAATACTTTTTCAGTAAAATACGTTTTTAGAAGCTTTATTTGTCCCTAACCCACATACAATATACAGTGTATATGGTTGTTTTGAAATTTAAAGGGACCCCTAGGGAGGCTAAGCTACTCTTAGCAAGGTTTTAGACAACTGCAGAACCAACTCAGAGGAGAGGATGCACATATATAATGTGCCATATAAACTATTGTCATTCTTTCCCGCATTATTCATTATACAGGGGGGCTTAATTACATTGATTCAGTGCTACACAATGAGAACAAAGGCAAATACAATGATCTCAAAAATCGTGTGTATTCCAGCTCATTGTAACACCCAGCTATAACAAGATTTTCAGGCAGAATATTACTCAGTGTGACTCATGAGATAAAGATTTGATCATACTGACTCTGACAGGAAGACTACAACTTTATACACCCAGCTAGCGTTTACCAAGAGGCATGTCCTGGACCCACCCTGTTAATTAGGATTAACAAAGATGATCCTGGCTCAAAACAAAGTCAGAAGGCTTTTATTCGTGTATATGAATTCGGGAGCTTATATTTTGAGGAAATTAAGCTTGATGGTGTAAGGCATTCGTTAGCATGGTGAAAGGGCACAATGGTGAGATGGGACACTATGTAACAGAAGCTCCACATCTGGTTTCAGGCCTCTTGGATCACACTGAGTGGATACGGCCCAGTGCTAAAGCGACGAGTGCTCGCCTGACAGCTGTGAGGCAGAGGGATGTTGACCTGTGAGTTACAGAGGGGAGGAATGTTAGAAGACTAATGGAGCGTGATTGGTGGAGGAGCAGGAGGAGGACAGGAAGACCAACACTTAAAGCCCCCACCCCTTTCTAATAACCAGGTTATTGAACTCTCTCACACACACACACACACACACACACACACACACACACACACACACACACACACTTCAGAGGACATTATAGTGACTTACATTGATTTCCTGGGGACTCACTTTAGCCTTAACCATAGTTTTTTCTTGCCTTACCCTTACCTAACTACACATTACTTCACCTTAAAATGTTATGTTTTACACACAAACACACAAGCACACACTTCAGAGGACATTAAATTGAATTATGTTGTGGAATCATCAAATAAAGATTCATAGTCACAGACAAGGAAATACATACAAATAACAAAAGAGATATTTTTGTAGCACATTAAAGTCAATTGTATTTGTATTATCTCAAGGCACTAGATTGTACCAGGATAATACACCTAAGTTATAACATTATTACCAGTATTATTATTATTGTCATTATAATTACCATTAGACGTTAAGCAGGATCATTCCAACAGCAATAGAGAGGAGAGGGGGAACATGCTGAGTTAGTTTGAGGCAATTAAACCAAATTTACAGCTTTTTTAACAATAATGACGCAGTATATAAAAATACTGATGATGAACAGTGGAAGTTTTGAATTTCATGGCAAGCAGAACAAGTTATAATGAGAACCGATCTGAAAGCAGAAATGAAAACTTGAGAAGATGAACTGAATGTTCTTCCCGTTATTAAGTAGGTTACTGCGAGGCAACAAACCACCAGCAGGAGCTTAACTCTGTGGACTGGAGGAGCTCCTGAAAGCCATTCCTGGTCATGCAGGCATAGCCAAAATGAAGGAATGCTTAAAGTTATTACAGGCTGCGGTCGGGGATTAATTATCTCTCCGTGAATAATTATGTCGGGTTATATGACAGCGGGACGGAGAATGGAATGTGACAGAGATTCGATAGAAATCATTTACAGTAATTAGAGTTTGTTTTACCCACTGTCTAGTTGAATTACAGACATGTTACAAGTTTTATTGACGCAGTTCATTCTAAAAATGTCGAGACATTTTTGACATTAAGCTGGTTGTTTTCATCGGAGCACTGAACACTTTTCTCAGCCTCCTACTGAATCCAAAGGCTGGATTTCCAACTATGCACGTTCCTTTGCTCTGTCAGAAACATGCAGTACATTCAAGGCCAGATTTCAGCAATGTAAATTATGCAGTGATATTGTGGTCTTTATAAATGTGCTAGGCCAAAGAAAACCGTCCTCTGGAGGAAGTCATACTCCGCCTGTTGCACAAATATGGACTATAGAAATGGCACATTAACAGTAACAGCGTCTATTGTTGTGCTGTGGCTCCTCTGGTTCTTTCTTATTGGTCATGTCTCACACTGTCAGCCCACACCCCGTATGCACTGCAGTATGAATAGTGACAGAGACTCCTCATATGGTTCGAATCAGATGACGGTAAGTTGTGAGTAATGTTGGAGCACGAAGATCCTGTGTTTCACTGTAACTCAGTTTAATTAATTTCTCGGCGGTGGTCAGATCACCCTGAGGACGAGAGAACACTGAACAGTATCTTTCTGGAAAAAAGAAAAACTTGGGGAGGACTTTTTTGCTTGTCAAATGGGTGTTTACAGCTAAATTGAGCTTCCTTTGTATTTTATTCATCATCTTCCCTCTTCTCTTCTTTCTCATCATATCAGAGCGAGACCGCAGCTGCAGCTGAATGTTCCATAAATCATTCAAAATAAACATACAACAGCAGGAAAGATTCAATACAGATTTACATGAGCGTTCTAAAGTGACCGGGCCGCTGGCCCCGCCGTTCCAGTCAAGGTTGAATTCGGGTTAAGCTGTTAACATGAACCTCTGTCTGCCCTGAATAAATCCAATTAGAAGAAGGTCCTCAGTCACACTCTGGCCATCGTGTCAGGAGTTCAACGTCTGACTACATGCCTGTAAATGTAACCACTTTTTTACACGAATACACAAGAAAAGGTATATTCACAGCAACACTATCACATAATATCGGTCAGGATATGATTCTAAAGTGACTTTTTGAACTCCTATCACATCCTGCTTTATTTTGATATTTCTTCCTTGTGCATCTGCTGTTTTTTTTCCTGTCTTTGTTGAGTGTTCCTGCATTTGTGATTGTCTGCTCTCCCCTGGTGTGTTTCACTTGGGTCATATTAGGGTCCTTGGCTTCGTTGTAATCGTGTTCCTCCGTTCAAGCTGCTTTTCTGTTTCTTGGAGTTGATTTCTCTGTTTGTATCTCCCTGCAATGGGATTAGTTCATAAATTATCTTGTCTATGTGTGTGTCTGCTTTTTGCTTCCTGAAATCTTAGCGTCACACCAGTGGCGGCTGTTGATATAAAGTTTATTGGGGGGCAGAGTGTTGGGGGGGCACAAACCAACTGAAGCTAGATTCAACAAAAACAACACTACACACAATATGCCAATCCTCTACCCTTCACCCACCCCTCCATCGACATAGTGGTGAGCAGATAATGAGGGAATTTAAATTTTTCGGTGAACTATCCCTTCAAGGACCCACATTCACCCTCATTTGGCCAGCACCCCACACCAGGAAGTATATGTACTTAGTAAGAAATTAACAAATGCAATATGAAAACAATTAACATTGAATCCTCAGAGGCGCTTACGGTCTACCGGGTCCATTGTACGAGTAAAATACTATTAAATAATTAAATTGTGTTTAAATAGGCATTTTTGTCTCAGGATGTTGAATGGCGCCCCGTATTAACCAGCCGCCACTTATTTATACCCAGATCATAAAACAAGACCCACACTACCTTCTCAGCACAGTGAGCTAAAGTAGCTGTTAGTATCTAGTAGTAGCTAACTGTGCACCATCTGGTGCTGGACAGGTAGTATAAAGGTTCATCAGAGCTTTTTCATTTTAAACTAGAATGGCACAGTAGAGTGCCATTCAACTTAAATTAAATCAGGCTGCACCAAATTTCCAGTCTGCTAAATGTGCCTAATTTTTTCATTGAGAGCCTCGAAATGCACAATCTTGTTAAAGAAAGTGAGAGAATTTCCTGGACCTGCCCAAAAACTTTTACCAGTGTCAAACCTTTCCCATAAGCTTCATGGAAATCCGCATTTGTCCTGTCAACAAATAAATAAGCAAGTAAACAGGGAAAAAAACATAATCTCCTTAGCAGAGGTAACAGAGTCTGCTGTCTCTGCTGGAAATAATGCCGACCAGACGGATGACAAGGAACCAAAACAGTAAAGCTGCCAGCAATAAAACCAAAAAATCAAAAAAATGCTGAAAACAGTAAGTACAGGTAGGGGCAACTGCACGGACCAGTGATTTAATGCGTTTGTCTCCTCTTAAATGACCAGGATCTCACTTTGGACATTGGCAACATCAGTTTTGAAAAGGAAACAAGAAAAAGTTCTCATTCCACAACAAAACAGATTATGCTTAATAAGGTTAGGGAATAGTTGTGGGAAGCAGGACATGAACCCAGTCTTCACTGTGAGAGAGAAGCAGTTTACTTGAGAACATGAGTTTAAAACTAATTTGCTATATTCACCTAATAAAATCAATTATACTGAATGAAGCAGTGTTTAAACTGCTTCTTCTTTAAACCCTGTGAATAACTGTGGACACTAAATATATAACGTATGGATCAAATTCTCATGTGTGCGTGTCAATGAGCGTGCAGGTTACTGTGCAGAAGAACATGCAAACCATGTTCACTCTGTTTTTAGCTCTCAATATAAGTTTATGTATCAGGCTGCTGATGTTTGGGTTTAACTGAAGTCCAAGACATGAACAACGATGCGTAGATATTTATCACAGCCAAGTCATCATACTGAGATGTCGTTTCACAAGTAATTTCAAAATGTTTTCTTGAGTCTGTCCTGTGACTGGGCTCTTTATTTTTAGATGGACTGAATCATGTCTGCTGCAGCTTCACACCGGTCCAGACAGCAATCAGAGTCATTTCCAAAGCTGTGGCGTTACGGGAAATTTTATAAGAAGACTCACTGCTCTTTGGAAGCAGCTTTTGACAGCTTGAGGTCTTAAAGAAACCTGTGAAAAAACAACCAGATCCGCCTGTGCTGTTTCAGAAGCAGTGGAACTAAATCATACATCACAGTGCACTAGCTCTGGAGAACGTCCGCACATGGTGGAGAAGACAATATTGGCACTACAGTAAGCTACTGTCATACTGGATTTATGACCCTGCATATTACTGGCGTATTTTATTATCATGAATAATATCAATTAAACAATTTCCATAGAAACAAACAAACAACACTGCCAAAGGGGATGTGTGGACAAAGACACACTTTCCTCTCACATCATCGCTTGGCGAAAATCCTTTCCAAAAACGATATGTTAGCAGGCTTGTGAGAATCCGGTAACTCACCAAGGGACATCATTTTCCTGACATTGAAGATGTTGACTAATGAGCGTTGAAATATTTTTGTCACTTTTTGTGTAACAAAAGCTGGAACAAGCTTCAATAAAGGCTCAAGGCCATGGCAGAAAGGGTGGAACCTCTAAAAATAATCGTGTACAGGTCACAAAGGTAATTTTTTTTATGGCTGCATTTGAACAAATGAGTGATAACAGCAAGATGAATGTGCTTTTCAGTCTGGCCAATGAAAATCAGCTGTATGCTGGGATCAACAGGGGATGGCAATTGTTTTGTGTCAGCTCAGGAGTAAAATTACAGGTCAAGTCATTGTTAATTTGACTTTTATAGGTTTTTATTTTGGCAGAAACACAGTGTTCTTAAAAACATCTTACTGTTGTAGTAAATCACTTCCAATTCACTGTTAATAAAAATGGGAGTGCGGGAGCTGCATCCTGTGGAAAATCTGCAACAACCAATCAAAGAGCAGTCTCATGTCCTGTGGTTGGCAAAAGGCTTAAGGACTCACATTCACTCTTATTGGGCCAGGAAGCACATGTATTTAGACAGAAGTGAACCAAATACAATTTGAAAACAATTCATATTGCCCACAGCTGCTGACTGTCTATCAGGTGCATTGTATGAGCAAAATATATTATCACATCATTAAATTATATAGTTATTAATATGTTTATAAAGGCTTTTTTGTCTGAGGAGGTTGAAGGGGGTGCACCCCAGCGCCCCTTATTAACAAGCCGCGACTGTTCAAATGTTGTAATGTTGTAATTTTGTTGACCCAAGTGTATTCATTGTATTTGATCATTTGTTTACCAACAAGTATAAAATACTTGAGTTGATAACACACAAATATTTGAAATAATTGTCAGTAAAACTTTATTTTTCAACAAACTTAATTTATATCAATTTATTTTTGTGTACCAATTGAAGTAATTAAGTTAGCAAACCTCTTTTTTATGTTGATTTATTAGTAGTTAATTCGAGGCTCTCTTATCATAAGTACATCTAATGAGTGTCTACAAAAATATTCCCAAACTTTAACTTGGTGACACTAAACTGAACTGTCTCGTGCTTGCTGCCTGTAGATTGGTTTCCCAAGAAGCTCCACAACTAATATGATAGATTGACTTTCTTGATTCCAGGGTCTAGTGGCAAATTATATTTTGACAGCATTATTTCTGAAGTGGAAAATTTATAATTTTGTGAAAAAATAAAGAATGGCACATTTCATATTCTGTGGGAATGACTCATCTTCCTGTGAGTAAAAGTGAAGTGTGTCCCGGAAATCATGATGGAGTCCATGACGTCCAACCATGATTTATTAGTAATAAGAACTTAGATAATCCAACATAGGAACTGCGCACATTTCCACACACCACACATGCTGCATACTCATGCTCAGCAGCAGTCCTTAATATCTCGCCACAGGCAAACTCGACCAGCGTTCACGGACACAGTGATCCAGGCCAGACAGAAGCAACAGGTCACAGATGACGCTAGGGTGCTGCCAGTAACGCCTTCACACAAGGGACATTCTCCTCCCCAGAGTAATCTTTGTGTGTTTCTTTCCCCCTGCTTTCATAGAGTGGAGCATGATGCAGCTGCCAACTCAGATACGATTCACTGTCCAGGATGTAATTGGCAGAACACTACGCACGTTGCATTGGAGCTGAACCCAGGAAAGAAAGTGCTGTTTTCACCTCTGATGCAAACTGCTATGACTCTTCCAGGAAAATGTTCTGTCACACTTTCAGTCACAGATTACTCTGTGGCCCACCAAAAGGACAATATCTCTACCTTTAAAGAAAAACAACATATATCTCTCCCAGCATTTGCATTACATCTTTTTTGATGAATTCATCAGGGAATTACATAAGACTATCACTAACTGCTTTCAACATTAAGTGTTTTCATACTATGAATTTGACTGAATGACTCTCATATCATGACGTCAATACACACTACCGGTATTAATCATTAAATGTCACATAAACCACAAACACCAGTCACTTTCTTTGTGATGTCAAGAGTTTGGTTTCCAAGGTAAACATGGGAGTTTCAACAGATTAAGGCGTATTCAGTTTAATACAATAAATGATTTTTATTGCAGCATTAAAAACCTCAAAGGACTAAAAAATGGTATCTTCATAACTTACTGTTATAACTGTTGTATTAAATAAAATAAATTATAATCATAGTGTTGAAATCCTCCCAGTGTCCAGAAATGAAGCCAAAATATACTGGACGCTGGCAACGATGACCTCATTTGGAGCCAAAGTCTGCGCATTAACGATCGGGGGATGATACTACGGTCATGAGGTCCCACCAAAACATGTGCTTCAAAAATCCACCTGACTGTGCTCTCATAGCAAATGAGTCTCCTGCCTCAGACATCACCACCACCACCTGCAGCAGTGAGCCTGGGTTAGCCTATTTCATTTGTTTTATGTAGAATAATCCTCATGATGTTTTCACTAGCTCGTTCCATCTAAATTGTATGAATTGTAGTTTTCTTTACCTCAGAAAAGACCCTTTATATTTAAATACTTTATATTTACATTGAGAGGACCCTCTTTACGGAGGCCGCCATGTTTCTTACATTAGTTCAGACTGGAACCTTTTGAGTTTTTATGACAATTAAAGGCTACCACAGTTTCTTTTTCATGTTTGGAAGGAGAGGGTGAGGTGAGGGGTGTTCAGCTCCAACATGCAACTTCAACACTAGATATCACAAAATTCTACACACTGTACCTTTAATACAATAGCCATACATATACAGTATAGCCCTCACTGAAAAATGGAATTTGCACAACTATCTATTTTCATTTGTATTTTCTATTCATAATTGAAGACGTGAAGTTTTGTGAAAAGTTTTTCTTTCTGGAATTAAAACCAGCAGCTGTTCTCACACTTCGGACTCCTGATAGATGACATGAGAGAAAGGGTTGGACTTGACATACAAACATTAACAACAGTGAGTGCATGCAGCTGCCACATGTTCTTCCTCTATTTAAATAAAGACATCATTTACACAATATATCTTTGAGCTTGTTTAGATTAATATGTTTCTTGGTCTTAAAAAATGTTTGTATTTAAATTAGACTGCTCACTTGTCATCAAGAATCTGCAAAGGGATCTTGTCATATTTTAGGTTTAACTAAGCCAAAACCTCTCTAGCACTACCTGGTGGCTGTCTGTAGTATAGGTCAAAAAGTCTACTTCCTCCACGTTATTGGTTGGGACTTGGACCAAACAAAAAATTAAAAGAGCCCAGCTTAAATTTGGATAGTGGGAGGTAGTCGAGACGGGTCATCAATCTATATACAGTTTGTGATTTTCACAGTGAGGTTACAAAAATAGAGCACAAGTCATAATTTATTAGATAAACTTTCTCAGTTGACACTCCCTTTGTTCTAATGTTTATTTAAAACCGTTAACATTTCCAAACAGCTACTTTGTGCTGAGGCCGATTTGAGGCAGCCAACTCTCTGAAGCCTCCAGGGCCTCAGCCTCCTGTAGCCGTG
The DNA here is from genome assembly GCF_024713975.1 of Paralichthys olivaceus. Taxonomy (NCBI): domain Eukaryota; kingdom Metazoa; phylum Chordata; class Actinopteri; order Pleuronectiformes; family Paralichthyidae; genus Paralichthys; species Paralichthys olivaceus. The sequence goes on from NC_091111.1 coordinate 4,192,246, forward strand.
AGATAGACATGATAACACGAGTCGAAGGAAATACAACCAGGAACTACTGTGTTTACCAGACAGGAGCGCAGGCCAAGACAAGGAGCACATATTAAAACAAATGCCAAGCATTTCTAGAGGATAGAGCTTGTCATGTGGCTCAACAGTTGGCAAGCAGCAAAGGAAACGAAGGTCTGAATAAGGTGGAGCCTGTAACACATTGTTAGCATGTATGACATAAGTCAAAGCTTGGGAACAACGGATTAGGTGACACATGTTTAATGATGAAGTGACATTTATTCTGATCCAACATATTTTTTGAGTTACTATTCAATTTAAGCATTTCTGTGTTAAAACTTCACTTGCGCAACTTTCTGTACATTGTTTTGATTTTCAAGCCTTTGTTTGGTCCAACCTCGTAGCGTGGAAACGGACAAATGCTGTTTAAAACCAAAACATACTGGAAACCTAAATCACCCAACCTGCTCAACCCACAACGCTGGACGTATAAAGTTAGCAACTAGCTGCTTTGACTTTGTTTTGGGAAATAAAATCCCACATCATAACAGTTTATAAATGAGTATTGGTAGGAGGATGCTGCCTTCGGTGATGCTAGAGCCGGAGCCTTTTTTGTGTTGAATGGAAACATGGGAGAGAGTCCTGTGGAACCCCACAGTAAATTCCTGTTTTCAGTAGCCTATAATGTTTGTTTGGAATCCAGGTAAATCAATAAAATTGTTAAATAAAGAGACGACAAACCAAAGAAAAACTTTACCCAGCAGCTGTAATTTTCATATGAATTTTCCAAGGAGTATCCAAAACAGATCAGCTATTACCAAATGGCCCTAAAATGCTAACATCACTTTCATCCTCTCAAGTCCTGCACAGGATCATTCATGTGTCAAACCTTAGGTCAGACAGTGGTCCACTGGGCCTCTGCTCCCTCATTATCACATTGTGCCACTGCCAACATGACTTCATCATTGTCCCCTAATGATATCAGTCCTCCAAGGGTGTTTCAGCCCCACAGCTCTTTGTGTTACCTCACTCTGCTGCAAGAAAGCCAAAACAAGATTTCCATTTCATTATGTCCACTGAATGTTGTTGCTCTCACCCATGAACCGGGCACAATGTTTATACAAGAATACTCCCACTTTATCAGCCTGAAACACAAACTGTGCCAAAATACGAAAAGAGTACAACGGTTTCAGTCATGTTGTCTCGCAACCCACTTATTATTCTTCAATGCCTTATTCCTTACAGTCTTTGTAATATAAAAATTGTTGACCATTAATTAGTACCCCTTTAATATAATTATAAAAAACTTGTGGTACCCAGATGGGACATACAGTATTTTTATATCCATCATCTATTGTCATGACTCGCTGTGGCAGATAGAGCCTGCTGGAGCTCTCCTCCCTGATCAGTCTCACCTGCATCCTGTTATCACCTGATTGTCTGTGTGTATTACCCGTGCGTTCTCCCTCAGGTTGCCAGTTCGTTGTGTGTTCCTCGTGACGCCACTTACCAGCGTTACATCTTCGTGAGTTTTCCTGTAAATGACCATCGCCTGTTTTTTCCTGCCATGATTCTCTTTGTTTGCTCCCTTGGATACTGCTGCCTTGTTTTTTTCTACCCGTGTACCGACCTGGACTTTAATAAACCACCGTATCTGCTACTCTGCCTTTTAAACCTTGCATTCTTGGGTCCTCCATCTCTTGGTTCTGATAATCTATAATACTTATCCTTTGATGGAGTTGAAGCCAATCCAAGCAGAAAATGGGTTAGAGGTGGAGCACAGCCTGGACAGCTCACCAGAATGTCGTGGGGCCAACATAAAGAGACAAATAATCATGCTCACATTCCCGTCTATGGTCAATTTTAATCTTCATGTCGTAGGACTGTGGGAGGGAGCTGGAGTACCCAGAGCAAATGGAGAACAGGGAAACTCTACACTGAAAGAACCGGACCAAAGCGGGATTTGAACTGAGAACCATTAGAACAATGTGCGCCCATGCTAAATTATTTCTCTGTTGATAAATATTAAATCTTACAATCATAGGTGGACACTACACTACACAAGCTAGTGTTAACGTTTGAGTTATAAAATATGTTAAGGTCGATGGAGATTCATTATATTCACTTAAATAGAGCCCAAAAAACTCTGTACTTCCGTTTGTATTTCAGACATGATTTCTGGGTAATGAAGTCTCAGAAACATTTTGTACCCTGTGCAGACATCATTGTTCAAATATCTGTGGCCTTTTTATATATCTACATCATATTCAACCCTTGTAATTACATGATTAGTTGAAGTTTAATTTGACTAGAATTGTCTGGACTAAAATATTCCCGGTTTATTATGGTTGCAACCTTTATATAATATAATCATTTGAATTTTGTATTTTATTCTTATTTTCAAATTTGTTTTGTTCACTTGTTTCTAAACATGATAAAACTACGCCGTCTGTACACAGTTTTGCATGAGAGCAGCATCATGCAGATGCATGTAGATGCTGGAAATGTGTAGGTATGTATGCATATACTTTTTTTGTAGATTTTTGTTGCTCTGTGTTATAAAATATAAATTAAATAATTTGACTTCCATTGTTCTGTGCTCCCATTATTTTATTTTGCCAGTATAAGGTCCAGCTAGAAGGAAACAAGTTTCCAAACAGGAACTGCCTCTGCAGGTTGCTTTCTTGCCATGAGCAAAATTTAAAAGAAAGCCAGACAGAGGACAAAAAGTGAAAATAACATGCTCCGTGACTACATATATAGGTCAGAGCATTAGGGAGAAGTTTATTTTTACACAGGGGGTTTATGGGGAGGCCTTGCTGTGTGGGAAAACCATGGTCTCAGAAGCAGCAAAGATTGGTGGGAGTTTCGACCCCCGCCAAGTGCTCATGCTTCCAAGATGAAATTAGAAAAGCCTCTCTGGGAGCCGTCTTTCCCGCAGGTTGTTGATCTCCAACTATGACTTTTGGGAACTGGGATTGAGACTTATCCATGCAGATGGTTAATATCCCATTCAGAGACATAATTTTAGTTGAGCTGTCTTACCAGCCCTATAAATACAATATGCCCATATGTGACACAGCACACTGTTGTGGGAACTGTTGGGTTTCTCTATGTTAATATTGTTTTAAGGTCTTGACCTTTAAATGCAGAGTGCCTTGAGATAATGTAAATTATGAATTGGCGCTATATAAATAAAATTGAATTGAATTGAATGTGACACAGCAAGAACGTGGAGACAAGAGCACAGGATGTGCTGGAATAGTTGCCCTGCATGTGGACATGAACAAGGACTGTTGATCCTTTGAAGTTGTGCAAAATCCCTGCGAAACAGTCAGTCCTACAATTTCCCACACGCACACACACACACACACACACACATTTCTCAGCAGATGCCTCCATGTGTCTGCTGTACAGAAATTTCAGTGAAGTATTACTCTAAGATATTCATATGTCCACATACTGTGTATGCACATACACATGAATCATAGATTATTATTACAAGAAGATAAGCTTTTTTTTCTCTGTTACACGCAACATCTATTGCACTCCCTCACGGAGCTCTCCGAGATATTTTTCCCTCCTAAAAGGTTGACTATTCAAGGGTAAAAGGCAGAGGATGTCGCACCTTGAGATTTGATTTGATATATGTATGCATGGGACTATTAATCTGAACACCAGGAGGTTAAAAGCTACACAGGTAGCTGTCCTGTGTAGAGAGAGGCCTAACAAAAGGGTTCAAATAATTTGGATAGGCAGCGAATTGTTTGTTTAAACCTCATACTGCACTCTGACAACTTGCGTTGCCTTGTGACCAAAGCAAAGTGCCAGGAAAACAATCGGGTGCTCAGTTGTTATCACAGGTCTGTGTTGACTTTTGTGTTCCTGTCTGTAGAGCAAAATGTAGAAAAAGGGTCAGATATTCAACGTGTGTGTGTGCACTAGTGTCTTCAGAGCATGGGAAGGGGAAACAGCCATACAATGAAAAGCATGTGCTTATACCCTAATCCTCAACTTTTTAACATGGAAATAATTCAATTTCATAATGATGTCATGAATGACTTGCTAATCTAAAGAATGCATAAGATCTCTAATGTTTTTGGTACAGTGAATGCATTACTACACTACGACTACAATATGACTATTCTGTCATCGTAGTGATGTCATTGTGATAGCCTTCCTATGATCATAAATGTTTTTTCAATCTATATAAGCTTAAGGTCGAGTCTATAATCCTATATGATGCAAGAATATCTGCTATGTATGACATCATTCCTGACTTCTTCATGACATCCGTTATGACCCTTTAAGAGGTTTGTTTGTTCATGTGGCGACCCAACAACACTGCAGAGTACTGACTCGGTTTTTCACGATGCAGCCTCACCATGTACAGGGAGAGACACTTGCCAACCATTTATGAATTGAAACCACATGACAGCGTCTGAGCTGCCTGACTAAAGGGGACGCCCAACAGTGTCAGAAATCCATATAGTCAGATAGTTGTCCGGCACATTGGTAAGTGAGGTATATCATTCAAGTCAACTAATAATAGCAATTACTTTTGACTTTGTGTCCAGCATGAGCTGTAGATTGTCTCTCTACTATTTACTGAGAAATCTTCGAAAATCTGTTTGTCAGACATTTTTTTTGTTTACCCTGATCTTGACCTTTGATTAATCACGTACCATGGTAAAAAAAAAAAAGTCTAAACATGTATTGTTATTTCGTACCCACACACGAACAGGGACGAAAACAATACCCTGCTTTCTCTGGCAACGAGCAGGGTATGTGTGTGTGTGCATGTGAAAAGGGAGTGAGAGACTGGAGCGGCCACCTTCGAAAGGTCCAGGGTGTTTGTTCTTCTTTCTGGGGTCACAGGAAGTTCTGAATATTTCTGTCAGTGTGCCAAGGTGGCCTCCTTGGGTGGAAGGGGGGGTTCCTGTCCATCGCTCCATGCATCCATCTATCACCAGGCACCAGCTTTCCAGGTGGAACTGGAAACAGCGAGGAGGAAAACTGAGAGGAAACGCTGGTGTTACTGGGCTTTCTAACGAGGCACAGGGGACCCTGAGTTTGTGGCACTGCAAACACAATGAAGTCCATTTTTCATGCAATCAATCTGTCAAAGTCTGCATGTTTGGGCATCAATAATAAAACACAGAGCTACTGTCATCCTGTTTTTTAGAAGTGCTTTGCTGAGACAATTTAGTATTATTACTTTCCTGCACAGAAACAGTTTGATGTCAGTTTTTCAGAAGAGCGGCCACTGCAGCTTTTCAGTCAAAGGTGCAGCAAGAGTGAAATAACATTGACATTCCTCCATTACTAAGTTGTTTCTGTGAACCTGCCAGCAAACCTGTTGAAAACCAAAACAATGAGCCATGCTTCACACTGTTGAGTATGGGAAGTGATGGCGGAACATTATCAGTTAGTTCACCACGGGTGACCGTGTTTACCTCCTTGTCTGTGATAAAACCATTGAATCAATTATCTGTGATATGCTAAACGTGAGTTTAACCAGCACAAACTGAGAGGAGAAACAAAAGAGTCATTAAGTGTTGAGGAGTAGTACCCATACTCTCTCTGCTCCGTGTCCGCTCAGAGTTACATATCACACATAGTCACACACACATGCCCACAGTTCCATTCATACTATAATTAGCAATCAAGCAGTCAATGTCAATCTGAGGCTGCATGCATGCACACCTGATTCCATTCCATTTGAGTAAGTGGATTTGTTTTACCTGGAGCATGCGCAGTCGACGTGTACGGTCAGTTAAAAATAAATTGCAGTAATGTCACAAAAAATACAGTTATCGCTATTTGTGCAGAATAATTTCCACTTCAATAACTGCTTTTAAGGAGAGCAAATAAAGTCAAGTCAAATTTATTTATGAAGCACTTTCAAAACAGCATTAGGTCTGGAAAACAATACAAGTAAAGGTAAGTAAGTAAAAACAGTGCTAGATAAAAAGTACACAAAATTAAAAAGAAGAGACATTACCAGAAGATGGCTGAAGTTTAAAACTTGTTTTTATCATAAGATTAATGAAGTATAAATGAGTAAGAGTAGAAGCCCCAGTGTAAGGTCAAGGATAGCTTTATCATCAGTGCTGGTGTGTGTCTGTCATCACATTAGATCACATTTTACCACTATGTAAAACATTTTTGTTTGTTGCGTGTATCTGACAGTGTGTTAACTCACTTCCTTTCTAATGTAAAATACTTTAGAAACAGACTAAACAGCGATGTGTCAATAAACTCAACTACGCGTGAACACACCCCTCCACTGTCTTCCATGACATACACTTTCCTCCATTTGGCTTGACATCTACTTCTCTCAAAAAATACACAGACTGAGAATAATCTGGCTTTATGTGTGATGATGCAGATGGATTCCGGTGATCACTGTGGCATGAAAAGAGGATTTCCAAAAATTCCAGGCAACAGAGAAGAGTAGTGGATGCTCTGAGCTGACAGACTTGATGATGATTTACTGCAGAGGCTTTGTAAGGACACAGTAGGATTGGAGTATTAATCAATTACTGAAAACTGTATTAAACAGCATAAAACGATATGACAGAACATTTCCTCTCACGTCAGTCTGTTAATTTAAATCATCTTATATATTGGTGCATGGAAGTAAAAGAATTGAGAGTATTTGATGATGACCTACAACCTGCTACCAATATTGACAGCTAGGAAATTCATTTATTTTCATCATCAGACCAAAAGTCAAAAACAAAGGGAAACACAGTTTTTGGGCATATTGGTCAGAACAAAGATTGATTAAGCACCAAACAATTTCTCACAAGATAGAATCCAGCTTGCCAGACAGGCTGTTTGTTGTGTGAGGGAGGAACTGCAGCAAGAAGTGGCTGCTTGTTTCCAAAGGGGCAGCTTCTACTAAGGTTTGTACAGATGCTGCTGTAGCATCGGTTGTATGAGAGCTGGAGAGTATTCTTTACAAGAGCAAATAACAGCACTGAGGAGTTTTAGTGATGGATAAAATGATTTCGTTTTTCATCCCACTCGCCTCAGCACTTGCGATGGACAGGTGGTTCAGCGACCACTTACCTAGAGTTGTTTGAAAAGTGTCTGCCCTTTCCCTTCTCAGATTGTTCTATGCAACAAACCATAGTAAATCTATACTTATTTTCTAGTATAGGTAAGATCCAAATATTCCTCTCATGATTTGGTGGAGACCAAAAATGAGAGCAGGTTCCCCAGGAAAATGGAAGTTGTGGTGCTGCAGCAAAATGTTAATTGCGACTCAAACTATTTCATGAATGCATATTACAAATGTCTGCTTTCTCTTAGCACCCCCAACTCTGACTGATAAAAAATAATGATAACAACTGTAATAATTTACTCACAGACACACGAACAAATATTTTGGGTCCTTATTATTTATTACAATCCTTTGAAGTGAATTACAAAACACTTGATTTTATAGGAAAACCCAAGTCATATATTTTCATCCAATAATTTCCTGTGTTCAGTGTAAAATATCTTTCATATCATCTGGTAGAGCTTCAGCTCTGTCCCTCAGTGTCAGTCAAATGAGAAGAAAGAATTATATCCACATACTTAGATGTATTCTCTTTCACCATTTTAATTAACTGTGAATGTACAAAAACATTTTTTTAATAAATGTTATGATTTTTAAATTCATAGTTTATTATTTTGCTCCTCTTTTTCTTTTGTTTCATCGCGCATCAGGAATCAAACAGAATCAACCAGGTTGAAAACAAGGACATTAAAGATGACAAAGCTGGAATATAGTTTGCTTTTTTAACCCAAAGTTGTGATATCACGCTGGAGTCCCCAGGGGCATTTCCTGCCATTGAGGCGGTGGACCTACCGTTCCACCCCTGCACCGAAACACAGGACATGATTTACACCGTGAATATTTATCTATGTGTCTCTGAAGGTGAAACACAATATCCTCAGGGCAAGTTCCTCCAAGGTCAGCGAGGGTCAGAGAAGGAAAGCAAGACTCATAACTTTCATAACAGTGACTGGCTGAGATTGAATGACGGCCAAAATATTTACTGGAACATGTGACCGTACTCGTTTCAATTACAGGTGTCATTAAGATGAGATGGGAGGACTGGTAGAGCTGCTGGGGTGAGCTAGAAAAACAGGGAACTCTGTATTAAGAAGAATTCCTTTGTGCGTGCGTGTGTGTCTTTTATCATAGATTATATATAAAGTTGGACGACATGAGAACTCCCAACAGGGGCTGGCTGCAGTATAGGTCATAAAATGCCACCTCCATGGTAATGGATGGGACATGGGTCTGTTCTTTAAGACAGTTCTTATCACACTGATGTATAGTCAAGTGTTTATTTTTAAGTTTGGTTTAAATGACTTATATGATGATATAAAAAATGGTTGAAATATCAGGTCTGACAGCTGAGACTGACTCGCAATTGGTCAAGCGCATGGACCTCACTACCAGCGCTCCATAAATACAGAGACTCTCATTTGTATATAGTGGTTGGAAATGGAGGAATGTTGTACTTCCTTCCACAGTGTATGGTGTTCACATTAAAACCCCCGATCTGCAGTGTGTGTTCGTGTGTGTAAGGTCATGGGGGAATTAACCTCAGCTCTCTTCCTTTCATCCTCATCCAGGACATGGAAACACCTCCCTTTTCCTCCTGGGCTGGTGAAAGCTTTCTCCCAGTCTGTGTGGTCCTTAGCTGTATCTTAACCCCCATGAAATATTTCGCTTGTTGGAGCCCACAGGGTTCATGTTGTTGTGGATGTAGAGGGTGAGGTAGACACAGTGAAGGGAATTTGCTGTGGAAAAATGTCATCAGGTGCAGAAACTACTTTGGAGGTAGACAAAATCTCATCACTGAGCCTAATAGTTTGTAATATTAATGCTCCAGTGTTTTGGATTCATCATTATTATTATTTATCTTTTGTCAAAAATTGAGCGTAATATTCATAATGATTTTTTGATTCACATATTATCACCTAAAACTAACGCTGTCTTTAGACGTGAACTCAGGAGGAGTTTGTCTTTCACACATGAACAACGCACCATGAGATTCTTCGCTGAGACCGGTTCACATCACACAAATCTGCGGAGCGGTCAAATGAGGGGTGCGGCAGGAGGCAGGACATAACAGATTATTTCCACTGAGATCGAGTGTTTCTGTTACCACACATTGACACTCCACGTGGCATTAACAATGCCAGAGATTGAATAAAAGTGAATAACAGAAAGTTGGTGGCATTCGGCTTCATTTGGGGGTTTGTGACCATGGTTCTCCTCTGCATGGTCGATCATAGAATTCAAGGGGGTGCTAACAACATTGTTGTTGCTATGGATCAGCCATTCTCAGGGGCCCCTTTTTAGCTTGGGGCCCTAGTCAATTGTTTGCTTTGCCTACCCTGTTGCAAACCCCCTGCCTGGATGTATAAAATCATTTCAGCAGCTTACTTCTTTACAAAAAAGCACACTCATTCACAAAATTCAACTCAAGAAGTAAAAAGAAAACAAGAAACATTTTTGTGACGTCATCCACACCACTCCCTGCTGTCTCTATCAATTAGGTTTAGAAAATACAACATAAAAGCCCAGCTCACATTGTACTGTTCTTTCACTTTTGTATTTGTTACACGATATGGGAGTGTTCTCCTTGTTACTTTAACACAGTCACTGTTTTTTCCTAATTTAATTTCTTCCACATGGCATCAGGTTCAGCTAAAGGGTTGCAAAGCAACTCTGTGTTTGACAGAAGTTTCTAGTACAACAGGACAGCTCATCCAATGGGGTTTTGTAGAAAAAAAACACATGTTGAACATTAATTAAAATTGTTTTCATCTATGATTTCAACATTTTAGCATAAACAGTCTATTCTTGTCGGCTCAGTGTAGTTTTATAATACTCTGCTTCATCTAGTGAGATAATGAGGCAGCCCTAGCATTAGTTTGAAAACCAGCCACACAGAATGAATCTGCAGCAGGTCCATCATCATTATCATCTCATATTACTGAGGACATCACGGCTTATAAAGTGCAGACATGTTATTTCAAACAGCTATTTGTAACAATTTATTTTACACAACATTATTTAAATGATCATTTTAAGATGCCGGTCATGTTTTTGAAGAAATGACTTTTGAAACACCCTAATTTCACTACGGCTGAGTCTTGATGATGGAAACAAACTTTCAGAACCATTGTGAGTTGAATAGCTCCAACTGTATTATTATTTAACATGAATCTGCATTAGCACCAGTCACTTTGAGAGCAACAGCAGGGTTCAGGTTTAATACTCAGGCTACCTCTCTCACATATCTATGGATTGTCTTTAGGTTTCCAATGTTTTATTATGCTAACTCTATACTGCAACTGACTGGGCTACACAAGATGGAAAGGAGGGACTATGCAGAGGTAGACAGCCAAGAAGGGTATCCCAGACATTCTTCTTGCCAACCCCGCTTTCCAGCTCTACTGGAAGGGACCCAGGAGCTCAACTGACGTGAAGAAGCAACAGCTCTACTCGGGTGTCTGGAATCCTCACCCTATCTCTAAGGCTTAGCTCAGGAACCTGATACAGAAAATGTATTTTGGCTGCAGGTATTTGCAACCTCAATCTTTCAGTCACTACGCAGAGATGAGGGCTAGACCGTAGATCGAACATAGACCGGTAAAGTGAAAGCTTTGACCTGCAGTTCAGCTCCTTCACCCCAACATACCGATACAATGCCTGCATTCCTTGGACGGTGCACTGAGCTGCCTGTCCATCTCATGCTCCATCTTCCCCTCCCTCATAAATACTTAAATTCCTTCACTTTGGGCTGCAACTCACTCCCAACCTAGAGAGAGCAATCCACCATTTCCAAGCAGCGGCCTCTGACCTGGCGGAGGCCTTTGTGCAGAAGTTACTAAGTTTGTTGCACCTATCAAGACGTGATGCAACATTTGCTTGCTTCTCACTTTAGAGACAGATGAGAGAAGTGCATCTCCTTCACAATGTCACCGTTTTCAGGATATGTGACTGATGAAATACATCAAGATTCAGCTAGATACTTGTATTTGGGGAATCTTTTTTTCAGCACACCAAGTCTGCAAAAATATTTTTATAGCATTTCAGACAATAGCTGATGATTTAAGCGACAGGAGCAATATTGAAGCAGATAACATCAGTATTTCATTGACAAGTTTAAGAAAGAGGAAGAAGGGGGGGGGGGGGGGGATCTCTGTGAGTTTGCTGCTTTTGTTGTTGTTTTTTATTAATGTTCACAAATTTAGGGAAACGACAATGATATACAATAAAAGCCAAATATTTAATTTATTGAATATTTTAATTTCATGTCTATATCTTCCTTCAGAGGCTGAGAACAGTTTTTGTAAACACAGGTAAATCTGTCAGCTCTTTTTATATTCAGTGACTCAGGTCTTAATGGAATAAAACACTTTAATAATAATTACTATGATATCGGCCTGGACCTTTGAGTTACGCCCCTGCAGTAGAGGGAGCACATATTATTCATCGGCCTGTGACGTCTTTTAACTGCACTTAGTCAGTATGATAAAGAAGGGGACCTTAACATTTGGCCCTCAGTTGGACGTATTTAGCTTTTCACAAGGAGCAGGAAACAGTCAGGGTTCACATAGTGTCGGTCAGTCAAGGCGAAAAGGCGTAAGTTATCGGAAAATGAAGCAATGTCACAAACTAAAATCATAGCTGCACTGAGAATGTTGTTAGTGGCACTGACACTAAAGCTGGTTCAAGTGAATCTCATGTTTTAACTGTAAAAACACGATAAAAGCGACAACTGGAAAGAACAGGCTTTGATTTAGAAGAAAGAAAACAGTCCTCAGGAATATCTTCAACGTCTTCCAGAGTAAACTCAGCGTGGGCATTAAAGCATCAGCATCAAAGAAAAACATGTGTTGCTGTGAGTGGGTCACTGCTGTGGAATAAATCTGTCCCCTGTGCCATCCTGTGGTGGGCGTCCAGGCAAAGTTTATAATCTAAAAATCTAACATTCGCTACCCAAATAAAAACAGTGAACTGATTATTTTGTTTCAGCAGCATGAACAAAGCTCACATCCCCTCCACCCCATCCCACTGCACCACACCCCTTTCAAAGGGGAAATATGGAGGCACTGAGTCTAACACCTTGAATTATCTACAGCTTCTAAATGTGTCATCGACATCTGTAGTCACAGCGATTAGTCAGTTTTCAGATCTCTGCAAATACAAACTTAATTGTCGCTACATAGTGACATCCTTATTATTCTACTTGATGACGGAACTGAGTTCCATTATTTCTGAGTCACTCTGTGTCACATTCCTCAGACCAACTCCCCACAGACTCCACCTGGAAATCAGGCAGCTCAATGAATACATACACAGCTGCTTTACATATTGCGGGTCCTGTCATGTCTGGCCCCTGCTGCGTGAGGACATCCGTTCAGTCACTTCCACCCCTGAGGAAAGTGGAAGGCAGGTCTCTGGAATGGAGAGAAGACGTTGAAAAGTTTATGAAGAGCAATGATTGATTCAGACTGACCATAAGTCGAACAATCGTCTTTCCACCTGGGAAGCTATTATTGTGCCTTAAGGAAGTCTGTCTTATCCAAGAATCTGTGAGTCAGCTCGTGGAGCCTTGTTTCTATTATGTGATATGTTTCTAATCAAGAATATGGCGGAGTTCATTTATGCCTAATTATATATAAAGGTACAGTTGGTACAGAATGTAGCAGCAAGACTTCTTACAAACGACGCAGAGAACACATCACACCCGTCCTGTCTGAACTACTCTGCCTTAAATCATCCGCTTTTTATTTCATAATTTAAACCCTGACTTTGCTGCGAGACCCAAGAGAACAGAGAATAATATTTTTTAGACTTAAAACAAAGGGGGTAATGTTTTATTGGTTTAATTCCAACACTGTGGAACACACTCCTCCTCAACATCAGATCAGCAGAATCAGTGACTCATTTTAAAACAGCATTAAAAGTAGCCTGTATGGCATTTTTATAGTTTTTATTTTATTATTGTTCTTTTAACTGATTTATTGTATTACAGTATTGAGTATGAACTATTATAATTTGTATTATTATTAGAATTATTGTACTTATTTATAGTATTATATCAACTTACCTTTGATGATACACTGGGCTCTGCCTCCAGACACTGTTTCACATTTAGCTTTACCCAGAGCCGAACTTTTTAAACCTTACAATGTGACACGGTGACATTATTGAAAGTGTAAAATTCAAAAACGATCTGCTTAAAATACTGAAATAACTTTGACAGACAATTAATTGTGTTTAAGGGTTGTGCCCAATAATAATCATATTCATATTAAAGTTTATACATGACCTCCGTGAGAGTTGGATGTTTCAAAGATCTTTCTTCCCCTGAGACTTTAACTTTCAATTTGCTTTAGGAAAAGAAAGTCAAGCACTCATCTCATGGGATTTGGTTCATACTTATCAAAGGTTCCTCTGCTCCCGTGTAAGTGGGCTGGTCTCTATGTGATAAGGTCTTTGGACAGTGTGGGAGTTGAGCAATCACACGACTGCTTCAACTACAAGCCAGCACAGAACTTCCTTCCTCCCCTGTTCCAACAAAAAAAAAAAACACAGTCAGCTGGAGGCCTTTATAAATGGGGTCTATGTTCACCTCTCAGTCACTGGATCAGACGCGGATCGTCGAGAACAGAGTTTCACACCATCGTCTGCTTTTCTAACATCGACATCATGAGTCCTAGGAAACAATCTCTACTGATTTGCGTGGTTTTCCTCTGCGGGCTGGAGGACGCGGTGCTCGCCCAGCACAGGCACTGCGCAGACGATCGGTGTGTTGAACTTTTAAGCAAGCCCGAGGACTTTGTGGGGGCGCAGAGCAGCTGCAGAGACTCGGAGGGAACGTTGCTCACGATCAGCTCGGAACAAGCGGTGGAGACATTAACGGGTCCACTGAGCGGACGCAGCGGGAGTTACTGGCTCCAGCTGCACCGCACCGACCGACGGGTGGAGGAATCACATCTTGTAAACTGCTCCTCCGTCTCCGTGTCGGGGGGAGGGGACATCACGGTGTCCTGGAAGCAATGCGGCGACGAACTGGACGGGTTTCTGTGCCAGTACGTGCTCCAGGAATCTTGCGGTCGCCTCGAGGCACACGGGGGCGCGCAGGTGAGGTATACCACTCACCATATGGGATTCGACGTCATCGATTCTGAAGTGTTTCCATCAGGAACCATCGCTGTGGTGGAAAAGGTCGGTGAACACTATCTGGACTCGAAACATCTGTGTTATAAGGAGTGGAGGTCTGCTCCCTGGAACTGTGAGGTGCTGCAGGGCGGGTGCGAGTACGGCTGCAACTCCACAACACACACCTGCACCTGCCCCCAGGGACAAATCCTCCAGCCCAACAGCATCACCTGCGCCAAGGACCCGTGCGCCGACTGCGCAGAGGATTGCCGATGGAGTGGCGTTTCTTACGAGTGCGCGTGCGCTAACAACGGGTACATGCTGGCGCAGGACGGGAAACGCTGCGTGGACGTGGACGAGTGCGAGGAGGACGACGACCTGTGCACAGGCGAGGGCGAGGAGTGTTTCAACACAGAGGGAGGGTACCAGTGCAGGTGCACAGAGGGCTTCGAGGAGGAGGATGGGGCGTGCGTGGACGTGGAGATCTGCCTAAAGTGCGAGCATATGTTGTGTGTGAAGACCACTGGGGTGTACGGGTGTGCATGCCGGGAAGGGTTCAGGGTGTCAGCCGAGGACCCCACCAAGTGCGAGAGACACTGCGGCGAGAGAGACTGTCCGGCCGTGTGCCACCAAAACACTGATAAGAGGAAGCCGGACATGGTCCAGTGCGAATGCCCCAAGGGCTACATTAAAGATATGCGGAACAACGAGACCATTTGCACGGACATCGACGAGTGTGAGATGTCAAGTTATTGTGACCAAAAGTGTGAAAACACGTTCGGTGGTTACAGATGTTCCTGCCAGGACGGCTTCAGGCTGCAGGATGACAAGTGTGTGGCGGAGACGGAGGAGGAGAAGGGGGAGAAGGGGGAGAAGGGGGAGGATGGGTCAGGAGCCACCGCTCAGCCTGCGGTGGTGCCATCCTACATCAAGACAGGCAGCGTCCTGGGCATCACCGTGTTCATGGCACTTGGCGCGACGCTGCTGTGTCTGCTGGTGCGCACCGTGGTGAAACGCTGCGGCAGGTTCGAGCTCTCCTCCTTCAGACATCCAGACATAGATGTGTTTTACCTGCAGCAGGTGACCACGGAGACCTACAAGAGGTTGTCCTTCGACAAACAGATTAAAAGTGACTTGCAACGACTGTGATCTGGAGCATAAGGCACATGGGACTTTTTGTTTTCACAGGTATCCAGAAATGGTTCATACAAATCTCGTACAGCAGCGATGGATGAGGTCAAATAAGAGTTTAAAGAGAAACAGCTTCAAGGATATGTGATAGATTTATATATACAGTTCGCTATTAAATACCCTAATAAATCACTAATCCTGATTATTCAGAGTCAAACAAGATGCCGTAAAGGTACTGAAAGTTAGTCTAGTCATTTTATTCTAATTATTCATAGGTGGTGGAAGTACTCAAGCGGTATAAGCAATGAGTAGAAATAAATAGACAAAAATGTACTCAAAAGTAAAACTACCACAGATGTCACACAATAGGTTTTTAAAATGCGATTTAATATTAAGTAGAGATATTTGCTGACAAATCTAGCAAAGTTGAAGTGAAAATCACCCCCGAAAAGTTGATCTACTTAAATAAAATACAGATACATGAAAAATTTACTTTGTAAATGTGTACTTAGTTATATCCCACCGCTGATTTCAGTTCCCTTAACAGTGTCAAAACTCCATCAGTGTAAATGAAAGGTTTTGTTACTGTCACTGGAGTATTATCTCTTGCATTTATATTTCACTTTATTTAGTTCACACATACACACAGCTTTTTATATTGAATTTTTTATAACAAGAAATTGCCCTTGTCTTTGCTCAACATTTGTACTTTACATTGTATGTTTTATTCCACATATCAGCTGTTACACTGTATTTTATCTTATAATAAGCTCACACTGGACATTCTTATTATCGATTAATGGAGCCGAAAAGAAGAAGCAGGTTTCTGATTAGTCAGCACTGGCATTGGACCACTATTAGTTTTAAGGCTGCACTGGTTGCCACTGGAACTGTTTGTGAAGCATGCATGGCAGCATGCTTTGAGGTTTTTATAAAAACAGCCCTGGACTGTTCTTGCACTGCAGACATGCTGCACCAGCTGTACTTTGATACCACTGACATTATCCTGAGGCTGTATGTTATTCACTGTGTACCAGGCTGCTGCTGAGGGATCTGCTAAACACAAATGTAATACTGTGCTGCTAACTTCTTCATATGTCACAGAAAAACACCCAGTCTCTTTGTCTGTATAACAGGCTCACTGCAAGCTTTTTATTTATTTATTTTATTTTTATTGAATGATACTGTAAATTAAAAAAAAAAACTGCAGCTAAAGGTTGTATTATGATTATTTTCCATTACCAGAGGTTTTTTGTTACGTGGATAGTGGGAGGGGAGGTATTGATTCATTCTTTTATTCATTTAATTATTCGTGTTTTTCCTTTGTTCTACACCCAGATCTATTTCTTTTTTTGTTTCAATTCCTTTTCCACAAACCTCCCTGCAGATTTAACCCACAAATTGCTGCTGTATATTTACATTTATACTGTACTACTATATACATTTAGCTGACTCTATTCACAGCAATTTGCAGTAAGCCCACAATATTGGAATAAGACTCATGAGCAATTATAACCTTATGCGTGCAGAGCATAATCTAAAGGTGCCTGGGTAACTGCCTGTTTGCCCCTCTTTGGCTGAGCTGCCCGTCTTTATTATTGTGGCTGCATAAATTTTATAGTCGGTAAAGTTTGACCAAATCAAATCCCATAAAAGTTATTTAAAAAGATACAAAGCGAGGCCTTGTGGCCCTTATCACCATGTTTATGTGGTGATTGAAAGTGTGAAAAGGGTTGACTTTTTTAAGATTGAAGCGATGGCCCCTCAGAATGTTGGTGCACAGAAACTGAACTCTTACTCTATAAGAATCTCAACGTCTGACCCTTACCACTTTTCATCCTCTGTTGCATTATCTCTGTTTCCTCTCCTCTCCTTATACCTTGTCCAATAAATGACAGTTCCTCGAGCTCCTTTCTTTTGTAATAATTAAGTTCACGTTTAGAACATTTTCAAAAGTTTCAAACTAGTGAAAATGTG
The DNA here is from genome assembly GCF_024713975.1 of Paralichthys olivaceus. Lineage (NCBI taxonomy): Eukaryota > Metazoa > Chordata > Actinopteri > Pleuronectiformes > Paralichthyidae > Paralichthys > Paralichthys olivaceus. The sequence goes on from NC_091111.1 coordinate 4,209,542, forward strand.
CAGGAAATGTTTCATGAGATCATCTGTTCAACTCTTTTCCCCAAGACTTCAGGACTTCACCCAGACTGACATTGTGTTCTGAGAAGAGTTGGGAGGGGCTACACTGCAAAACCAGGGGGCGTTGGGTGGTAGCCCCCCTTGCGTATGCGCGTCTTCCTTACGTACGTGCGTAAAAGCCGTGCGTAATTGGGGATGTGGTCTTTTGTGCGGAGGAGAAAGTTTCAAGAGAGGCATTAAGCGGCCCGACAGGCTGATTAAGAGGGACTTCCTTCCTCTGCCGGCGCACTGGTGTGGAGCAGGGTCTGGTTTATAAATGCGAGCTAAACACTTCAAACAAACAAGTCTAGTCCAGGACCGCTGGCTCCAACAACAACAGAGGTTCAAACATGAAGGATGTAGCGGGACTGTTTGCTGCCGTGTTGGTTCTCCTGGTGGGAGGCACCGGTGGGATAGAGGCGAATAACGGATTCTGCATTGGGACCAAGTGTTTCGCGGTGGCCCAAGAACCCAGCGATTTTACGACGGCGCAGAAGCAATGCAGATCTAAAGGTGGCCACGTAATGACAGTGCGCTCATCTGTATCACATGATGTTCTTTTCATTTTGTTGGGGAATTCGACGGGGCGGTTCTGGATCGGTTTGCATTTAGGCAGCGGCTGTCCTGACGTTGCTGAAGGGCTGAAGGGCTTCCAGTGGGTGACCAAGGACAGCCAGAGCGACTTCTTCAACTGGGCGCCAGGTTTTGACAGCAGCTGCTCTTCTCGTCGCTGCGTCTCAGTTTCCAGAGCGAGCGACTTTACATGGGTCCAAGAAACATGTAGCGAGGAGGCGGCCGGGTTTCTCTGTGAGTTCGACATCAGTGACCCCTGCACTGCTCTGACGTCTGCTGGTGGCGAGTCAGTCACCTACTCTATCCCCATGGGGTTTTCTGGGATGGATATGGCGTCTCTGCCCCCTGGAAGCATCGCCATCCGCTTGCCATCTGAGATTAAATACGTCTGCTTCTCAGAGAAGTGGCTGCAGGCGCCCTGGAGCTGCGAGATAAACGAAGGCGGGTGTGAGCACAGATGCGCAATGGACCCACACCAAGTCCCCGCGTGTTACTGTCCGCCGGGACAAACCGTGAACCCTGCGAATAAAGTCACCTGCGAGGTGGGTTTAGAAGACCCGTGCGAACCCCTGAGCTGCGAGCTCGCCTGTTACCCGACCTTGGATTCCTACGCGTGCTTGTGCGACCACGGCTATAGACTGGCTGCGGACGGCAGGTCGTGCTTGGACATCAACGACTGCACGGACGAGCGCCAGTGTCCCGGCGAGAATTTCATGTGCATCAACACCGCGGGTGGGTTCCAGTGCGTCTGCAAGGCTGGATACACGATGACCGGCGGGCTGTGCGTGGAAGAAAACGGTTGCGCGTCCGCCCCTTGCGAGCACATGTGCGAAAACACTCCCGGCAGCTACAAGTGCTCGTGTTACGATGGATATGAAGTGGATCCAGAGGCATCGAACAAGTGTAAGCTCCACTGCGGGGAGATTGAGTGCCCTGCCGTGTGCGACCCAAATGACGTGTTCCAGTGCTACTGCCCCGAAGGTTACGTCGCAGAGGAGAGAGGCGACCAGACATTTTGCATTGACATGGATGAGTGTCAGGATCTGTATTGCGATCAAGGATGTGAAAACAAATTCGGCGGCTACGCGTGCTCGTGCTATCGAGGATATGAGCTTGTTGGCGAGTACAAGTGCGTAAAAATCGAAGGCTACACAGAAGAGACCACAGATCCAAACACCCCCACAACAGAGTCTGTTTTACCCGACCCAACGAGACGACCCTCGGGGGTGTCAGTGGGGGCTTTCGTGGGGATAATACTGGTTACTGTCCTTTTTATTGTGCTGCTGGTTTTTCTGGCTCATCACATCCTGAACAGCAGAGGGAAGATCCAGAGCGCCAGTGCGCTCACGGCGCGGGAGGATGAGGCGCACGGTTTACATCGTGTAACCAGTGGCCCTTAAAAACGACAGAGCTAAGACATGTGCAGACCAGAGCCACCGACACAGATTCCGGACAGATTCTGAAAGAGATGGAGGACAGGGATGCGGTTACATCATAGGAAAGAAAGTCACAAATATTTAACGACTCAAGTTTTTCTGAGGAAGGATTCTCTGCTATGAAGACTGATTCATGTCTTCAATTCAACTCACATACAACACAATCATTGTAATAAGAATATCACGGATTTCTGTTTGTTTTTTTAAATTTGTGCTGCAACTATTCAATCAGAAAAAATGTGAATAAAGGAGTAGTCTTTCTCTTCTTTGTCTCTGTCCCTTCAGACACAGGCGGAGTGCCCCACCATGTGGAGGGAAATGTGAATTACACGTCATCAATGCAGAGAAGCAGCTGCAAAAGGTGTCTCATGTATTATTACTTAAGTTTCAGAAGAACAGTGGTGCATGTACACAATCCTTCACAATGATGAACCACATGAACCCCATGACTTCAACACACATTTCACTTATAACTCACAGCAGGCCAAGATTATAAAGAGACAGGGTTAAGTGAAAATGTATTGAACAGTAGCTTCTGAAACATCACACAAAATAAGGAAACATATGTATAATAAGCAACAAAACATGAATTATTTATGAATCAAATAAAAACACCCCTTTTATCAGAGGCTGTATTTCATTCCAGATTCTCCAGATTCACTATTTTTAAACTAATGTCGCATCAAAACAACCTTGGTCTACACCAGTTGATATACCGAGGTAGTAGTAGTTAGACATGTTGTGATTGCAGTGTGACAGTATACAGGTATGTGAACGAGTTGTAGCCTATTCCACTACAAGAAGTGCAAGTGTATATAGTTTAGAAGTGATATTAGTCCCCTGTGTCTCATCTTTTACCATAGATGACATGATCAGGTTGTAAACTGATGCATCAATATGTAACAGACACTCCTGTTGCTGCTAGTTATTAAAAATACTCAATGTAGAGGTTACCCAAGAGTCTCTCTCTCTCTCTCTCTCTCTCTCTCTCTATATATATATATATATATATATATATATATATATATATAATGTTCAATATATGTTGTTTTAATAAACTTGCCTATGTTATTTAAAGGTCCAGTTTGTAAGATTTAGGTGAAAGGGAACTATTGACAGAAATTAATGATGATGATGTTTTCTCTAGTTCGTTTCATCTAAATTGTATGAATTGTAGTTTACTTTCGCCCAGAAAAGGCCCTTTATATTTAAATACTTTATATTTAAATACTTTATATTCAAATACTTTATATTTACAAAAACTACAAACTACAAACTAAACACCTTTTGAGTTTTTATGACAACTGAAGCTACCACAGGTTCTTTTTCATGTTTGGAAGGAGAGGGTGAGGTGAGGGGTGTTCAGCTGCAACATGCAACTTCAACACTAGATATCACAAAATTCTACACACTGTACCTTTAAATATATATCAATAAAATATGTGGTCATAACAAATAATATCATATAGATGATGTATTGTGGAGATGTTGTAACATATGCTAATTTAATTTTACAATTGGTATTATATATAAATGTTTATCTACACATATCCATAGGATGTACCTGTGTGAAAATAATATATCATGTTAGAGGCAACATGAGGAACAACATAACCATCACTCTCGATATCGGGGCATGCATATCATATATCACATTACTAAATGGGCATTTAAAGTAAAGTATTTGAGTAGAAGTATTCCTTCATGTGTTTAGCAGTGATATTAGAAGTAGTAGCTAGTTGTACAGCAGTGATTTAGAGGTGGTCAGACAGTTAGAAGGGTGGGGGATGTTTGAGCAGGAACTCAGTGGAGGATTACATGAGTGTGTGAAAGAGGAAGAAGGCCTTGGCTCATGTGGGCAGTTGTGAAATGCCTCTGTTTTGTCAGGGTTGATGCTAGATCAGGTAGGATTGTGTGGAGAGCAGCAGATATTTCTTATGACAGCAGGTCAGAGGGAGTGTGAGACTGTTGGAGCAGCTCTGCTGGAGGGAGGAGCTGTTCAACCACAACACTGTCAAACCAGCCCCCACAATGTTTAGAGTTACACTAGGTATTACGGTAAGAGCAAGTGAGAGTTGATTTCAGAATAAAAGCACCGTTCCGCTGACAATTCAATTTATGGTAGTTTCCTTGTATATCTTTGAATTCTTTACTTTAATGGTGTTTTTTTTCACACATTGCATGATAAGCAATCAACACAATATTTTACGTTGCATTACGGGAAATGTAGGAATCTGAATTTTGGAGGTTGATCCAAACATGAGGTGAAAAGAGAGGATATTTCTACCACCCTGTTTCTGTTCCTTTCTGTTGAGCTGAAACTGATCACTTTTATTTGATTCAGCTGAAAGATAAATATATGACCTGACACGTGAGGTTGCAGACACTTTCTTTCTAAATATGAAGCATTTCAAGGACGTTATGTTCAAACATTGGTGTGTTCCAAAATCAGAAATAGATATTGTGAACAACTATTTCTACCCTGAAATCATATTAGAGAAAATACATTTTCTTTAACACTATGTTAAAAAGCTTTTCAGAGAAACTTGATACTTTTTCTTGTCCATTTTACAGAATTTATTCAAGTATATCTACTCACCCTGTCATCAACGAAAGATGACGGAGAGACACTGAACTCATTATGTTTTGTTCCCAGTCACACCTTCACTTCTGCTAAATGAACTGGTCGATGAGTTCGTTCTGCTCTGACTCCATCTTCGACAAGGCTGCATACTAACACAAAAGTAACTGTTAAGACCAAATGAACAGAATTAAAAAAAACACAAACATCAGGAAAGTGATTACAGGTGTTGTGTGTAGAACAATTTTTCAATGATAATAATTTGCTATTTAAATCACAATAGTCACCAGATGATGTCACTGGTAAAGATGAGAATTTTAATTTTGTATCTATTATGATTTCCTGTTATAAAAAACAAATTTCCATCTTAAACAGTGTTATGGTATAAGACTGATGAGTGGCTCCTGAGTCTGTCAGAAAATATATCCAGTTTATGAATGCAAAACTACATTTCCCAATGCACCCAAAACAATGCAACCCATGTTTGTGTCATTTAGTTAACTCTTGTGTGTGGGCTCACTGGCAGGCTTGGAGAGCCATCTCTCTTCTAGACTGAGAACAGCTAAAATGCTGTATAATCAAATGCCCTCATCACACAGTTAGTAAGACAAAATGTGTGGATAACTTTTATCAGAAATCTATTTTCTTAATTTCTCCAGTGAAGAGAGCAGGGCCGATAATAATGGAGCTTATCAATACTATGGCCTTTGATAATTTAGCCCCTGGCTTGTTTAATACTGGTGTTAGGGCCCAATCCCCTAACTCAAATGGAAAGTAAACCATGACCTGTCTGGCACATACCAGCACTATTTAAGTTATGATGTCGACCCACACACAATTTACCTCTCAAGTTGGCTCTTTTTCTCAGCAATGAGAGCCTGCAGCTGCTGCTGTTGAGCCTCCCTCTGTCTTGTCATTAACCTCCACAGATTCCTGGCTGCTATCGCCAAAAGGAGCAGAGAACAGGATGAATACTTTAGCTCTGAGCAAACACAGGCGCATAAAGTATAGTCTATAGGTGAGCACAGCTAGAAGTGAATTGAAGCATTCATTCATTCCAGCTTTCAATGTCAAGCATACTTTCCTCTTTTCCTTTTCCACTTCTTTTGCCAGTTCATCAATCAGCCGAATCGCATCTATTTTCTGAAACTGGTCAATTTCTGTAACAGATAACAAATTCAGACGGATGTACATCAAGTCGGCATAGACAGAGGGAAACGCTCATGACCAAATGGCCTTGACAAAATCTTTAGCGCTCACTGTCCACAAAGTCTTTAGACCCCTCCTTCAGCTCTGAGGTCTTCTGGCTGACATCAGGCTCCAGTGCAATGAGGTTCTTGAGTTCATCAAAATAAGAGCCTGCCTCTTCTAGCGAGTCTTTAGCCATGGCTGGTGTAAGAAAAGACACATAAACATTAAAAATGAAAAAATGACCAACAGAGATAAATACACACATGTATATAAGCTGTAGCTTTGACAGACTTTGTGGTGGGCAGACTACACAGGGAAGACTACACACTGAAATCAAAAGCATCAACAGGACAACGTGCAATGACTTTGTATTCGGCAATATCCATTTTGCTGACACTGTCTGTCAGCAGCTGAGGCAATTCAGAGGGGCTATATTTTCTTCAATGAGAGATTACCATGTGGCAGGACAAGCAGGTGCCTGGGACAGTGTTGAATGACGGTGAATATTCAGTTTGAATGCTGAACATCTGAAATGCTTGGTTGAATCAAACGATGGACAGAGTAGAGCAAGAGGAGCAAAAGGAAGTGCTCAACTAATTTTATCGCATTTTATCACATAGTGTAATAAGAGAGATACAGTAAATAGCGGTAATGCAAGTTGGTTGTCACCTGCCAATAACCAAACAATACTTGCACATGTTGAAACGGCCCAGAGAGAGCTGACAACAACAATTCCTTAAAGACACACAGAGAGAGAATACACACAGAGCATGAGAATGTATTACTACTTCCAAATTTCAAAATAAACAGTCTGGGTGAGGTGCACAATAAAGTAAGGAGGATAACAAAAACTAAACTATATCCCAACAAGAAGCCTTTCATCACAGAACAAGTGCCCTCCTAGTTCTGCACACAACGTCCAGTACGCAATCAATAAAAAGTGACAGTGTATTGTTTGAGGAGGACTCACTAATGATAAGGAATAATTCTGAAGTAGCTCCAGAGCTTTAAGACAGGACAAGAGAACAGGACATTACAAACAGAGAGAAATAGATGCACGTTTTGGTTTTATTTATATGGGACATTAATGTTTTCTAATTATTTATGGGAGTATCATCTTATCTCATTTCCGTATTGTGTATATCCTGTTATCCCTTTATTATGAAAACCGGAAGTAGTAACTTGCTCACTTTCTGAAATCACGATTCATTAAAACGCGTTTTAGGGGCGTGGCTTTATTTACCATAGAGACGGGAATATGGGCACACTTCAAATGTAGTTGGACCGCGGTGTTCCACTGCTGCTGGAGAGAGAAGCGCTGAAGGGTGAGGTCTCCGCTTTACTACCTGCTTCACTAGAATGTGTGCAACGTGCCACTGATCCACTCGATCTCTCTGAACACTTCCTTTCCAGTTGGAGTGGTGGAGTGTTATTTTAAACTTTTCCACATCGGGCAACAATCGCTGGAGAACTTCAGCGGCTGCAGCTCGAGGATCAGAGACCGATCCTCGCCTTTTACGAGGTGAGATTGTGAAAGAGTCGGAAACAGCCTGGCATACAGAAGTGAACTTTATGATATAAGATCCATACATCTGCAATACACTGTGACCTATGTTCATATGAGTCGATACCAAGACACATGTCAATACTTTCAAAGGCTCCTGAGGGAAGGTTGTGGTTTAAAATCCCTATTTGCTGAGGTAGAACATTACAATATGTCACTCCTCATCACCATACCTGCACAATCCATAGGTACAATATTGATATTGAACTTTTGTTATATTGTCATTGATGAAAATTATTAGAACAATTTAAAATACCACAGTTGCAATGTAGAATGCATGTTTTTTAAATATAGTGTTATATCATGGTGACCATCCCCGAAGTGACCTTTGGCAAGATGCTGAACCCCCCTCCCCCAAAAAAATGTTCTCCTCGTAGATGTCGAATGCACTCATTTGAAGTCGCTTTGGATAAAAGCGTCAGCTACATGACGTAATGTAATGTGTTATTATTTCAGAAGTAGCTTATTTATTTCATTTTTCTGTACACAGTTGGGGGACATTAAAAAACTAACTATGACCCTGGATCGTATTCGCTTTCCCACAGTGCAAACCTGCAAGCATCACGCCAAACAATTTGTGTGCATCTTTCTTATCAAAGCTCATGTGTCACGTATAATTGGTTGTGCACACAGCAGTGTGATGACAGAGCTGCACTTCCTGTGATCTATGAACCTGATAAAGCAAACAGCCTGGCGACCCCCCACCTTTTCGTTCTCACTAATATTTGCACTGCTGGCCCAATGCAATGACGCCACATCCTTTAAGCTTTGCTCAATTCTGCTTTTTCTCTGTGGACATCTCTTCAGTGCGAGGGCAGCATGTGGACACTGGCCCCTCAGTTGGCTTTCATCGGTTTATACCTACAGGTATGTGTGTAAATCACAGAACTCACATAGGATCAGTTATACTTTATTTTGTGAATTGTGACTAGACAGAAGCAGAAACCATCCAGATTCCAGCCTGACAACAATTCAAAAGGTGTTTTAGGAACAATGTCTATTTAATTCAAAATACACTCTCACTCTTCATTACCAAGAGTCAGATGAGAAGATTGATATCACTCTTATATTTGTTTGGTAAATATGAAACTACACCACAGGTTAAATTAGAGTAGGTTAGTTAGTGAGGTTGGTTTAGATTAGATTAGGTCAATTAGGTTAGGTTGGGTTAATTGAATTAGATTACGTTGGATTAGGTTAATTGTATTTGATTAGGTTATGCTGGGTTGGATTAGTTTAGGTTAGTTTACTATTTAAACCCATCTACAAATCGACCTCTTCACCCATTTCCACAAAGCCTCCCCTTCACTCCCTTTTCTCTCGTGACTGATAAGGAAAATAAATAAACAAGAGGAATGTTACGATGTTATTAAAATCGTTACAACATACCACCTGAGCCTCTCTGTGCAAACTTTATTTTCTCAAGGTTAAAGTAAGAAACATCGTCAGGTCTTGGGACCAGCTGTTAAATTGCAGTTTCTAAGCAGCGTTTCCAAATCTCTCAAAAAAGTGATATATTTTGTTAACTTGTGTTTTTACATTTACAAAAACTTAAAAAGTTGCTCATTCCTCCTGTTTCATGCAAAGCTAAGTCAACAGGCTGCCCCGGCGCCAAAACTTCTGTGCAGACATTACAGAGTTGCTTCTTCCATCTCAGTACACTGCCAGTGAGAAAGTGAGCAGGGGTATATTCCAAATCCAGAGTTCAGGGGTTTTTTTCTATTCACAAACATGATGTCATCTTCTAATCTGCAGGTAACCGCATGCTACCCATCATGCACTTTGTATGGCCTTGTAGCTGCTTGCTCCTCACAGGGGCACTACTGGGTTCCTGCTCTTCCTCCCAATATCACCCACCTGTACCTGGAAATGAACTACATCAGTGAGATCAACAGCACCGCCCTCAGACCGTACGAGCAGCTGCAGGAATTAGATCTGGGCATGCAGTCTGAGTCAGTGCAGCTCGTCATCAGGAACAACGCTTTCTCCAAACAGAGAAAACTGATCAGGTTGGTTCTAGGCAACAACATTCACCTTCAGCTGGAGCCGAGGGCATTCGTAGGACTGTTCAGGTTGCAGCAGCTGTTTTTGGATCATTGCACCTTGAATGAATCTATCCTGGCTGACAACTACCTGCAGCCCCTTTTTTCCTTAGAAATGCTTGATCTATTGGGGAACCAAATAAAGCGACTCCAGCCTGGACTGTTCTTTTCAAGTCTCCGTAAGTTCACACAGTTAAACCTCAAATTGAATCCAATCAAAAGATTGTGTGAAGACGACCTTGTTGGCTTCAGGGGGAAATACTTCACAATCCTGAACCTGAATTCCAACCACTTGGCTAAAATGTATGAAGGCGACTTTGACGAGGGAAGTTGTGGGAACCCTTTCAGAGATATGGCCTTCCATACCCTAGACTTATCCTCCAACGGCTTCAACGTCGACCAAACAAGACGATTTTTCAAAGCGATACAGGGGACTCTGATCGCTCA